>NC_135572.1:129955955-130258985 GCF_965152235.1 Eretmochelys imbricata
GGTGCTGCTGTGAGCAGAGTTATATGCACAGCTTGTTGCTCTGAATGAGTTTTGCACTTCATACACTGGTGGTGATTTTAAGTGAGTTTTAAGAGGCTTGAGATCAGTCAAAGAGGTTACCCATTTGTTATTTTATTTTTTGCTTATTTTGAGCAAGGGAAGTAGTCAGAGACTAACACTCCTGCAGTAAACTAAGGAGGGAGGTCTGACACCCCCTTATGCACCCTGTCATGTAATTAGGACATTTTGTACAAAGTATTCCTTGTGCAGTATCATTCTAGAAGTCTTGGTCTGCTGGACATTAATATCTCGTTGGATTGTTTGTGTGATCATCATTTGTGAAGTTATGAAGTTTAGCTATGTATGTGTTACTGAAACATGTTGTCAGGTTGAAAACACCTACAAACAGCCTTTTGGGTACAACAGTAAAACGGCCAAACAGTGTTAATGGTTTATTGAGGAAATGCATACAAACACAAGGACTACCCCCACGAACTGTGTACACTGGAAACTTCTCAGAGATAGCACTACACAGGTCACCCAGGTCACAGCAAAAGAGCTTTCCAGCAAGTGGGAAGAAGATATAAAAGGGGGAAATGACATCATGATGGCACCTCACTCTCCTTCCAACAACGCACCTGGAAATACCTTACTAAACTGCGGGAAGTGATGGTTCCAGGTTAAAGGGATTTTTAGCCTATGACTGGAACATATGGAGATTCCAAGCTGTAAGCAAGGGCCGCTTGCCCTTAAGAATCTGAGGCCTGCTTGTATCATCTCTTACAGTGAGACTCTGCTATTCATATCCAATCTATTTAGTATATTAAGTTTAGTTTGCATTTTTTGTTTATTTGCTAGGTAATCTACTTTGATCTGTTTGCTATCACTTATAATCACTTAAAATCTATCTTTTATAATTAATAAACTTATTTTTGCTTTATCTAAACCAGTGTATGGGAATCATAACTCAGGGGCATATGCCTGTTGTTACTTCCCAGAATTTATACCAATACATAGTAAGACCAAAGGTTACTTATGATGGGCCTCCAGTAATTCTTTCACAGAACACCACTCCAGGCTAGTTATAGAAAGCAATGAGAAAATCCTTTCTTACCCCAGGGGAATATTCAAGTTGTGCAAAACAAACATAACTTTCTCCACACCACTGATTTCTCCTCCTTTGGTGTAAGGGACATTTTGGAACTTGGGACAGAGTGGGTAGATAGAGCATACAACAGCTCTGCTAGCTACTCAGCAGCTACAAATAATAGGTACAGACAGCATATCTTTGAGGAGCCCTGTAGTGACCCATAGAGTTTAAGACCAGGACTGGATCTGAAACATACTGTGACAGAATGTCTACACCCTACATGCTATTGTAATAATATTTGTGCAAAGTATGTATTGTAAGGTAATGTTAGGATATAAATATTGTGACTGGGTCGGGCCAGATGGCTATAGGAGAATAATTTTTGAAGCAGAAAAGAATTTTATTTGCATAACACTTACAAAAAAATCACCAAAAAGGAAAAAACAAAACTATGCAACAAAACAAAAGCAAATGCAAGGTATAACACAGCAGCCTTCAGGAGGGAGAAGTGTTCAGGCTTGCCTGGGCCCAGAGTGGGGGGGCTTCCTCGACACTCATGGTCTTCCACCTTCCTGAGTTACCTGGTGGCCTAGAGCGGGGGGGCTTCCTCGACACTTGTGGTCTTCCACCCCCTTGAGTTACCTAGTGCCACGCCCAGTGTCACCGATTATTCCTTTCCTGAGAGTGCCAAACAAGATGGGCACAGCTGTGGGGTGGGCAGTTTGGGGGGGAGGGGGATGTACACTGACGTGTGATAGGACCCCTCCTAGGTGACGGTGATGATGGTATCCGCAGCAGCAATGGCTGGGGCTGGGGTTTCTCGCTCTTCCCCTCAATCAAAGGGTCAGACAGAGGGAACTGGATGGGGTCACCGAGCAGAGAACCTTGGACAGCACCCACTGCTCCTCGAAGGTGTCAAGGGAGTTGGTGGACGCCACCCAGAGGAACTCCGCCCGAATATGTGAATGTACTGTGGATCGGAAAATGGCCCTACAGTCGCAGAATGCTTCATTGGCCAACCTCCTCTCTCTGGTTTTATAGATGGTTGTTTTAGCTAGGGCTAGGAGGAGGTTAACCAGGAGATCCCACGACTTTGTGGGGCCACGGATGGGGAGTGTGTAAATAAAAAGGTGAGGGGAAAAGTGCAGCCAAAAGCATAATAGAATATTCGTGAGGAGTCGGAAAAGGGGCTGCAGCCTGGCACACTCTAAATATACGTGTGCCAGGTTTTCCCTCACATTGCAAAAAGGGCAAGTATCCGGGATGGGGGTGAACCACATCAAAAACATGCCCGCGCTCAGAGCTCCGTGAAGGAGCCGCCAACTAATGTCCCCGACGGGCCTTGGGACCAAGGTGGAATACAGGCTGGCCCATCGGGGCTGCTCATGCTCCAAAGGTGGCAGGAGGTCCCGCCACTTTGTATCGGGGTGGGACACCAGGGTGAGGGTGTGAAGGGTGTGAAGCGTGAGTTTGTATAGATGTTTCCTTGGCACGGTTTGGAAGCTGACTGGCTGCAGTTCGTGCAACCAGCTCACAGTGAAAGGGTGAGAGGTTTGTTGGGATCTACGGGGTAGAGGCCCAAATGAAAGGTCCGGCGGGCCTGGGGTAGAGGGTGGGCTCGGCTGAGATAAACCCAAGCAGCGGGCGTCAAAGCGGCCTTCACCTCCTGAAGTACGCGCCGGGGGGTATGACGTCTGGAGAGCTCCATGTGCCGAGCGAGTGTCAGGGGATCCAGCCAGTCTCCCCGGTCGTAGTCCAGGAGGTCTCCGACTCTCATGACTTCCGCCAGGACCAAATTCTGGCACACCGAGCGGGACTCTGCCACCTGCACACGTAGTTGGGGGTTGTGCAGCAGGGGATCCGCGAGGAGATCTGCTCCCAGGGTGGCCGCTGCGGACCTGGTCGTTGAAAACTATTTCCAGGTCTGGAGGAGGTCCTGCTAGAAGACACTGCAGCCTGGAGAGGTCTCGTGGAAAACCTCTCGGACAGAGACAAAAGAGCTGCTGGTCGTATCGGAGCCCTTGGAAGCGGCGCAGGAAGGCATGCGCTAGTATGCTCCACGTCAAACTACCTGCATTATAGAGGAGCCTCTGCAGGGCCTGGAGGCGGAAGACATGGACCTGAGTGTGCAGACACTTCAGGCCCTGTCCTCCTTCCTTCAGGGGTACATGAAGAACCCCAACAGGGGCCCAGTGCATTCCTGACCAAAAGAACTCTAGAATTGATGTCCGGAGGTTGGTCAGGAAGCCTGGGGCCGGGACCAGGGTGTTGAGCCGGTACCAGAGCATGGACAGGACAAGTTGGTTAAGCACCAGCACTCTCCCTCGGAGGGAGAGACATCGGAGTAGCCTCATCCATTTCCAGAGCCGCTCTATCACCCCGCCCTCTAAATTTTGCCAGTTCTCTGGCGGAGAAGGGTATGTTGCAGAAAGATAAACGTCTAGGTAGAGCAGCGGACCCGTGCTCCACCGGATGGTCTGAAGCGTAGGTGGGAGGGAGCTCACCTGCTGCCAGTCCCCTACCGCCAAGCCAGAGCTCTTGACCCAGTTGACTCAGGTGGAGGAGGCTGCCGAATGGATGGCCTTGCAAGCCACCACCTGAGCCAAGTCGCCCGGGTCCTGGACCACGAGGAGCACGTCATCGGTGTACACCGACAGGACCAGCCACAGCTCTGGCTCCCACAGCACCAACCCTGTCAACCTCCTTCGGAAGAGACAGAGGAAGGGCTTGATCGCCAGAGCATACAGCTGGCCCGAGAGGGGGCACCCCTGCTGTACTCCTCGCCCGAAGCTGACCGGTTCAGTCAGGGTCCAGATGAGCCTAACCAGACACTCTGCGGAAGCGTACAGCACCCAGAGAAAACTCACAAACTGAGGTCTGAATCCAAATGCCTGCAGAGTGCCCAGGAGTTACCCATGGTCTACTCTATCGAAAGCCTTCTCCTGATCAAGAGACAGGAGGGCGAAAGACAGACCGTCTCTACGCCAGAGTTCCAAAAGGTCTCGGACTAGAAATAGGTTGTCAAAAATGCTGCGGCCCAGGACAGTGTAGGTCTGGTCTGGGTGGATCACGTCCGCCATCATGGACCTTAGCCGCAGTGAGATTGCTTTCGCTACGATTTTGTAGTCCATGCTGAGGAGCGAGACGGGACGCCAATTTTGCAAATCGCAGAGGTCCCCCTTCTTCAGCAACAAGGCGAGTACTGCTCGCCTGCACGAAAGAGGGAGGACCCTGCCCTGCAAAGACTCGGCCCAGACAATGGCTAGGTCTGGGCCAAGAATGTCCCAAAATGCGCGGTAGAACTCCATGGTTAGCCCATCCATGCCCGGAGATTTATTGGTGGGCATGCGACGGAGGGCTTCCGAGAACTCGGCCAGGGTGAGAGGCAGCTCTAGTCGGTCTCGGTCACCCACGCTGACCGTGGGGAGTTCCTCCCAGAGCACCCTGCAAGTGCCAGGATGGGTCAGATCCAGGGAGAAAAGGCTTGTGTAGAAGTCACGGGACCTCCCACACATCTCCACCAGATCCGTGAGGGGGGTGCCGTCTTCTCCTAGAAGGCAGGTGACATGTTTCTTGTCCCCCCTCATTTTCTCCAGGGCGTAGAAGAAACGGGAGCCATGATCCATCTCCCGAAGGAGGCGGATGCAGGATCGAACAAAGGCACCTCGGGCCCGATGGTCCTCGAGGGCCTGGAGCTCCTCCCACTTCTCCTGGCATGCTCCGCGGAGGAACGGGTCCTCGGGGCTGGCGGCCAAATGTCTCTCCATCTCTAAGACCTCCCGTTCCAACTGCTCTATCGCTCCATTTTTCCGTCGTCTGGTGCCTTGGGTGTAGTCACGGATGGAAGAGCTTGGCGCGCACCTTTCCTAGATCCCACCATCGCCACGCTGAGGGAAAGGCACGCCGCTGCTCTCGCCAGGCCAGCCAAAACTCCCGGAAAGACGTCACGAAACCCTCATCCTCCACAAGGCTGTTGTTAAAATGCCAATAGGCCGGCCCCGGCCTCTCTGCACGGAGGGAGGCTGTTATAGTGGCTAGATGATGGTTGGAGAATGGGGCCAGCCGAATGTTGGAGGAGTGGGCCTGTGAAAGATGGAAACGGGATAAGTAAATACGGTCCAACCGAGAGTGGTGTGACCGATGGGCCTCCACCTGGACAAAAGTGAACGTGGAAGTGTCATCTGGGTGATGATCACGCCAGACGTCCACTAGGGAGTGATGTTCGAATATTCCTCAGAGAATGTTCACGGCGGCCGGGCTCGGCTCAGCCCCTGAGCGGTCCTGTTCCTCGAGGGTGCTGTTAAAGTCCCCTCCCAGGACCAGGCACTCGTGCGAATCTAGGGTGCCGAGAAAGTCGGACACCCGCTGATAGAATTGTGGCCACTTTGGGCTCATTTGCGGGGCATAGATGTTAACAAGATTGACCATGAGCCCCTCCATACAGACTCGAAGGTGCAGTAGGTGGCCCGGCACGGCCTCAGTGGCCCCTAGCACCTTGGGCCGAAGGTTGGGGGAGAATAGGGTCGCCACTCCAGCTTGCCAAGTCGTGAAGTGGCTAAAGTATACCCCGTCACCCCACTCCAGCCGCCACCTGTCCTCGGCGGTCGGGTCCGTATGGTTCTCCTGCAGGAAAACTACAGAGTACCCCCCTTCCTGAAGGTAAGAGAGCACCTGGGACCTGCGGAGAGCCATCCTACAGCCCCTGGTATTCAGGGTTGCAATAATAAGAGGCGTCATGCGGAGGGCTGGGGGTTTTTTGTTGGTGGGAGTGTTCGTGGCCCCCGGCGGGTTGCGCAGCAACCCGTGACCCATCCCATGGATGAGTAGATCATTTCGGAAGCCGTGAGCCCGCTCGTGGGCCGCAGCACCGCTCTTTCCTTGCCCCCTGCCCTCCTGTATAAAGGCCCTTGTGGCCTGGAGGATTTGGTCAAAGTCCCCCCATAGCTGAAGAGCCAGCTGTACCCTATTGCGGGCTCCACGGGTGTGTTCTAGGAACTTCCGTAGTGCATGCCGCAGCTCATGGGGGGGTGGGGTTATGATTTCCGGAGTATTCCCTGGTGGGGCTCTTAATGCAGCCTCGTGGTCCGCTAAGGCGGGTAGGCAGGGTGTGGACCACCGACGGGGCGTCTGACAGGCTGGGGTTATTAAATCCATTTCATGCCTTGGTGTGGAAGGGGATGGCAGGGAAAAAATTGCAACTCCTAATGGGTCGCGACTAGAAAGTGCAAAGACTGCTCCCTGGGGGGAATCAGAAAAAGGCGGGAAAGAAATAACCCCAGGGGCGGAATTAGCATTGCAGGAGGAGGGGAATTGGGCAGGGACAGGGGTGGGGGCGGGGCCAGAGGTAAGGCTCTGGACTTCATGAGGTGATCAGCTAAAAGAAGGTGCCTCCTGAGCAGAGTCAAGGGTTAAGGGGTAAGGGAGGGGGCTCCCAGTGACGCTAGGCGCTGGCTCCGTGGTGGTCTCGGCGGCCATGGCATCAGGTGGTGGACTACCTTCTGCGGTGCGCTCGCCTGGGAAGGCAATTAGGGGGAGGGAGCATGGGGAAAGGGGGGCTGGAGTGAGGCTACCCAGATCAAGGCCAGCCAGCAGTAGATCATCTTCTCCCTGGGTGACCGGGGTCAAATCTAGGGCCTCAATCTCCGCATACACGGAGGAGAGGCCAACTTCTGCCACCCCAGGGGCCTCTCCTCTAGGGCTCGCCTCAACGGTCGCCTTGGGGTTCGCGGGGGGTTCAGGTGGTATCCGGGCAAAAGGAGCTTCCTCAGGGGACTCGGAGGGGAGGGTCTCTCGTGGAGGGGGGATTCTGCCCTCCAATGCCAGGCTGTCTTCCCCTCCCAACACCAGCGGATGGCTCTCACTCATGGCCGTAGCGGAAGGCTCGATATCAGTGCCTCCCTTCCTGGTCTTCTGGGGGGCTTCCGCATCGGATGGGTGCAGCGGAACTCGAGCCTTCCGCTTGCCTCGCTTCCCCTGGACTAGGGTCCAGCCCTCCATAGCGTCGTCTGGGGGTTGGTTAGCAGGGGTCGTGTCAGGGGGTGGAGGCGATGGTTCAGGGGTTCGGGGGGGTAACGGTAAGGCAGCATGAGGGGCGGGGGGTTCTCCTTGGGGCGGGCCCTCTCCTATACTCGGTAATATCTTTGCCACACCCTCCTCCATAGGCTCTACCAGATTGGTAATAGCAAGGGTGGGACTCCCTTGCTCGCCTGGGCGTTGTAGGGAAGGTGTTTCTTGGGCCCGGATGGGAGCAGCGGTGGATCGAGTAGGAGGACGGTTGGTTTCAGGTGCCGGGCAGCCAGGGGCGTCGGCAACGATGGGGCCGATGTCCTGCCGGGTCTCGGGTGCCCCTCCCCCCTGGGCCAAAGGGCAGTCTCTGCGGACATGCTCCGCTGAGCGGCAGAGGTAGCACTGGGCCTCTCTGGTGGAGTAAAAGCGGGCTTCTTGGTAGGGGACTAGGAAGGACCCCTTGAGCGCCTCTCCATCGCACACCGCCGGCGGCGGTAGAAGCTGCACTTGCCGGCGGAACGAAAGGACGTGACGGAGGGTGGGGTCCTTGCAGCCCAACGGAAGAGGGCTGATGACAGAGACAAGTTTCCCCAGGGTGGAGAGAGCGGGTAACAGGGCAGCATTGATAAAAAGGGAGGAACGGAGGTGAGGATGAGGCGAACGCCCAGGTCTTCTAGCGGCTCTAGGGGGACAACCCCCCCCCCACACCCACGCCCTTCTCCACCGCCTCCTGGGCGGCAGCCTCTGAAGCTAAGAAAAAAACGACCTTACCATACATTTTGGAGGCCGCCACAATAGCCGTGGGTCCTACCACATTCGCCAATGCCTGCACGTATGTCTCCATGTGGGGCGAGGTGGGCACCAGGCGGCAATGGACACCATGCCTCCTGGTCAAGGTGGGGAAGGGGCCCCGGCTGCTGGTGATGGTAGCGGAGGCAGTGGGTGGGCGAGATGATGAGGCAGCAGGCGGGGGGAGCCTGCCACCGCCCAGGCATATGTCCTGAGGGCCGGGGGAGGGACGTTCGCAGAGCTGGTGGAGGGAACAGCAGGGGGGAGGCGCCACGGTCGATGACAAGGCCACAGCGGTGGGGGCAGCCCCTGCCATGGAGGGCCTAGTGGTTTTAGTGGGGCCCTTTCCTTTCTTCCCGCCCTGGCCTTTTCGGCCAGCTGAGGGGGGGTTCCTAGAATCTGGGTGGGCGGTGAACGTAGCAGCGGCAGTAATCGCCCCGGTGCCTCCTGCTGCCGGTGCCCCAGCGGGGGCAGTGGCAGGTATTTTGACAGTGGTGGTGATGGGGGGGCTCGGGGGTTGGGTCGGGGGGAGGTGGGGAAGGAACAACTGATATTGGTAAAGGGGCCTCGCCCCTCTCATTCCCCACCATTGTGAGCAGGGAGAGACGGGGAGACCGGAAGGAGGAGGGGGGAGGGGGAAGCAGATTAACCGCTCCTCCCTGCTGGGCTGCAGGCGGGGGTGGTGGTGGTACCAAATGGGTTGGACTGGAAGGGGGGGAGAAACAGGAATTGGGGTCCGGTGATAGGGGCAAGCTGTGGGATAAACAGTCCGGCGGGGGGTGTGGACCCACGCACATTTGTCCAAAGTGTCTCGTTTGGTCGGCTGTTATGTCCAGTCCGAAAGGCAAAGTTCAAAGCAAACAGCTGGATCCGAGGCAGATGGCAGGTTGCCAGCAGGGACGGACGGCGGAGGGGGCGTGACAGTTGTAATAATGTTGGGGGGCACCGATGGATCGGGGGGCAGCTCCGTGCCACACCCCCTGTGCCGCCACAAACGCAATTAAGCCACAGTCAAACTCCCCCCCACGAGAGTATAATTCAAAAAATTACTCAGTCTTACGGCCCCCTCCACCATGATTTGTAGCTTCCCTGGGTGATTTCTTCTGTCTGCTATCTTCTTCTTCTCCAGCTGTGTTGGCTGTATTACAAGGCTTTCAGCAGGCCGAGAAAAATTGCAGAAATAAGCTGACAGCAAAACGGCTGGGTCTGGGGGCTTCCACTCCCCCCTCCAGATAGCGGGTCGGCAATCTTCCCCCCCTCCTCCGGGGGCTTCAGCTGAGGCAAATAGCTGCGCCCGGGAGCAGGCGTAGTGGGGGAGGGTGCTGGCGGCAAGTTGGCAGCTGACCAGCACTCAACAGCAGCAGAAAACGGCAGAAAAACAAAACGAAACAAAAAAGCGTCTGGCCTGGTCGGGGGGAGAACTAAGGCAGGCTCAAAAAGTAAGAAAAATCCAGGCCGGGGAGCTTTAGGAAAGAATAGAAAGCAGATAGCTAAGGAACAAGCGAAGGACGTCCCGTTTCCCAACAGGGAAGTTTTTTATTTTTTAAGATAACAGGGAAGGTTTTTTTTTTTTTTATTTTTTTTTTAAACAGAAAGAAAGTTTATTGGTAACGCTTACAGAATTACCAAAGAAAACAAAACAACTATGCAACAAAACAACGCAATCAGAAGGTATAACACAGCAGCTTTCAGGAGGGAGAAGTGTTCAGGCTAGCCTGGGCCCAGAGCAGGGGGGCTTCCTCGACACTCGTGGTCTTCCACCCTCCTGAGTTACCTGGTGGCCTAGAGCGGGGGGGCTTCCTCGACACTCGTGGTCTTCCACCCCCTCGAGTTACCCAGTGCCGCGCCCAGTGTCACCGATCCTCCCTCTCCTGAGAGTGCCCGGTAAGATGGGCACGGCTGCGGGGTGGGCGGTTTAGGGGTGGGGGGGTAGACACCCACGTATTATAGGACCCCTCCTAGATGACAGAAAGGATGGTATCCACAGCAGCAACGGCTGGGGCAGGTGTCTCTCGCTCTTCCCCTCAATCAAAGGGTCAGACGGAGGGAACCGGATGGGGTCACTGAGCAGAGAACCCCAGACAGCGCCCACCGCTCCTCGAAGGCGTCAAGGGAGTCGGTGGACGCCGCCCAGAGGAACTCCGCCCGGATACGTGAATGTACTGAGGATCAGAAAACGGCCCCACAATCGCAGGACGTTTCATGGGCCAACCTCCTCTCTCTGGTTTTATAAATGGCTGTTTTAGCCAAAGCTAGGAGGAGGTTGACCAGAAGATCCCGCGACTTTGTGGGGCCACGGATGGGAAGTGTATAGATAAAAAGGTGAGGGGAGAAATGAAGCCAAAAGCGTAATAGAAGATTTGTGAGGAGCCGGAAAAGGGGCTGCAATCTGGCACACTCTAAATACACGTGCGCCAGGGTTTCCCTCACATTACAAAAAGGACAAGTATCCGAAATTGGGGTAAACCGTGTCAGAAACACGCCCGTGCTCACAGCTCCGTGAAGGAGCCGCCAACTGATGTCCCCGACGGGCCTTGGGACCAAGGTGGAATACAGGCTGGCCCACCGAGGTTGCTCACCCTCCAAAGGTGGCAGGAGATCCCGCCACTTTGTATCGGGGCGGGACACCAGGGTGTGGGCGTGAAGGGTGTGAAGTGTAAGTGTATATAAGTATTTCCGTGGTGCAATTTGAAAGCTAACCGGCTGCAGTTCGTGCAGCCGGCTTGCAGTGAAAGGGTGAGGGGTTTGCTGGGATCTACGGGGTAGGGGCCCGATGGAAAGGTCCGGCGGGCCTGGGGTAAGGGATGGGCGGGGTGCACCCTCGCACAAGGCTCAGCTAACGTAAGCCCGAGCAGCGGGGGTCAAGGCGGCCTTCACCTCCTGAAGTACGCGCCGGGGGGTACGGAGGCTGGAGAGCCCCATGCGCCGAGCGAGCGTCAGGGGATCCAACCAGTCTCTCCGGTCGTAGTCCAGGAGGTCTCCGACCCTCGTGACTTCTGCCAGGACCAACCTCTGGCGCACCGAGCGGGACTCCGCCACCTGCACACAGAGCTGGGGGTTGTGTAGCAGGGGCTCCGTGAGGAGATCTGCTCCCACGGTGGCCGCCACGGACCTGGTTGTTAGAAACAGTTTCCAGGTCCGGAGGAGGTCCTGGTAGAAGACCGGCAGCCCGGAGAGGTCTCGCGGAAAACCCCTCGGAGAAAGGTAAAAGAGGTGCCGGTCGTAGCGAAGCCCTTGGAAACGGCGCAGGAAGGCATGCGCCAGTATGCTCCACGCCGAACTACTTGCACTATAAAAGAGCCTCTGCAGGGCCTGGAGGCGGAAAACGCGGACCTGAGTGTACAGACACTTCAGGCCCTGCCCTCCTTCCTTCAGGGGTAGATGAAGAACTCCAACAGGGGCCCAGTGCATTCCTGACCAGAAGAACTCTAGAATTAATCTCCGGAGGTGGGTCAGGAAACCCGGGGCCGGGGCCAGGGTGTTGAGCCGGTACCAGAGCGTGGACAGGACTAGTTGGTTAAGCACCAGTGCTCTCCCTCAAAGGGAGAGACATCGGAGGAGCCTCGTCCATCTCCGGATCCGCTCTATCACCCCGCCCTCTAAATTTTGCCAGTTCTCCGGCGGGGAAGGATGCGTGGCGGAAAGGTAAACGCCGAGATAGAGCAGTGGACCCGCACTCCACCGGATGGTCTGAAGTGCGGATGGGAGGGAGCTTACCTGCCGCCAGTCCCCCACCGCCAAGCCAGAGCTCTTGACCCAGTTGACTCGGGCGGAGGAGGCTGCCGAATAGATGGCTTGGCATGCCTCCACTCGCGCCAAGTCGCCCGGGTCCTGGACCACGAGGAGTACGTCATCGGCGTACGCCGACAGGACCAGCCGCAGCTCCGGCTCCCGCAGCACCAACCCTGTCATCCTCCTGCGGAGGAGACAGAGGAAAGGCTCGATCGCCAGAGCGTACAACTGGCCCGAGAGGGGGCACCCCTGCCGCACTCCTCGCCCGAAGCTGACCGGTTCAGTCAGGGTCCAGTTGAGCCTAACCAAACACTCCGCGGAGGCATACAGCACCTGGAGAAAACTCACAAACTGAGGTCCAAATCCAAACGCCTGCAGAGTGCCCAGGAGGTACCCATGGTCTACTCTATCGAACGCCTTCTCCTGATCAAGAGACAGGAGGGCGAACGATAGACCATCTCTCCGCCCAAGTTCCAAAAGGTCTCGGACTAGAAAGAGGTTGTCGAAAATGCTGCGACCCGGGACAGTATAGGTCTGGTCTGGGTGGACCACGTCCGCCATCACGGACCCTAGCCGCAGCGAGATTGCTTTCGCTACGATTTTGTAATCCGTGCTAAGGAGTGAGACGGGACGCCAGTTTCGTAGATCGCGGAGGTCCCCCTTCTTCGGCAGCAAAGCGAGCACCGCTCGCCTGCATGACAGAGGGAGTACCCCGCTCTGCAAGGACTCAGCCCAGACGGTGACTAGGTCTGGGCCGAGAATGTCCCAGAACGCGCGGTAAAACTCCACGGTCAGCCCGTCCATGCCCGGAGATTTATTGGTGGGCATGCGACGGAGGGCTTCCGAGAACTCGGCCAGGGTGAGAGGCAACTCTAGTCAGTCTCGGTCGCCCAGGCTGACCGTGGGGAGTTCCTCCCAGAGCACCTCGCAAGCGTCAGGATCGGTCGGGTCCGGGGAGAAAAGGCTTGTGTAGAAGTCACGGGCCCTCCCACACATCTCCTCCGGATCCGTGAGGGGGGTGCCGTCTTCCGCAAGAAGGCAGGTGACGTGTTTCTTGGCCCCCCTCGTTTTCTCCAGGGCATAGAAGAAGCGGGAGCCGCGGTCCATCTCCCGAAGGAGGCGGATGCGGGACCGAACGAAGGCACCTCGGGCCCGGTGGTCCTCAAGGGCCCGGAGCTCCTCCCGCTTCTCTCGGCACGCTCCGCAGAGGGACGGGTCCTCGGGATCGGCGGCCAGGCGCCTCTCCATCTCTAAGACCTCCCGTTCCAACTGCTCGATCGCCGCATTTCGCCGTCGGCTGGTGCCCCGAGTGTAGTCAGGGCAGAAGAGCTTGGCGCGCACCTTCCCGAGATCCCACCATCGCCGCACCGAGGGAAAGGCACGCCACTGCTCTCGCCAGGCCAGCCAAAACTCCCGGAAGGACATCACAAAGCTCTCGTCCTCCAACAGGCTGTTATTAAAGTGCCAATAGGCCGGCCCCGGTCTCTCTGCACGAAGGGAGACCGTTACAGTGACTAAATGATGATCGGAGAATGGGGCCAGCCGAATGGTGGAGGAGTGGGCCTGTGAAAGATGGAAACGGGATAAATAAATACGGTCCAAACGAGAGTGGTGTGACCGATGGGCCTCCACCCGGACAAAGGTGAACGTGGAGGTGTCATCTGGGTGATGGTCACGCCAGACGTCCACTAGGGAGTGATGGTCAACTATCCCTTGGAGAATATTCGCAGCGGCCGGACTCGGTTCGGCCCCTGAGCGGTCCCGTTCCTCGAGGGTGGTGTTAAAGTCCCCTCCCAGGACCAGGCACTCGTGCGAATCCAGGGTGCCGAGAAAGTCGGACACCTGCTGATAAAATTGTGGCCTCCTGGAGCTCATTTGCGGGGCATAAATGTTAACAAGATTAACAACAAGCCCTTCCATACGGACTCGAAGGTGCAACAGGTGGCCCGGCACGGCCTCGTTGACCCCTAGCACCTCAGGCCGTAGGTCGGGGGAGAACAGGGTCGCCACTCCAGCTTGCCAGGTCGCGAAGTGGCTAAAGTATAGCCCGTCCCCCCACTCCAGCCGCCACCTGTCCTCGGCGGCCGGGTACGTATGGGTCTCCTGCAGGAAAACTACAGAGTACCTCCCCTCCCGAAGGTAAGAGAGCACCTGGGACCTGCGGAGAGCCATCCTACAGCCCCTGGTATTCAGGGTCGCAATAATAAGAGGCGTCATGCGGAGGGCTGGGGGGTTGGGGGCCTCGTATCGGCGGGGGTGTTCAGGGCCCCCGGCGGGTTGCACAGCAACCCGTGACCCATCCCGTGGGTGAGTAGATCGCGTCGGAAGCTGCGGGCTCGCTCGTAGGCCGCAGCACCGCGCCTTCCTTGCCCCCTGCCCTCCTTTATAAGGGCCCTTGTGGCCTGGAGGAGTTGATCAAAGTCCCCCCATAGCTGAAGAGCCAGCTGTGCCCTATCGCGGGCACCACGGGTGTGCTCTAGGAACTTCCGTAGCACATGCCGCAGCTCATGGGGGGGTGGGGTTACAATTCCCGAGGTATTCCCTGATGGGCTTCTTAATACAGCCTCGTGGTCCGCTAAGGCGGGTAGACAGGGTGGGGACCACCGACGGGGCGTCTGACAGGCTGGGGTTATTAAATTCATTTCACGCCTTGGGGTGGAGGGGGATGGCAGGGGGAAAATTGCCACTCCTAATGGGTCGCGGCTAGAAAGTGCAAAGACTGCTCCCTGGGGGGAATCTGCGAAAGGCGGAAAGGAAATAACCCCAGGGGCGGCATTAACATTGCAGGAGGAGGGAACTTGGGCAGGGGCAGGGGTGGGGGCAGGGGCAGGGGTAAGGCTCTGGGGTGCAGGAGGCAAGCAACTAAAGGAAAGTGCCTCCTGAGCAGAGTCAAGGGTTAAGGGGTAAGGGAGGGGGCTCCCAATAATGCTAGGCGCTGGCTCCATGGTGGTCTTAGCGGCCATGGCATCAGGTGGTGGACCGCCTTCTGCAGGGTGCTCACCCGAGAAGGCAATTAGGGGGAGGGAGCATGGGGAAAGGGAGGCTGGGGTAAGGCTGCCCAGCTCGAGGCCAGCCGGCAGCAGATCATCCCCTCCCTGGGTGACCGGGGTCAAATCTAGGGCCTCAATCTCCGCGTACACGGGGGAGAGGCCAACTCCTGCCACCCCGGGGGCCTCTCCTCTAGGGCCCACCTCAACGGTTGCCCCGGGGTCCGCGAGGGGTTCGGGTAATGTCCAGGCAGCAGGGGCGTCCTCAGAAGTCTCGGAGGGGAGGGTCTCCCATAGAGGGGGGATTCTACCCTCCGATGCCAGTCCGTCTTCCCCTCCCGACACCAGCGGATGGATCTCGCTCATGGCCGTGGCGGGAGGCTCGATAGCAGTGCCTCCTTTCCTGGTCTTCCGGGGGGCTTCCGCGTCGGGTGGATGCAGCGGAGCTCGAGCCTTCCGCTTGCCTCGCTTCCCCTGGACTAAGGTCCAGCCCTCCATAGCGTCATCTGGGGGCTGGTTAGCAGGGGTCCTGTCGGGGGGCGGAGGCGATGGTTTAGGGGTTCGGGGAGGTAGCGGTGAGGCAACATGAGGGGCGGGGGTTTCTCCTTGGGGAGGGCCCTCTCCTATACCCGATGATATCCTTGCCACACCCTCCTCCATAGGCTCTGTTGGATTGGTACTAGCAAGGGTGGAACTCCCTTGCTCGCCCGGGCGTTGTAGGGAAGGTATTTCTTGGGCCCGGATGGGAGCAGCAATGGGTCGAGTAGGAGGAGGGTTGGTTTCAGGTGCTGGGCAGCCAGGGGCGTCGGCAGCGATGGGGCCGATGTCCTGCCGGGTCCCGGGGGTTTCGGATGCCCCTCCCCCCCGGGCCAAAGGGCAGTCTCTGCGGACATGCCCCGCTGAACGGCAGAGGTAACACCGGGCCTCTCCGGTAGAATAAAAGACCCGATAGCGGGCTCCCTGGTAGGGGACTAGAAAGGACCCCTCAAGCGCCTCTTCGTCACGCGCCCCTGCCGGTGGTAGAAGCTGCACTTGCCGGCGGAACGAAAAAATGTGACGGAGGGTGGGGTCCTTGCAGCCCAACGGGAGAGGGCTGATGACAGAGACAAGTTTCCCCAGGGTGGAAAGAGCGGGTAACAGGGCAGCATTGGGTAGGAAGGGAGGAACGGAGGTAAGGACGAGGCGAACGCCCAAATCTTCTAACGGTTCTAGGGGGACAAACACCCCTCCCACCGTCAGGCCCCTCTCTACCGCCTCCTGGGCGGCATCCTCCGAGGCTAAGAAGAAAACGACCTTCCCATACATCTTGGAGGCCGCCACAATAGCCGTGGGTCCTACCACCTTCACCAACGCCTGCACGTATGTCTCCACGTGGGGCGAGGCGGGCACCAGGAGGCAACGGACGCCGTGCTTCCTGGTCAAGGCAGGGAAAGGGCCTCGGCCGCTGGTGATGGTGGCGGAGGCGGGGGGGGGCGAGATGACGAGGCGGCAGGCAGGGAGGAGCCCGTCACCGCCCGGGCATACGTCCTGGGGGCCGGGGGAGGGACAATCGCAGAGCTGGTGGAGGGAAACGCAGGGAGGGGTGCCACGGTTGATGACGAGGCTGCAGCGGTGGGGGCAGCCCCTGCCATGGAGGGCTCAGTGGTTTTAGCGGGGCCCTTTCCTTTCCACCCGCCCTGGCCCTTCCGGCGAGCTGGGGGGGGTTTCCTAGAATCTGGGGGGGCGGTGGGTGCAGCAGCAGCAGCGATCACCCTGGTGCCTCCTGCTACCGGTGCCCCAGCAGGGGGGGTGGCAAATATCTTGACAATAGTGGTAGGGGGGGACCTTGGGGATCGGGCAGGGGTGGTGGTGGGGGAGGGACAACTAATTTTGTTGAAGCAGTCTCGCCCCTCTCGTTCCCCGCCATTGTAAGCAGGGAGAGACAGGAAAACACCGGAAGGAGGAGGGGGGAGGGGAGAAGGCGAGGTAGCCCCTCCTTCCGCTAGGCTGCGGGCAGGGAGGGGGGGAAAGCCAAGGGGGTTAAACTGGGGGAGGGGAGGGAAAACAAAATCGGGGTCCAGTAATAGGGGCAAGCTGTGGGATAAGCAATCCGGGGGGGGGAGGGGGCGGGTGCAGACCCACACATGTTTGTCCAAAGAGTCTCGGTTGGTCGGCTGTTCTGTCCGGTCCGGAAGGCAAAGTTCAAAGCGAACAGCTGGATCCGAAGGGAGATGGCAGGTTGCCAGCAGGGACAGACGGCGGGGGGCCGTGACAGTTGTAATAACGATGGGGGGGGTGGGGGCACCGATGGATCGGGGGTGGGGGTCTCCACGCCACACCCCCTGTGCCGCCACAAACGCGAGTAATCACAGTCAAACTCCCCCCCACGAGAGTGTAATTCAGAAAATTACTCAGTCTTACGGCCCTCTCACGATGATTTATATTATTTCTTCTGTCTGCTGAATCTTCTTCTCCGGCTGTGTTGGCTGTGTTCCAAGGCTTCCGGCATGTTAAGAATGTTGTAAGGTCCGAGCTGCTGGCAAAACGGCTGGGTCTGGGGGTTTTTACTCCCCCCTCCGGACAGCAAAATCAGCAATCTTCCCCCCCCTCCTCCAGGGGCTCAGCTGAGGCAAGTAGCTGCGCCCGAAATCAGGCGTGGGGGGGGGCGGGTGCTGGCGAAGGACGTAGACGGGGAAAAAAAAAAAACAAAGAATCAAGAAAAAACAAAAAAAGCGTCCGGCCCGGTCGCGGGGGGACTAAGGCAGGTGCAAAAAGTAAGAAAAATCCGGGCCAGGGGGCTTTAGAAAAGAACAGAAAGCAGATAGCTGAGGAGCAAGCAAAAGACGTTCCGTTTCCCAACAGGGAAGGTTTTTTTTTTTTTTTTGAAACAGAAAGAAAGTTTATTGGTAACGCTTACAGAATTACCAAAGAAAACAAAACAACTATGCAACAAAACAACGCAATCAGAAGGTATAACACAGCAGCTTTCAGGAGGGAGAAGTGTTCAGGCTAGCCTGGGCCCAGAGCGGGGGGGCTTCCTCGACACTCGTGGTCTTCCACCCTCCTGAGTTACCTGGTGGCCTAGAGCGGGGGGGCTTCCTCGACACTCGTGGTCTTCCACCCCCTCGAGTTACCCAGTGCCGCACCCAGTGTCACCGATCCTCCCTCTCCTGAGAGTGCCCGGTAAGATGGGCACGGCTGCGGGGTGGGCGGTTTAGGGGTGGGGGGGGTAGACACCCACGTATTATAGGACCCCTCCTAGATGACAGAAAGGATGGTATCCACAGCAGCAACGGCTGGGGCTGGCGTCTCTCGCTCTTCCCCTCAATCAAAGGGTCAGACGGAGGGAACCGGACGGGGTCACCGAGCAGAGAACCCCAGACAGCGCCCACCGCTCCTCGAAGGCGTCAAGGGAGTCGGTGGACGCTGCCCAGAGGAACTCCGCCCGGATACGTGAATGTACTGAGGATCGGAAAACGGCCCCACAATCGCAGGACGTTTCATGGGCCAACCTCCTCTCTCTA
Source organism: Eretmochelys imbricata (assembly GCF_965152235.1). Taxonomy (NCBI): domain Eukaryota; kingdom Metazoa; phylum Chordata; order Testudines; family Cheloniidae; genus Eretmochelys; species Eretmochelys imbricata. The sequence continues at coordinate 129,974,063 of NC_135572.1, forward strand.
GTTTTATAAATGGCTGTTTTAGCCAAAGCTAGGAGGAGGTTGACCAGAAGATCCCGCGACTTTGTGGGGCCACGGATGGGAAGTGTATAGATAAAAAGGTGAGGGGAAAAATGAAGCCAAAAGCGTAACAGAAGATTTGTGAGGAGCCGGAAAAGGGGCTGCAATCTGGCACACTCTAAATACACGTGCGCCAGGGTTTCCCTCACATTACAAAAAGGACAAGTATCCGGAATTGGGGTAAACCGTGTCAGAAACACGCCCGTGCTCACAGCTCCGTGAAGGAGCCGCCAACTGATGTCCCCGACGGGCCTTGGGACCAAGGTGGAATACAGGCTGGCCCACCGAGGTTGCTCACCCTCCAAAGGTGGCAGGAGATCCCGCCACTTTGTATCGGGGCGGGACACCAGGGTGTGGGCGTGAAGGGTGTGAAGTGTAAGTGTATATAAGTATTTCCGTGGTGCAATGTGAAAGCTAACCGGCTGCAGTTCGTGCAGCCGGCTTGCAGTGAAAGGGTGAGGGGTTTGCTGGGATCTACGGGGTAGGGGCCCGATGGAAAGGTCCGGCGGGCCTGGGGTAAGGGATGGGCGGGGTGCGCCCTCGCACAAGGCTCGGCTAACGTAAGCCCGAGCAGCGGGGGTCAAGGCGGCCTTCACCTCCTGAAGTACGCGCCGGGGGGTACGGAGGCTGGAGAGCCCCATGCGCCGAGCGAGCGTCAGGGGATCCAACCAGTCTCTCCGGTCATAGTCCAGGAGGTCTCCGACCCTCGTGACTTCCGCCAGGACCAACCTCTGGCGCACCGAGCGGGACTCCGCCACCTGCACACAGAGCTGGGGGTTGTGTAGCAGGGGCTCCGTGAGGAGATCTGCTCCCACGGTGGCCGCCATGGACCTGGTCATTAGAAACAGTTTCCAGGTCCGGAGGAGGTCCTGGTAGAAGACCGGCAGCCCGGAGAGGTCTCGCGGAAAACCCCTCGGAGAAAGGTAAAAGAGCTGCCGGTCGTAGCGAAGCCCTTGAAAACGGCGCAGGAAGGCATGCGCCAGTATGCTCCACGCCGAACTACTTGCACTATAAAAGAGCCTCTGCAGGGCCTGGAGGCGGAAAACGCGGACCTGAGTGTACAGACACTTCAGGCCCTGTCCTCCTTCCTTCAGGGGTAGATGAAGAACTCCAACAGGGGCCCAGTGCATTCCTGACCAGAAGAACTCTAGAATTAATCTCCGGAGGTGGGTCAGGAAACCCGGGGCCGGGGCCAGGGTGTTGAGCCGGTACCAGAGCGTGGACAGGACTAGTTGGTTAAGCACCAGTGCTCTCCCTCGGAGGGAGAGACATCGGAGGAGCCTCGTCCATCTCCGGATCCGCTCTATCACCCCGCCCTCTAAATTTTGCCAGTTCTCCGGCGGGGAAGGATGCGTGGCGGAAAGGTAAACGCCGAGATAGAGCAGTGGACCCGCACTCCACCGGATGGTCTGAAGTGCGGATGGGAGGGAGCTTACCTGCCGCCAGTTCCCCACCGCCAAACCAGAGCTCTTGACCCAGTTGACTCGGGCGGAGGAGGCTGCCGAATAGATGGCTTGGCATGCCTCCACTCGCGCCAAGTCGCCCGGGTCCTGGACCACGAGGAGTACGTCATCGGCGTACGCCGACAGGACCAGCCGCAGCTCCGGCTCCCGCAGCACCAACCCTGTCATCCTCCTGCGGAGGAGACAGAGGAAAGGCTCGATCGCCAGAGCGTACAACTGGCCCGAGAGGGGGCACCCCTGCCGCACTCCTCGCCCGAAGCTGACCGGTTCAGTCAGGGTCCAGTTGAGCCTAACCAAACACTCCGCGGAGGCATACAGCACCTGGAGAAAACTCACAAACTGAGGTCCAAATCCAAACGCCTGCAGAGTGCCCAGGAGGTACCCATGGTCTACTCTATCGAACGCCTTCTCCTGATCAAGAGACAGGAGGGCGAACGATAGACCATCTCTCCGCCCGAGTTCCAAAAGGTCTCGGACTAGAAAGAGGTTGTCGAAAATGCTGCGACCCGGGACAGTATAGGTCTGGTCTGGGTGGACCACGTCCGCCATCACGGACCCTAGCCGCAGCGAGATTGCTTTCGCTACGATTTTGTAATCCGTGCTAAGGAGTGAGACGGGACGCCAGTTTCGTAGATCGCGGAGGTCCCCCTTCTTCGGCAGCAAAGCGAGCACCGCTCGCCTGCATGACAGAGGGAGGACCCCGCTCTGCAAGGACTCAGCCCAGACGGTGACTAGGTCTGGGCCGAGAATGTCCCAGAACGCGCGGTAAAACTCCACGGTCAGCCCGTCCATGCCCGGAGATTTATTGGTGGGCATGCGGCGGAGGGCTTCCGAGAACTCGGCCAGGGTGAGAGGCAACTCTAGTCGGTCTCGGTCGCCCATGCTGACCGTGGGGAGTTCCTCCCAGAGCACCTCGCAAGCGTCAGGATCGGTCGGGTCCGGGGAGAAAAGGCTTGTGTAGAAGTCACGGGCCCTCCCACACATCTCCTCCGGATCCGTGAGGGGGGTGCCGTCTTCCGCAAGAAGGCAGGTGACGTGTTTCTTGGCCCCCCTCGTTTTCTCCAGGGCATAGAAGAAGCGGGAGCCACGGTCCATCTCCCGAAGGAGGCGGATGCGGGACCGAACGAAGGCACCTCGGGCCCGGTGGTCCTCAAGGGCCCGGAGCTCCTCCCGCTTCTCCCGGCATGCTCCGCAGAGGGACGGGTCCTCGGGATCGGCGGCCAGGCGCCTCTCCATCTCTAAGACCTCCCGTTCCAACTGCTCGATCGCCGCATTTCGCCGTCGGCTGGTGCCCCGAGTGTAGTCACGGCAGAAGAGCTTGGCGCGCACCTTCCCGAGATCCCACCATCGCCGCACCGAGGGAAAGGCACGCCACTGCTCTCGCCAGGCCAGCCAAAACTCCCGGAAGGACATCACAAAGCTCTCGTCCTCCAACAGGCTGTTATTAAAGTGCCAATAGGCCGGCCCCGGTCTCTCTGCGCGAAGGGAGACCGTTACGGTGACTAAATGATGATCGGAGAATGGGGCCAGCCGAATGGTGGAGGAGTGGGCCTGTGAAAGATGGAAACGGGATAAATAAATACGGTCCAAACGAGAGTGGTGTGACCAATGGGCCTCCACCCGGACAAAGGTGAACGTGGAGGTGTCATCTGGGTGATGGTCACGCCAGACGTCCACTAGGGAGTGATGGTCAACTATCCCTTGGAGAATATTCGCAGCGGCCGGACTCGGTTCGGCCCCTGAGCGGTCCCGTTCCTCGAGGGTGGTGTTAAAGTCCCCTCCCAGGACCAGGCACTCGTGCGAATCCAGGGTGCCGAGAAAGTCGGACACCTGCTGATAAAATTGTGGCCTCCTGGAGCTCATTTGCGGGGCATAAATATTAACAAAATTAACAACAAGCCCTTCCATACGGACTCGAAGGTGCAACAGGTGGCCCGGCACGGCCTCGTTGACCCCTAGCACCTCAGGCCGTAGGTCGGGGGAGAAAAGGGTCGCCACTCCAGCTTGCCAGGTCGCGAAGTGGCTAAAGTATACCCCGTCCCCCCACTCCAGCCGCCACCTGTCCTCGGCGGCCGGGTCCGTATGGGTCTCCTGCAGGAAAACTACAGAGTACCTCCCCTCCCGAAGGTAAGAGAGCACCTGGGACCTGCGGAGAGCCATCCTACAGCCCCTGGTATTCAGGGTCGCAATAATAAGAGGCGTCATGCGGAGGGCTGGGGGGGTGGGGGCCTCGTATCGGCGGGGGTGTTCAGGGCCCCCGGCGGGTTGCCCAGCAACCCGTGACCCATCCCGTGGGTGAGTAGATCGCGTCGGAAGCTGCGGGCTCGCTCGTAGGCCGCAGCACCGCGCCTTCCTTGCCCCCTGCCCTCCTTTATAAGGGCCCTTGTGGCCTGGAGGAGTTGATCAAAGTCCCCCCACAGCTGAAGAGCCAGCTGTGCCCTATCGCGGGCGCCACGGGTGTGCTCTAGGAACTTCCGTAGCGCATGCCGCAGCTCATGGGGGGGTGGGGTTACAATTCCCGAGGTGTTCCCTGATGGGCTTCTTAATACAGCCTCGTGGTCCGCTAAGGCAGGTAGACAGGGTGCGGACCACCGACGGGGCGTCTGACAGGCTGGAGTTATTAAATTCATTTCACGCCTTGGGGTGGAGGGGGATGGCAGGGGAAAAATTGCCACTCCTAATGGGTCGCGGCTAGAAAGTGCAAAGACTGCTCCCTGGGGGGAATCTGCAAAAGGCGGAAAAGAAATAACCCCAGGGGCGGCATTAACATTGCAGGAGGAGGGAACTTGGGCAGGGGTGGGGGCAGGGGCAGGGGTAAGGCTCTGGGGTTCAGGAGGCAAGCAGCTAAAGAAAAGTGCTTCCTGAGCAGAGTTAAGGGTTAAGGGGTAAGGGAGGGGGCTCCCAATAATGCTAGGTGCTGGCTCCATGGTGGTCTTAGCGGCCATGGCATCAGGTGGTGGACCGCCTTCTGCAGGGTGCTCACCCGGGAAGGCAATTAGGGGGAGGGAGCATGGGGAAAGGGAGGCTGGGGTAAGGCTGCCCAGCTCAAGGCCAGCCGGCAGCAGATCATCCCCTCCCTGGGTGACCGGGGTCAAATCTAGGGCCTCAATCTCCGCGTACACGGGGGAGAGGCCAACTCCTGCCACCCCGGGGGCCTCTCCTCTAGGGCCCGCTTCGACGGTTGCCCCGGGGTCCGCGAGGGGTTCGGGTAATGTCCAGGCAGCAGGGGGGTCCTCAGAAGTCTCGGAGGGGAGGGTCTCCCGTAGAGGGGGGATTCTACCCTCTGATGCCAGTCCGTCTTCCTCTCCCGACACCAGCGGATGGATCTCGCTCGTGGCCGTGGCGGGAGGCTCGATAGCAGTGCCTCCTTTCCTGGTCTTCCGGGGGGCTTCCGCGTCGGGTGGATGCAGCGGAGCTCGAGCCTTCCGCTTGCCTCGCTTCCCCTGAACTAAGGTCCAGCCCTCCATAGCGTCATCTGGGGGCTGGTTAGCAGGGGTCGTGTCGGGGGGCGGAGGCAATGGTTTAGGGGTTCGGGGAGGCAGCGGTGAGGCAACATGAGGGGCGGGGGTTTCTCCTTGGGGAGGGCCCTCTCCTATACCCGATGATATCCTTGCTACACCCTCCTCCATGGGCTCTGTTGGAGTGGTACTAGCAAGGGTGGAACTCCCTTGCTCGCCCGCGCGTTGTAGGGAAGGTATCTCTTGGGCCCGGACGGGAGCAGCGATGGGTCGAGTAGGAGGAGGGTTTGTTTCAGGTGCTGGGCAGCCAGGGGCATCGGCAGCGACGGGGCCGATGTCCTGCCGGGTCCCGGGGGTTTCGGGTGCCCTTCCCCCCCGGGCCAAAGGGCAGTCTCTGCGGACATGCCCCGCTGAACGGCAGAGGTAACACCGGGCCTCTCCGGTAGAATAAAAGACCCGATAGCGGGCTCCCTGGTAGGGGACTAGAAAGGACCCCTCAAGCGCCTCTTCGTCACGCGCCCCTGCCGGTGGTAGAAGCTGCACTTGCCGGCGGAACGAAAAAATGTGACGGAGGGTGGGGTCCTTGCAGCCCAACGGGAGAGGGCTGATGACAGAAACAAGTTTCCCCAGGGTGGAAAGAGCGGGTAACAGGGCAGCATTGGGTAGGAAGGGAGGAACGGAGGTAAGGACGAGGCGAACGCCCAAATCTTCTAACGGTTCTAGGGGGACAAACACCCCTCCCACCGTCAGGCCCCTCTCTACCGCCTCCTGGGCGGCATCCTCCGAGGCTAAGAAGAAGACGACCTTCCCATACATCTTGGAGGCCGCCACAATAGCCGTGGGTCCTACCACCTTCGCCAACGCCTGCACGTAGGTCTCCACGTGGGGCGAGGCGGGCACCAGGAGGCAACGGACGCCGTGCCTCCTGGTCAAGGCGGGGAAAGGGCCTCGGCCGCTGGTGATGGTGGCGGAGGCGGGGGGGGGGCGAGATGACGAGGCGGCAGGCAGGGGGGAGTCCGCTGCCGCCCGGGCATACGTCCTGGGGGCCGGGGGAGGGACAATCGCAGAGCTGGTGGAGGGAAATGCAGGGAGGGGCGCCACGGTTGATGACGAGGCCACAGCGTTGGGGGCAGCCCCTGCCATGGAGGGCTCAGTGGTTTTAGCAGGGCCCTTTCCTTTCCACCCGCCCTGGCCCTTCCGGCGAACCGGGGGGAGTTTCCTAGAATCTTGGGGGGCAGTGGGTGCAGCAGCAGCAGCGATCACCCTGGTGCTTCCTGCTACCGGTGCCCCAGCAGGGGGGGTGGCAAATATCTTAACAATAGTGGTAGGGGGGGGACCTTGGGGATCGGGCAGGGGTGGTGGTGGGGGAGGGACAACTAGATTTGTTGAAGCAGTCTCGCCCCTCTCGTTCCCCGCCATTGTAAGCAGGGAGAGACAGGAAGACACCGGAAGGAGGAGGGGGGAGGGGAGAAGACGAGGTAGCCCCTCCTTCCGCTAGGCTGCGGGCAGGGAGGGGAGAAATACTGAGGGGGTTAAACTGGGGGAGGGGAGGGAAAACAAAATCGGGGTCCAGTAATAGGGGCAAGCTGTGGGATAAGCAATCCGGGGGGGGGGGGGCGGGTGCAGACCCACACACGTTTGTCCAAAGAGTCTCGGTTGGTCGGCTGTTCTGTCCGGTCCGGAAGGCAAAGTTCAAAGCGAACAGCTGGATCCGAAGGGAGATGGCAGGTTGCCAGCAGGGACAGACGGCGGGGGGCCGTGACAGTTGTAATAACGATGGGGGGGGTGGGGGCACCGATGGATCGGGGGTGGGGGTCTCCACGCCACACCCCCTGTGCCGCCACAAACGCGAGTAATCACAGTCAAACTCCCCCCCACGAGAGTGTAATTCAGAAAATTACTCAGTCTTACGGCCCTCTCACGATGATTTATATTATTTCTTCTGTCTGCTGAATCTTCTTCTCCGGCTGTGTTGGCTGTGTTCCAAGGCTTCCGGCATGTTAAGAATGTTGTAAGGTCCGAGCTGCTGGCAAAACGGCTGGGTCTGGGGGTTTTTACTCCCCCCTCCGGACAGCAAAATCAGCAATCTTCCCCCCCCTCCTCCAGGGGCTCAGCTGAGGCAAGTAGCTGCGCCCGAAATCAGGCGTGGGGGGGGGCGGGTGCTGGCGAAGGACGTAGACGGGGAAAAAAAAAAAACAAAGAATCAAGAAAAAACAAAAAAAGCGTCCGGCCCGGTCGCGGGGGGACTAAGGCAGGTGCAAAAAGTAAGAAAAATCCGGGCCAGGGGGCTTTAGAAAAGAACAGAAAGCAGATAGCTGAGGAGCAAGCAAAAGACGTTCCGTTTCTCAACAGGGAAGGTTCCAGAACAATCAGGAACCTTCTGGAGACAATTAAGACAGGCTGATTAGAACACCTGCAGCCAATCAAGAAGCTGCTAGAATCAATTAAGGTAGGCTAATCAGGGCACCTGTGTTTTAAAAAGGAGCTCACTTCAGTTTCTGGTGTGCGTGTGAGGAGCTGGGAGCAAGAGGCACTAGGAGCTGAGAGTGAGAACGTGGACTGTTGGAGGACTGAGGTGTACAAGCATTATCAGAAACCAGGAGGGAGGTCCTATGGTGATGATAAAGAAGGTGTTGGGAGGAGGCCATGGGGAAGTAGCCCAGGGAGTTGTAGCTGTCGCACAGCTGTTCCAGGAGGCACTCTAGACAGCTGCATTCCACAGGGCCCTGGGCTGGACCCCGGAGTAAAGGGCAGGCCTGGGTTCCCCGCAAATCCTCCCAACTCCTGGTCAGACACAGGAGGAGTCGAGCTAGACTGTGAATTCAGAAAAACGGCCAAGCTGAGGGCTGCCGTGAAGCTGCAAGGCAAGCAAATCTGCCAATAAGCGCAAGACCCACCAAGGTAGAGCAGGAACTTTGTTACAATATTCAGGCCTGTCTGTAAAGGCCTATACTCTAAGAATTTAGGAGTATTCTTATCACTTGGCTAATTATAGAGGTATAAAAGAAAGAATCAAAATCACTGTCTGCCAGTTTAAGAGCCTTCTCTTACTGTGACAGTCTGAGGCCTTGTTCTTAGGCTAAGGCCTTTGGCTAAGAGCAGAGGCAGACATAAGCTGGGAAGTGAAGGCGATCGGGGGAAGCCCCGGACGACTGGAAAAAGGCTAATGTAGTGCCCATCTTTAAAAAAGGGAAGAAGGAGGATCCTGGGAACTACAGGCCAGTCAGCCTCACCTCAATCCCTGGAAAAATCATGGAGCAGGTCCTCAAGGAATCAATTCTAAAGTGCTTAGAGGAGAGGAAAGTGATCAGAAACAGACAGCATGCATTCACCAAGGGCAAGTCATGCCTGACTAACCTATTGCCTTCTATGACAAGATAACTGACTCTGTGGATGAGGGGAAAGCAGTGGACGTGTTGTTCCTCGACTTTAGCAAAGCTTTTGATATGGTCTTCCACAGTATTCTTTCCATCAAGTTAAAGAAGTATGGGTTCGATGAATGCACTATAAGGTGGATAGAAAGCTGGCTAGGCTGGGCTCAACGGGTAGTGATCAATGGCTCCATGTCTAGTTGGCAGCCAGTATCAAGTGGAGTGCCCCAAGGGTTGGTCCTGGGGCCGGTTTTGTTCAATATCTTCATAAATGATCTGGAGGATGGTGTGGATTGCACCATCAGCAAGTTTGCAGATGACACTAAACTGGGAGGAGAGGTAGATACGCTGGAGGGTAGGGATAGGATACAGAGGGCCCTAGACAAATTAGAGGATTGGGCCAAAAGAAATCTGATGAGGTTCAACAAGGACAAGTGCAGAGTCCTGCACTTAAAAGGACGGAAGAATCCCATGCACCGCTACAGACTAGGGACCGAATGGCTCGGCAGCAGTTCTGCAGAAGAGGACCTAGGGGTTACAGTGGACAAGAAGCTTGATATGAGTCAACAGTGTGCCATTGTTTCCAAGAAGGCCAATGGCATTTTGGGATGTATATGTAGGGACATTGCCAGCAGATCGAGGGACGTGATCGTTTCCCTCTATTCGACATTGGTGAGGCCTCATCTGGAGTATTGTGTCCAGTTTTGGGCCCCACACTACAAGAAGGGTGTGGAAATATTGGAAAACATCCAGCGGAGGGCAACAAAAATGATTAGGGGTCTGGAACACATGACTTATGAGGAGAAGCTGAGAGAACTGGGATTGTTTACTCTGAGGAAGAGAAGAATGAGGGGGGATTTGAGAGCTGCTTTCAACTACCTGAAAGAGGGTTCCAAAGAGGATGGATCTAGACTGTTCTCAGTGGTAGCAGATGACAGAACAAGGAGTAATGGTCTCCAGTTGCAGTGGGAGAGGTTTAGGTTGGATATTAGGAAAAAGTTTTTCACTGGGAGGGTGGTGAAACGCTGGAATGCATTACCTAGGGAGGTGGTGGAATCTCCTTCCTTAGAAGTTTTTAAAGTCAGGCTTGACAAAGCCCTGTCTGGGATGATTTAATTGGGGGTTGGTCCTGCTTTGAGCAGGGGGTTGGACTAGATGACCTCCTGAGGTCCCTTCCAACTCTGATATTCTATGATTCTATGAATGGTCACATCCTCACATTCCAACCTAGTCACGTTGAAATAAGGTGCTATTTGGCTGTTAGGAATACAGTCCTATCCTGATAACGCATATCGCCTTCAGAGAAAGGGAAGTGCCTAGAAGATGTAAAAGGAAATTTAGTTTGATAGCATCCTGTCTGGCAAGAACTCACATCAATAGTTCGGATGTGAAATCCTCATTTCTTTGTTGTTCTATCACTGTAGTCCCCATTTGCCTATTGCTTGTCTGTATAATCTCTGTCTGGTTCTGTGATTGTTTCTGTCTGCTGTATAATTAATTTTGCTGGGTGTAAACTAATTAAGGTGGTGGGATATCATTGGTTAAATAATCATGTTACAATATGTTAGGATTGGTTAGTTAAATTTCAGGAAAATGATTGGTTAAGGTATAGCTAAGCAGAACTCAAGTTTTACTATATAGTCTGCAGTCAATCACGAAGTGTGTATGTGGGGGGGGAATGGGAATGGGGGTGGGGAATTGGAATCATGTTTTGCTAAGGGCAGGAATGGGAACAGGGACACAGGTGTAAGGCTCTGTGGTATCAGAGCTGGGAAGAGGGACACTAAGGAAGGAAACTGGAATCATGCTTGCTGGAAGTTCACCCCAATAAACATTGAATTGTTTGCACCTTTGGACTTTGGGTATTGTTGCTCTCTGTTCATGCGAGAAGGACCAGGGAAGTAAGTGGGTGAAGGAATAAGCCCCCTAACAGGTAACATTTGAAAACTCATATTTTGCTGGTCAGTATTGTCCTAATAAAATGTGTGGCAACATTGCATGTGAAATTATAAGATTCCACTCTATAGGGTTAATAAGCTCTGCATAATCTGCATTTAAGTAGTAAACAGAGTCATCAAGCAGGAAGGGGAGACAAAGGAAGCTCAGACAGGTGAGAATAAAACAGTAGAGAACATTCTTCTACACAGATATTTTGTCTCTTGGTACACAGCAGGAAACTTTTTTTTCAAAAGTGAGATAAACTATAAAAAGGAGGGGCAAACACCTTAAGGGACTCCCACTCCCTCTCCCTCCCTGCCCATCAATTCTCTAAACCTGAAGCAGCAAAGGCTTCTGGGATAATGGTTCTTTACCTAGAGGGTTGGTTAGTAAGACTGCTGAAAGCATATGGTGAGAAACTTTGCTTGAATCTGATATTGTTTGTTAGGCTTGGGACTAGAAGCATTTTAACTTTATTTTTGTCACTAGTTCTGACTTTTATTCCTCATTACTTGTACTCATTTAAAATCTCTCTTTGTAGTTAATAAACTTGTTTTATTGCTTTATATAATCCAGTTTGTTTAAATTGAAGTGTTTGGGAAACACTATTTGTGTGCATATCATACCTATTAAAGAAATAACAGACTTTATATAAACTTGTATTGTCCAGGAGAGAGCTGAGCAGTACAGGACATACACTGCTTTGGGGAAATCTACCTCTGGGAGTGTTGGCGTCACCCTGCAATAAAACTGAGGCTGGTAAGAGCCAAGGAGTGGCTGGCTGGCTGCAGCACACACACACACAGATAGCTAGTGTAACCGAGTGCCAGGGATGGACTGTACTGAGAATACCACACTCAGGGCAGACTGCAAGTTTCAATTATTTCATTTTTTTTTTTTGTGAACTCACTGTCTCGCTGGTTCCTAATCTGTGATAAATTGCTGAAGAATATTTCTGTCCTTCATAGTTGAGGCCTTTCCTTTTACTTCTTTTTCCACCTCATACATCATGAAAAAATTGGAGCATTATTTTTGGCAGTGTATCATGAATGTATACACATCAAGACTCTCCCTCTTGCATCAGAGATGTTCAGTTGCACATGTTCTTGGATCTTTGCATTCAGCAGTGTGTTTTGTATGACTTCAGTAGCCAGGTATTTTGTTTCAATATTTTGAAACGAAGTGGTTGGTTCTTCCCCAGAGCAAACCTTGAAACTTTGAAGTATGCATAAGAACACATCCTCATCTTCACTGTCATGTTGCTTAGCTGCCTTTTTTTGACATTGTGATTAAGTTGATCATCCAAGCCAACATGGAACATGGCTTTGGTGTCTGCTGTGATTATGGACTCTCAGGTTGCAAGACAAGGTTCATCTGCTGAAGGCTGACTAAGTCTTGGTGATGCCTACAATTCCACTTCCTTCCTTTCCTATGCCATTAAGCCAGTCTTGGCTTTTATCAGGGTTCACTTGGTTGAGCTTCCCACATGATTTCTCCACAACAAAGTTTCCTCGCTGGAGCTCCTTGAGCACTTTAGCCAGTGGATGATGCATTTCTGTGATGTAGATGGCACCCCACCTTGCATATTTTGTCATATCTCATGAAGAATGGCAGCATACCTTTGAAAGTGTACAGATGCAGCTCCCCATTTCCTTCTGTCTGGATATGGTTGGACATGAGCCTCAGGGCCACCATTTCCATATACTTCCATCAAAACCTGAAACTTACACTACAGGATACCTACCCTTACCCTTCCCAACAGGAAGCTAAAATATTACTTCTAATCACTCATTAATATGAAGCAGCATGAAAAGCTCTCTAAGTGACAGGGATAAAAACTTAAATAATTATAATAATAAATAAAACATGGTGGGCAGGTGATATGCATAATAGGAACCTTTAAATGCATTCTTCCACACTTAGCAACTAATAAATTTTAAATATGACTCAAAGTGCTGAGATTCTTTTCAGATACAAAGCAAAAATCTGTGTATTTGCAGAGCATAACAATTGTCATGGCAACATGTACTGTATTTATGGAGTCAAAAAGAATTTCTCTACCAGGTAGACAAAACTATAGTACATGATAAGTGCAGCAGTCTAGAACAAAAAAAAATGTTTCAGTATGTTTCGACCAGTATAGTCGATGACAACATATCATTTTTTAGGACTATTTTTTCCCCCAAGAAATACCAGTTTTCCACTAGAGAGCTTAAATTGTGTCATGAACAACCATTTCAACAAGACACATGGGTAATTCATTGTCAGTTTAATTAGTACTTAAAGTAAACAAACTGTTACTCAGCAGTCAGCTTGGTACTAATTAATTAACTAGCCTGCTAAATGTTGCAATTTCACTTTCAAATTAAAGCATCAGAATATCAAAAAAAAAAAAAAAATCATAGTGATCAGTACATTTTATTTCACAGTGAACTTAACAATTACAAATAAAGTGTCATTTGACTGGTGCAGCCCATTACTCAAGCTCCCAAATTAACCCTGTAAGCACTTGAAAAGACAAATTTAAGACAATCATAATATATTGTAATGCACACAGATTCTAGCAGAGTAAATTGATATTTAGGCCATTTTAAAATGTCTACCCTGTTATTCCAGTGCTGATATCAGGACTTCAAACACTTTAAGGACCCAAGCCTCCAAACACTCACTACTAAGAGTAGTGCTTACTACTGTGAGTAGTCCCACTGAAATCTACTGACCTTTTATTAGAGCTCTACTGTTTGCTCATCTATGAACCACATGTTGAGATGTGGCTTGACCCTACCACACCAACTCACCGTAAGAGAACCAACCATATGTCACAGATATTAGTTATGTTGCTTAATGCATTACTGGAAGCTGCTCAGGTACTGTGGTGATGAGGAGGTATAAAAACCTGAGTAAAATAGATTAGTAATCAGCACTTACTGACAGCATTAGCAATGGATAACTTCTATCCACAAAAGAGGTACAGACCTGGCGGGGTAGAGCAAGTTTCCCCTCACTGATGTTCCTTAACCCTGCTTTGGAGAGATCAGGTGGTAATTCAGTCTCCATGCCCATTCAGTCTCTATTGAGACTGCCATCAAAGATGCCAAGTGCTATCCATTATGACGATGGGTTTTGTAATGAGAACATTTCCCATTAGTAGCTTCGCTGAACTCACCCTACTCTTCATATAGGTCACTAAGTGCTAGTTAACAGCTTTCAGGAGCTGCTCGATAAAACTAATGAACAACAGATGAAGGACTTATACCCCATTCCCAGGTTCCCTGAGGAATTCATGCCCCCCCCCATTCTTTTTTTTGCATAAAATTGGGGGTTAAGGATTAGAGGACATCAGACAGAAAACCAACACACAAGCTATAAATCCTGTCAGCAATATCCTCCAAGTATCAATGGTACATTTTGAAAATAATGTAGAACAGTTGCCTTCTTTGTTTATGGAAGGTATTTATGTAATGTCTGTATAATACTTGGGGGCTGTTACCCTTTCATTGTCTTGAACATGAGGGTATTATGCAGTAGGGATAGTGAGTTAATGAATAGTTACTACCAATTTAGGGCTTGCTCCTTATTCATGGCCTAGGCCCGAATTCACCAAGGGACTTTGGCATTGGGATGCTTAACTTTTAGGTGCCTAGAAAATCACAGGACCAATACTGAAATCCACAAAGTCTGTATTAGGTGCCCAGGATCCCTATACAATGTATGAGGGGAGATATGTTCCTAAAATGGGATCCACAAAAGCCAGCACTCAAGTTGGGGAGCTGCCTAAGTTATCCAATGCGGGTATGTCTACATAACAACTAGACACATGCAGCTGGCACATGCCAGGCAACTCAGGCTCACAGGGCTCAGGCTGTGGGGCTGTTTCACTGCCATCTAGACTTCCAGGCTTTGGCTGCACTAATGCCTGCAGGGGCAGCTCAGTGCTGGGAGTGGCTAGCAGTGGCAGCCCAGCAGTGCAGCCCAGCATGTACACTCCGCATGATTCAGCCTTCAGGTTGGTACAGAGGGAGCAGCAATCGAAGCTGAGCTCCTGTACTCGCAGGGGTGGGGGGAGCAGGGTGGCCAACGAGAAGGCGACCAGGTGCTCTTTAGTGCAGAGCCAGCCACAGCACTGCTGCTAGCATCAGCAGCCAGAGCCTGGGTTCTATTATGGGTATGTCAATACTGCACGGTTAGTGGGACTCAAGTCATCTGACCCTGGGTTAGAGAACCCAGGGCTTGAGCAACTGCACTGATTTTAAACCCTACATTAAAATTTTTCTAACCCAGGCTCTGCTGTCCACACTGCAGCTCATAGACCTGAAATAAACCATACTCCAGATTCCCGAAACACCCTCCCAAAATGTGGCCTGTCTATCCCTTTGACCATGGTGTAATTTGGGAAAACTTGACAGTCCACCCTGCACATTACAGGAAGTTTGAACAGCCTGTCAAGGATTCGTTTTGGTCTGTGCATTCCCAGCAATCAGAGCCAGTAACATGGAGGAGGAGACTTCTGAAGATTTTCTCTTGCTTGTGCTTTCACTTCTGCATCAGAAAATGGGCACAGCTTCTGTGAGACTCTCGTGGACATTTCAGCAGCATTTTTTGACCCACCAAAGGCGCCTGATAGAGTTTATGATGGATCAGGAGGAGAAGGACACGGATATGGCAGACTCACACTGGCTGAAGCTGGTCATGTCACACGGTACAGCTACTGAGGATCCCTGCATAGACTGGCACTTCTGGAGCAGGTCCACGAGCACAGACGGGTGGGATCACATCATCAGGCAGACCTAGGATGACCAGCAGTGGGTCCAGAACTTTTGCATGAAGAAAGCTACATTGCTGGAACTTGGTGAATTGCTTGCCCAACCTTCCTTGTCCAGCATATTGCTGTAACCATCTGAAAGCTGGCTACCCCAGGCTGCTACAGGTCTGTTGAAAACCACTTTGGTGTTGGAAAGTCATCTGTAGCTGAGGTTTCTCATGTAAACTGCAAAGGATACTACTCCATTGCTGTGCAGGATCTAGTGGATCACAGAGCGTGATTTATGAATGTCTACATGGATATCACTGGGAAAGTTCATGATGACAGAGTTTTTTTGCCAACCAGGAGTCTACATTCATGGACAGGCTAGGACACTAGTCACATCAAATGACATTGGCAAAAGAGGAGTTACTATCCTCATTCTCTTCTCCGTTCCTTTCCCATTTGCTGTGCATTTGGTGCTGGAGGAAGGGAGTAGAGGCATCCATGGGGATGGGGTCAGTATGGAGAACTACATGGGGCAAAGTTGTGCTGCCCAGCAACTCATGGAGCCCGATTGCATGACCCAACCAGCCATGAAGTTTTCAAAGCTGTTTCTGGGCTTTGTCACAGGGTACCATTCAGGGGATTCAGGCTGTGGCATGGGTGATGCAGCAGGAACCGGCACACTTGCAGCCATTAGTGGCATCAGCCATGCAAACAGTTCTTTCTGCCGAGCTCTGTCCTCCTCCCTTAGCAGCTGTTTCTGTTCCAGACACCATGAAGCAAGTGCCCTGCTCCTGCACAGAAACCTTGTCCTCAAGCTGTGAGGTGCAGCTAGCCTTAGACTTTGTTCTTGCCTCTCAGCATGCCTTTTCTCCGGCTGTTGAGTCCCTTGTGGGCTCTGGCATGACTGCATCTCTTGCACCATTGTAGCTACATCACTGGCAGGATGTGTCCCTTATTGAGTATACAGACAGAAGCATTTTTGTACCAATGTTGGGAGAAATAGTGCTCTAGTATAGTACAGTCCTAAAATATGCCTCACAGATTAAATATGAAGGGCAAAGAATCAGACCCTCAAATGGTGTATACTGGCATGGCTTCACTGACTTCATTTACATCCACTTACTTCCATGCAGCTGTGCCAATTTACACCAGCTGAATATCTGGCCCAGAGAGGCATTCAAGGGTTTAGCTGTCACAGCACAGTTATACTCACTCCTTCTAATGGGTTTTATTACTGGATGGGAAAGGAAGAGGAAATAAGATCTGGAGCAAGGAAATGGAATTGAAAATGCATCACATAATCTATAAGCGCAAAGAGTGCATCTGAGAGAGCAATTCAACTTACCACATTTATTACCTTCGTATTTCCCAGGCCGATCTTCCATATCAGATGCGACCATTTCTGAAGTGTGGGAAGCTGGCGATAGAATTGCTGGAAGGGAACTCAAATTGAGCAGTTTAGGAGTAGTGCTCAATTTTACAGTCACCTTACTTCTACTCATATCTCTTTTTACATAAAGTACAGGTAGCACAGGGTGCATTTTTCTTGCTAGGAGAAATAAAATCCCAATCATTGGAGGTGTAATACCTCACCCACCTTGTCTCTCTAATATCCTGGGACTAACACGGCTATACGGAGCTTCACACAGTCACCTGAGATAACCTTCCTGACTTCACCGCTAGACAGAACCCTCCAGGAAATTCCCTCTGGTCTTTTGCTGAGGAGCAGTGCTGCTGCTTCTACTTGCTCCCTGTCTTGAGCTCTTTTTAATGCCAGTGCTAATGATGGGCTAGATCTTTATCTGGTGTGAATTGACATAGCTCCACTGTAATCAATGGAACTACATGATTTCCAGCAACTGAAGATCCGGCTCGATATCTTCATAAGTATGGGATGAGAGGAGAAAAGAGGTGGATTAAAATCTTCTCAACAGGAGTATAAATAGAATGGTCTCATCAAATGCATGCACTCCTGAGATGAAAAGTGGCATAACTGGCCGGAATTATGCTTGCTTCATACTGTGCATGATTCATTATAAAGCAGATACAGGGAACTTGCCTCATTTTTTCTAAGTCACAAAATAATTTTCATATTCTGTGAATACATCTTATTTTGAAAATGATAAACAGTAATTTAAACGTTTCAACTAAACAATGGGCTTAAATACCATGGGGGGAAAATGTGCAGCAGTGATGCAGTGAATCAGCAGATTGCCGTGCGTGCTATGGTCACGCTGATATCTGTGTTGGCTGGCTGAATGCCCCTTGGTGGAGGAAAATTTGCTGGTGATTTGTGTCACCACAGTTCCCATCCAGGCAAACTCCCCACTGCCCAGAGTCATGCGCAGGGTTTACATCAGCTGTAGGGTAGTAGCCTGAGTATATAATAGGCACAAGAGAGGGCTGTGAGGTACATCAAAGGAAATTAACAGTGATCTTTGTAAAAGCACACATGCAAGTTTCTCTTTCATAAAGACATCAAATTTCTTCCTGTGAAAAATTACGTTATTTGAGTGTATCCAGAAACCATCGTGAATGTTTTTTCCAGGTCACAAAGGTATAAGGAAAACTTCATATTTTCTCCAAAATGGTTGTTACAGTCTAGTTTGAAAATACATTTTGAAAACAACAATAATAATAACAATTAATAATTAATTAATAATAGTAATAATAATACATTACACCCAAAAGATATATTAAATCCCTCTCAGAATTGAAAGCTGATTAACAAGATTAATTGTTAGAATTGCACAAATCCATTATGGTGAACCATCTCCAAATTTTCTTTGATATTCATTATGTCTCCTAAACTAACATGAAAATAGTAGGACATATTTTGTGGCAGATTGCAACTTTCGTTGGACTTCAGGCCAAATGCATGTTTAGAGGCAGAAATGTTAAGATAAAGCTTTCATCTAATGTGATTGCCTTGTGGGGGTGAATAGGAAATATCTTATTCAGGGAAGAAAGAAAAACAGATTGGTGCTATGGGAGATCTGAAGGGATAACAATGATCTCTGTGAGAAGGAAATAACACACAGGCAGCCAGATTTGTTTTTTTTTTAAATATCATTAGAGAGAAAATCAATATGATACAATCCATTGATGAAGTGAGTTTGGACTAGGGTGTGGGATTCCAGGGAAATCAAAAAGTGCCAGCTGAGAGGACCAATGAAAACCTGAGAAATATGGGCAGAGTTCATCAGATAGTTTCCTTAAAGATGGTTTGAATGAAATAAGGGAGAAATCAAGCAACTGGATGTGCGTGCATGAATCTCCATTGACTTCAATGGGAGTCTCAGGGTAGGTCTACACAGCAGTTAAACAACTATGACTGGCCCATGTCAGCTGATTCCGGCTCATGGGGTTTGTGCTATTGGGCTGTAAAACTGGTGTAAAAATTCAGGCTAGCCCGAGCTCTGGGACCCTGTGTCAGGGGAGATTCTCAGAGCCCAGACTCCAGCCTGTGCTGGAACATCTACACCACAATTTCCTGAGCCAGAGCCAGCTGACATGAGCCAACCATGAGTGTTTAATTGCTGTGTACACATACTCTATGAGAGCACAGATAAAGTTGAAGGATGTTCAAGGAGAGCTGTTCCTAACTCTGGCTGCAATCCAGCAAATAAATGTGTTTTTTTTTTCTTTAGGCCCTGATCCTGCAAAGAATGTGCATGTGCATAACTTTAAACAAGTGAGTAGTATTTCAAGAGGGATTTAGGTATTCAGGAATCTAAATCCCATTGATTGTCGATGGGATCTAGACTTTAAGTATCTATGCAGCTGAATAGATGTTTGGACTCGCAGGATCCCAAAGCCCAGGCTCCAGCCTGAGCCAGAACTTCTACACTGCAATTTTATAGCCTTGCAACCTGAGTCCAAGTCAGCTGTTGTGGGTCAGCCATGGGTGTTTTATTGCACTGTAGATATACCTTAAGTCCCTTTTGAAAATGAGATTTAGGCTCCTAAATCAGTTAGATGTCATGACACTGAGCACAGCAACACATAAATACCTTTAATAATCTGGACCTAAGTGTTTTCCTGGGTCAGAGTATTAGGGAATGTCACTTAAACCACCACAGAAGCACAGCTGCAGTGCTGTACCTACGCCGCTGCAGCATTTCAGTGTAGACACTACCTATGCCAATGGGAGGGGTTCTCCCATCCGGGTAGGTAATCCACCTCCCCAGGGGGTGGCAGCTACATCGATGGAACATTCTTCTGTTGACCTAGTGCTGTCTACACTGGGGGGTTAGGCCGGCATATCTGCGTTTCTCAGCAGTGTGGATTTTTCATATCCCTCAGAGACACAGCTATGCCAGTGTAAGTTCCCAGCGTACACCAGCCCTCTGATAGCTATACAAAAGGCAGCTGCCCCAATCACCTTTGGAGCACTATAATTGAGGAAGGTGGAAAGGCCCAGATCCACAAAGGCAGGTAAAGCCAAGATTTAAGCACCACTGTGATATATAACACCTTCTGAAGGCTGCTGCCTAACCATGTGTAGATACTTCCAATTTTTGCTATAAAAGATCCCTAGCTATCTATGTTTCTGCCTCCGGGTATGTGCAGTGTGACCTCAGCCTAGGAGCCCTCTTGCCTATCTCACATGTAAGCCCTAGTGTAATCCACAAGTTGGGAGAAGATAGGGTCTCCTTCTCCTATTTTACCCGAAAGACCTGATCTGATAGTCATGCTCAGAGGCTGCCTAACTCTGCACAAATCAACCAGGATGAAGAGGCACTGAGTTCTCTTATAACGTTCAGTCCAGTGTTTAGGACATTCTTCCAGACTGAGAGATCCAACTTCAGTTCCCCCTGTGACGTTATTGACATGAACTGTGACCTTATAGATCGGGGTCAGCAACCTATGGCCCGTGTGCAAAAGACAGCATGCGAGCCAATTTTTAATGGCACGCTGCTGTCTTTTGGGCCCCGGCAGACAGCAGCGTGCCATTAAAATTCCTGCCTGGCCCGGCCCGCTCTTTTCTGCCCACCGCTCTCTCCTTGCAGGGCAGGTAAGCTTCCCCCTCCCCCCGCCTCTTCCCCCAGTGTGCTGGGTTCCTGCCCCTCCTTCTCTCCCTCCCTGAGGCCGATCAGCTGACGGCCCTTGCTACGGAGGGGAGAGGGAAGAGCAGAACCACAGCACGCTCTCTGCTCCGGGGACCTTGGGGAGGGGGGTGGAATCATGGCATATCCCCTCCAGCCCCCTGCCGTGAGCTGCTCAGGGCAGGAGAATGGCAGCACCCCCACGATCCCAGCCCACACTCCCAGTCCTCTGCCCTGACCCCTGCACCCCCTCACACATCCCCAGTCCTCTGCCCTGACCCTGAACCCCCCACACCCCCCCATCCCTCTGCCCTGACCCATGCACCCCCCTACACACCCCCAGCCCTCTGCTCTGACCCCTGCACCCCCCAACCCCCTGCACCCTGACTCCACCACCTCCCCCCACATACTCAGCCCCCTGCCCTGACTCCTGCACCCTCCTCACAGACACCCAGCCCCCTGCCCTGAGCACCAAAT
The DNA here is from genome assembly GCF_965152235.1 of Eretmochelys imbricata. Lineage (NCBI taxonomy): Eukaryota > Metazoa > Chordata > Testudines > Cheloniidae > Eretmochelys > Eretmochelys imbricata. The sequence goes on from NC_135572.1 coordinate 129,994,625, forward strand.
GGAAGCTCCTGCACACACACACCCCACATTCCCACCTGCATCCCTCACACCAAATGGGAGCTGCCCAGGTAAGCGCTCTACACCCAAACCTCCTGCCCCAACCCTGAACCCCCTCCCTCATTCTAGCTCCTGGCCAGGCCCTGCATCCCAACCTGCTTCTTCACCCCCAGCCCTGGTCTCAGCACACTCCAACCCTCATCTCAGTGCAGAGAGAGGAAGATAATGGCTAGAACCAGGGAGAAGACAGGTACCTACTTCAGGTGGACAGGACCGGGACCCCAGACCGGCAGCGGGCTGAGCGGGGCCGGCAGCCGGGACCCTGGCTGGCAGGAGCTGGTAGACGGAACCCCAGACAGGCAGCGGACTGAGAGGCAGCGGGCTGAGCTGCTCAGCCCACTGCCGGTCTGGGGTTCTGGCTGCCAGCCCCTTGCCAGCCGGGGTCCCGGCCGCAGGCCCCGCTCAGCCCGCTGCCGGCCTAGGTGAACGGAACCCCAGGCCGGCAATGGGCTGAGTGGGACAGCGGTGTAAGATCAGCATTTTAATTTAATTTTAAATTAAGCTTCTTAAAAATTTTGAAAACCTTGTTTACATACGACAATAGTTTAGTTATATAATATATAGACTTATAGAGCGAGACCGTCTAAAAAACGTTAAAATGTATTATTGGCATGCAAAACTTTAAATTAAAGTGAATAAATGAAGACTCGGCACACCACTTCTAAAAGGTTGCTGACCCCTGGTATAGATCATTGTTGCAACCAAGGCCCTATAGTTGCACCAAATCTTGTACAAAGAAGGTCAAGAAAGCTGTCTATTGAAAGGTTGTAATTTGCTGGTTATGATTATGCTGTCTGCGTGTATCATTTTTGTATCTGAAGTTATGAATATTGGCTGTGTACTTGTATCTCAATGTGTTTGATTCTAAGTAGCCTCAGTGAAGCATCTGGTCAGCTTCTTGAGAAAGGACTATTTTCAGTAAGTGCCCAAACAAGAAACACTTAACTGACAATGAACTTTGGGAGATGCCAATCCACATCTGAGCTTTCCTGGGAATGTTCAAATTAACATGTAAACAATGGCGTTGGCCTGCAAAAAGCTGAATCATTCATGGACATGTGACTTGCCCAGGTGGCTACAAACTCTATCTTGTTGCTGTGATTTTGCACAGGAGAACAAAGGGGTTTCCACCCACAGGAGCAAGAATATAAAAGGTCCTGGAAACCCCTCCATTTTGTCTTCAGCTGGCTCAAGACATGGCCTTTTCACCCCCAAGAGATGCCTGGAAGAAACTGGAACAAAGGACAGTAACTACAGGGCTGTGTGTGATTGCTGGATCCAGACTAGGAAGGAGTCCAGTTTATGAAAGAAGCTTATTGGAACATCTCTAAGGGTGAGATTTACCTGTCTGCAGTTTCTTAATGTATTAGGCTTAGACTTGAGTGTTTTGTTTCATTTTGCTTGGTAACTTATTTTGTTCTGTCTGTTATTACTTGAAACCACTTAAATCCTACTTTTTATCCTTTCTCTGGAGCATCTGATATTGACCAGTGTCAGAGATAGGATATTAGACTAGAGGATACAGACATGTTAGTCTGTATCTGCAAAAAGAAAAGGAGTACTTGTGGCACCTTAGAGACTAACAAATTTATTTGAACATAAGCTTTTGTGAGCTCACTTCATCTGATGCATTCAGTGGATGTTACAATAAAAGGAAATTTGGCCACAGATATTTCACAGCCTGATCTGAAGAGTATTGAAGTCAATTAAAAGAATCTCACAATGGAAAGCATGGACCTTATAGGGGAATCAGAGTACTTCTGTATGCACAGCTGGAAGGAAAGAAATAATATTTTGAAAGAACATATCGACAAATAAATAAGGTTGGAGCACAGTTTCAAAAATCAAATATAGGGATGGGAAAAATATCTTTTTACCAATAGACAGGAGGATTACATAATACAATTGTATTCAATAAAATACAATACAAGAGAATCCATTGGTAGATTGCATTCACACATAATAAAATTAAACACAGCATTTGGAAAAGTTAAAGATTGATGCCTCCTAATTTACACAAATACATATTGTCAGTTCTTGCCCTCCTTTTTCATAAACAATTTCTGAAAACAAAAAAAAAGCCATTTCGTAAAGTAATAAAACATTGTGGTCCTTACTGTAAATTGTCTTCCAACAGTAGATTATATCCAGCAATAATAATTAGTAGTATTTGTATTGATTTACTAGATCTATCAGGGCACGGATATCCCCAACAGAAAAATCAGAGGCAGCTGTTTTGTAGATACATATCTGAGTGCCAAATATACTCATACTTGTATATTTATTTATAATGGTTTTATAAAGTACACCTGTCCAAAGTACAAGACACATGTAAAACACAATGTGAAATACAATCCCCATGTGGTGCTTCTGTAGCTTAAAAAAAAAAACTAACAAACTAGGCCCTAGTGTTGCCAACAGTCATGCATGTGCTTAACCTGGTCGGACTACTTGTATGTAAAATCTGGTACAAGTGTAATTTTCAGAGCTGGGGCCTAACACTGAACAAGAAAAAACATAACCTGGAAGATAAAGTAAATAAGCCAAAAACTAGAAGCTTAACTGGCCAGAAAACACAACTTGATAAAAAGTAGTAAAAGAGGGTGGGAACTTCTAGAATAGTGGACACTTTGTATCATATTCAAATATTCATTACTGAAGTGAAATTTTCATGATGGAGACAGGAAAATAAAGATAACCTGCTAATAGAGGTAGCAGAAAGTAGGCTGTGGGTACAGTGGACATAGTGTTCTGAACACACCTATGTAGCTGAAGATCTCTGGATTTTTCATTACAGGGCTTTTTACACCTTTCTCTGGACCATCTGATATTGACCAGTGTCAGAAATAGGATATTAGACTAGAGGGAACATTGACTTGATCAGCTATGCCAATCCTGTATTACCAAGAGCATGGAAGATCCAGGAGACTAGTACATGCAGTTTCATACTTGCAGAATCCCATATAATTTCCTCAAAGGTCTCATGGTGGAGCCACATTTTAATAATATCTTCTCGCTTTGAGAAGCGGTAAGTGAAATGCACTGATAATCATGTTGTCCTCCAATATTGGCCCCACTTCTATATACCACCATTGTACTTCACGTTGGATGACTATTTGTTATTTCAACTCATTCTTGAAAAGTATATAATATTTTATCAGACTACTTTTTCAAATGACAGTGTTCAAAAATGCATGCAAACCAGACAAAGCGCACACCAGATGGTCTGGAACATTAAAGATTTAGATACACTACAAGTTTGAACTGTTCATAAATAGAAGAAAACACAGGGACAACTGCCAAAGATGCCAAGTATCAGAGGGGTAGCCATGTTAGTCTGTATACACAAAAACAACAAGGAGTGCCTAAATAAATCTGTTAGTCTTTAAGGTGCCACCGGTCTCCTCATTGTTTTTGCCAAACATGGAAAATGTAGTTAGTTTCTACCATCATTTGTGATTTTTTTTTTTTGGTGGTAATTTGATTGATAGAGGGAACATGTGGAGAGGAGAACATGGATCAGTGAATGTGAAGAGAAGTCTACTTTGCAAGATATAATTGAAATCTATCATATTGTAGTCTCCTCACTTAAGCATGGGATTTTGAAGTAGTCTGTTTTCCTGAGCTTACCTGACAACCTCAAATATCTCTTGCTTTCTATATATCGATTTTCCAGTGGAATTGTCATTTCAATTGATAAATTCATGAGACATGGAGTAAAGATGTACTCCTTGTTTATCTAAAGCGACTCCATTTTGACCATCAGTCTCCTCCATGCAGAGACAAGTATTATGGAAATGAAGGAGGAAATAGTCTTAAAAAGAGAGAAAATAGGCAAGGAAGGAATGACACGTAAAAAGTAAATTAACAGAAATGGAGAAGAAGGTAATGAATTTTTTTTTTTAATTCTTTTTAGTATTTTGGATTTATTTAAATCAGAGCTGTTGAGTTTTTATTTTCTTTAATTGCCTTCTTTGTAGTGTGCTTGCTGGCTCATGGGAAAGGAAATGGATATTGCATACTACTTATGTAGTGCTATATGTGTGATATATAAAGAGAAAGATCCAGCTTAAAGGACATAGTCTATGTAGGTAAAAATGATGCATGTAAAATTAGTTATTATAATAAAAGAAGATAGAATGACATTGAAGGGGAGTTCAACATAGGAAGGCTTTGCAGATTAGGTGAATTTTACAGAGTAACTTGAAGGGCATAGGAGGGTATTTATCTTATGGGAGGCTATTCCACACATAGGGGATGGCATGGAAAAGGCAGAAGAGAAAAAAAAAACAGTTCCCTTCACCCATAGACTTCTATTTCAAATTCATTTCAGGTCAAGAGTAACAGTTCAGGGATTTGTGTTGATAGTCACAGTCTGGCTTCCAATCTGGAAACTGAACCCTCTTGTCAAGGTTCCTTCCCCAGTCTGAACTCTAGGGTACAGGTGTGGGGACCTGCATAAAAACCTCCAAAGCTTATTTTTACCAGCTTAGGTTAAAACTTCTCCAAGGTACAAACTATTTTACCTTTTGCCCTTGGACTTTCGCTGCCACCACCAAACGTATAACCGGTATTATTATTAGGAAAAAGTCCGTTTGGAAACTTCTTTCCTGCCCCCAAATCCTCCCAAATGTTACCCCCCCACACTTTCTGGGGGAAGGTTTGGTAAAAATGCTCACCATTTTGCAGAGGTGAAAACAGACCCAAACCCTTGGATCTTAAGAACAATGAAAAAGCATTCAGTTTCTTAAAAGAAGAATTTTAATAGAAGAAAAAGTAAAAAGAATCACCTCTGTAAAATCAGGATGGTAAATACCTTACAGGGTAATTAGATTCAAAACATAATGAACCCTCTCGGCAAAACCTTAAGTTACAAAAAGACACAAAAAGCAGGAATACCCATTCCATTCAGCACAGCTTATTTTCTCAGCCATTCAAAGAAATCAGAATCTAACGCATATCTAGCTAGATTACTTACTAAATTCTAAGACTCCATTCCTGTTCTGTCCCCAGCAAAAGCATCACATAGACAGAGAGAGAGAGGCTTTTTTTCTCTCCCTCCTCCCAGCTTTTGAAAGTATCTTGTCTCCTCATTGGTTATTTTGGTCAGGTGCCAGCGAGGTTATCCTAGCTTCTTAACCCTTTACAGGTGAAAGGGTTTTTCCTCTGGCTAGGAGGGATTTTAAAGGTGTTTACCCTTCCCTTTATATTTATGACACCTCTCCTTTGTCCCCGCATTAGATATCTTCCTGAAGAAAGACAGCCTTTGGAATACTACTGTGAATGTTTCTGTTTACATAAAGCAACCTCACCAAGAATAGAGCTCATATTATAGTACTGTCAAAACAATGCACACAATTAAAGTTCTTGTATTTTTATTTTAGATACTGCAACAAGGTGTTTGGTGCACAGTAATTGACTGGCTGGCTAAATAATCCCTTCTAAACTGGAACCAAACTGTCAGGCTTCCTGGAAGCTTTCGCAGAGAATTAAATGCACATGGTGATTACTTCTATATTTTGTCCCACACCCATGAAAGCTGGTCTTCCATGGCAGGGTCAGGGCCCAATTGTACAATAATTTAAAGGATCTTGTAATCCTGGTCTCTCTGTTCAGTCAATGGGGCCAGGTGCTCAGCTGGCTGCAAACTGGTAAAGTTCTATTAAAGTCTGTGGAATGTTACTACTTACAGAGGATCTGAATAAACAAGTCCCCAGTCTTAAGTGTTATCATTTTTTTATCTTTTATATCTACTGAAAAATTCACACAAAACAATTAATCTATTTTTTTAGGTTTAATGTCAAAATGTTCTATGGAATTACTTAGTATATAGAGTTTTACAGTTGTTGGGTTTTTTTTAAAATGACTTCCCTGTATATGGGGTGTTGTTTGCTTGTTTGGGCACGGTTGTTTGGGGTTTGTTTTAATTGGGTAGATCCACCCTCCAACCTAGAAATCAGGCAATTGATTGTGTACTAGGGAGGTCTGCAGGGGGCTGGCTTTCTCCCTCAGGGATACTGTATCTCATATAAAAGAAAAGGAGTACTTGTGGCACCTTAGTGTCTAACCAATTTATTTGAGCATAAGCTTTCGTGAGCTACAGCTCACTTCATCGGATGCATACTGTGGAAAGTACACAAGATCTTTTTATACATACAAAGCATGAAAAAATGGGTGTTTACCACCACAAAAGGTTTTCTCTTCCCCCACCCCACTCTCCTGCTGGTAATAGCTTATCTAAAGTGATCACTCTCCTTACAATGTGTATGATAATCAAGGTGGGCCATTTCCAGCACAAATCCAGGGTTTAACAAGAACGTATGAGGAGGGGGGGAGGGGTAGGAAAAAACAAGGGGAAATAGGTTACCTTGCATAATGACTTAGCCACTCCCAGTCTCTATTCAAGCCTAAGTTAATTGTATCCAATTTGCAAATGAATTCCAATTCAACAGCCTCTCGCTGGAGTCTGGAATTGAAGTTTTTTTGTTGTAATATCGCAACTTTCATGTCTGTAATCGCGTGACCAGAGAGATTGAAGTGTTCTCCGAATGGTTTATGAATGTTATAATTCTTGACATCTGATTTGTGTCCATTTATTCTTTTACGTAGAGACTGTCCAGTTTGACCAATGTACATGGCAAGGGGGCATTGCTGGCACATGATGGCATATATCACATTGGTGGATGTGCAGGTGAACGAGCTTCTGATAGTGTGGCTGATGGTATTAGGCTCTGTGATGGTGTCCCCTGAATAGATATGTGGGCACAGTTGACAACGGGCTTTGTTGCAAGGATAGGTTCCTGAGTTAGTGGTTCTGTTGTGTGGTATGTGGTTGCTGGTGAGTATTCACTTCAGGTTGGGGGCTGTCTGAAGGCAAGGACTGGCCTGTCTCCCAAGATTTGTGAGAGTGTTGGGTCATCCTTCAGGATAGGTTGTAGATCCTTAATAATGTGTTGGAGGGGTTTTAGTTGGGGGCTGAAGGTGACGGCTAGTTGCGTTCTGTTATTTTCTTTGTTAGGCCTGTCCTTTAGTAGGTGACTTCAGGGAACTCTTCTGACTCCATCAATCTGTTTCTTCACTTCCGCACGTGGGTATTGTAGTTGTAAGAATGCCTGATAGAGATCTTGTAGGTGTTTGTCTCTGTCTGAGGGGTTGGAGCAAATGTGGTTGTATCGCAGAGCTTAGCTGTAGACAATGGATCGTGTGGTGTGGTCAGGGTGAAAGCTGGAGGCATGTAGGTAGGAATAGCGGTCAGTAGGTTTCCGGTATAGGGTGGTGTTTATGTGACCATCGTTTATTAGCACTGTAGTGTCCAGGAAGTGGATCTCTTGTGTGGACTGGACCAGGCTGAGGTTGATGGTGGGATGGAAATTATTGAAATCATGGTGGAATTCCTCAAAGGCTTCTTTTCCATGGGTCCAGATGATGAAGATGTCATCAATATAGCGCAAGTAGAGTAGGGGCGTTACGGGACGAGAGCTGAGGAAGCGTTGTTCTAAGTCAGCCATAAAAATGTTGGCATACAGTGGGGCCATGCAGGTACCCATAGCAGTGCTGCTGATTTGAAGGTATACATTGTCCCCAAATGTAAAATAGTTATGGGTAAGGACAGCACAAAGTTCAGCCACCAGGTTAGCCATGACAGCTCTCAAAGAAACTGCGGAACCACCTGATCAACATCCTCTACAGCAAACAGGGAAAGATAAAGAATGAGCTCTCAAAAATGGATACTCTCATAAAAAAAACAACCTTCCACACAAACTTCCTTGTGGCTGGACTTTACTAAAACTAGACAAGCCATTTACAATACACACTTTGCTTCTCTACAAATGAAAAAGGACACCAAACTTTCTGAACTACTACATGCCACAAGGGGCCATAGCAATGGTTCCCTCAACCCACCCAGCAATATTGTTAACCTATCCAACTATACTCTTAGCCCAGCAGAAGCAGCTGTCCTATCTCGGGGACTCTCCTTCTGCCCCTCCACCCCCACGAACATGATACAGTTCTGTGGTGACCTAGAATCCTATTTTCGACGTCTCCAACTCAAGGAATATTTCCAACACACCTCTGAACAACATACGAATCCACAGAGACCTCCCTACCAACACTACAAAAAGAAGGATTCTAGGTGGACTCCTCCTGAAGGTCGAGACAGCAGACTGGACTTCTACATAGAGTGCTTCCGCCGACGTGCATGGGCTGAAATTGTGGAAAAGCAGCATCACTTGCCCCACAACCTCAGCCATGCAGAACACAATTCCATCCACAGCCTTAGAAACAACTCTGACATCATAATCAAAAAGGCTGACAAAGGAGGTGCTGTTGTCATCATGAATAGGTCGGAATATGAACAAGAGGTTGCTCAGCAGCTCTCCAACACCACTTTCTACAAGCCATTACCCTCTGATCCCACTGAGAGTTACCAAAAGAAACTACAGCATTTGCTCAAGAAACTCCCTGAAAAAGCACAAGAACAAATCCGCACAGACACACCTCTGGAACCCCGACCTGGGATATTCTACCTACTACCCAAGATCCATAAACCTGGAAATCCTGGGCGCCCCATCATCTAAGGCATTGGCACCCTGACAGCAGGATTGTCTGGCTATGTAGACTCCCTCCTCAGGCCCTATGCTACCAGGACTCCCAGCTACCTTCGAGACACAACTGGCTTCCTGAGGAAACTACAATCCATCGGTGATCTTCCTGATAACACCATCCTGGCCACTATGGATGTAGAAGCCCTCTACACCAACATTCCACACAAAGATGGACTACAAGCCATCAAGAACACTATCCCTGATAATGTCACAGCTAACCTGCTGGCTGAACTTTGTGACTGGTTGATAGAGCCAGAAGAGTTCCCAGAAGTCACCTACTACAGGACAGGCCTAACAAGAAAATAACAGAACGCAACTAGCTGTCACCTTCAGCCCCCAACTAAAACCCCTCCAACGCATTATTAAGGATCTACAACCTATCCTGAAGGATGACCCAACACTCTCACAAATCTTGGGAGACAGGCCAGTCCTTGCCTTCAGACAGCCCCCCAACCTGAAGCAAATACTCACCAGCAACCACATACCACACAACAGAACCACTAACCCAGGAACTTATCCTTGCAACAAAGCCCGTTGTCAACTGTGCCCACATATCTATTCAGGGGACACCATCACAGAGCCTAATAACATCAGCCACACTATCAGAAGCTCGTTCACCTGCATATCCACCAATGTGATATATGCCATCATGTGCCAGCAATGCTCCTCTGCCATGTACATTGGTCAAACTGGACAGTATCTACATAAAAGAATAAATGGACACAAATCAGATGTCAAGAATTATAACATTCATAAACCATTCGGAGAACACTTCAATCTCTCTGGTCACGCGATTACAGACATAAAAGTTGAGATATTACAACAAAAAAACTTCAATTCCAGACTCCAGCGAGAGGCTGTTGAATTGGAATTCATTTGCAAATCGGATACAATTAACTTAGGCTTGAATAGAGACTGGGAGTGGCTAAGTCATTATGCAAGGTAACCTATTTCCCCTTGTTTTTTCCTACCCTTCCCCCCCAGACGTTCTTGTTAAACCCTGGATTTGTGCTGGAAATGGCCCACCTTGATTATCATACACATTGTAAGGAGAGTGATCACTTTAGATAAGCTATTACCAACAGGAGAGTGGGTTTGTGTGTGTGGTTGGGGGGGGGGGGGAGAAAACCTGGATTTGTGCTGGAAACAGCCCAACTTGATTATCATACACATTGTAAGGAGAGTGATCACTTTAGATAAGCTATTACCGGCAGGAGAGTGGGGTGGGGGAAGAGAAAACCTTTTGTAGTGGTAAAACCCATTTTTTCATGCTTTGTGTGTATAAAAAGATCTTGTGTACTTTCCACAGTATGCATCCAATGAAGTGAGCTGTAGCTCACGAAAGCTTATGCTCAAATAAATTGGTTAGTCTCTAAGGTGCCACAAGTACTCCTTTTCTTTTTGCGAATACAGACTAACACGGCTGTTACTCTGAAACCTGTATCTCATATGTCCTTTGTGCTTCCGCACCTTACCACCACCAAGGCCAAGCCTGTGATCCACCGGCCCAAAATCAAGCCTCAACTGCTCTATGCCATCCTGCCTACATGCAGTCCTTGATTTTCCTGGGATACTCTTCCTCGTGGGGCCAGAAACAAAGGAGCCTGGGACAAAGTAGTCACAGGCTGCAGCTACACAGACTAGTAGAAATTTTGTTACCTCAATGTATATATATAGTTCTATTAATAATAACAGGTTTATCTTAGACCATTAGACTCAAAGGCCAGAAGGGAATATCATGATAATCTAATCCTCCTCCACACTGCAGGCCACAGAACCCCATCCACCCACTCCTGTAGTAGACTCCTAACCTCTGGTTGAGTGACTGAAGTCCCCAAATCATTTACACTAGCATTGTAGGCAGTCTCATCATACCATCCCCTCCATGATTTTATCTTTACACTGGTTTGCTTGTAGAAAAGATACTCCACCTGTTACATGGTTTTTATATGAAACAGAGTTTAAAAGGCTGCTAATAAAATGCTTACAGGAGCAAAGTAGTTCAATACCACTGTAATTCACAGAATATATCAGGAATACAATATTGAATCCATTTTTGATATAATACAAAGTTCATGTGAGCAGGCACTGGCATAAAATGACTCTCTTCTGTTGTTAAATAATAATATGCTTGTTTTGCCATTTATAAATAGTTATGAATTTTGATGACTTCGGTGACTTGGCCCACAGTCCTGTCTTAAAGACTCTCCAAATGCTTAATACAGCGCAGTTATTACTTATTAGTGCTTGTGTAGTGCCTAGAGGCCCCAACTAAGAATGGTGCTCCATTGTGTTAGACAATGTGTGTGTGAAAACATATATAAAACTAAAACAAAAAAAAACCTCAAAAAAGATACCATTGGATAAAGTCAAATATAAATATAAAGACACCATTTGAAAAAGGGAAATAGGAGAATCTGGGGAATTACAGACTGATAGGCCTCACCTCAGTCCCCAGAAAAATCATGGAGCAGGTCCTCAAGGAATCCATTTTGAAGCACTTGGAGGAGAGGAAGGTGATCAGGAACAGTCAACATGGATTCACCAAGAGCAAGTCATTTGCCTTCTATGATGAGATAACTGGCTCTATGAATATGGGGAAAGCAATGGACATGATATACCTTGACTTTAGCAAAGCTTTTGATACAGTCTCCCAGAGTATTCTTGCCAGCAACTTAAAGAAGTATGGATAGGATGAATGGACTGTAAGGTGGATAGAAAGCTGGCTAGACTGTCGGGCTCAACAGGTACACTATGTGTACTCAGCAGGTACACTATCAATGGCACAATGTCTAGTTGGCAGCTGGTATCAAGTGGAGTGCCCCAGGGGTCAATCCAGGGGCTGGTTTTGTTCAACATCTTCATTAATGATCTGGATGATGGGGTGGATTGCACCGTCAGCAAGTTTGAGAATTACACTAAGCTGGGAGAAGAGGTAGATACGCTGGAGGGTAGGGATAGGGTCCAGAGTGACCTAGACAAATTGGAGGATTGGGCCAAAAGAAATCTGATGAGGTTCAACAAGGACAAGTGCAGAGTCCTGCTCTTAGGACGGAAGAATCCCATGCACTGCTACAGGCTGGGGACCAACTAGCTAAGTGGCAGTTCTGCAGAAAAGGACCTGAGGATTACAGTGGATGAGAAGCTGGATATAAGTCAACAGTGTGCCCTTGTTGCCAAAAAGGCTAATGACATATTGGGCTTCATTAGTAGGAGCACTGCCAGCAGATTAAGGGAAGTGATTATTCCTCTCTATTCAGCATTCGTGAGGCCTCATCTGGAGTATTGCGTCCAGTTTTCTCCACTGCCTCTCATTTTGTGCAGTTCTTTGCACTTGTGCAAACAGGTATAAAAATGTTGCCCAATCAGAGAGGACACTCCCTTTTTCACGTGTCCATGGTCTATACACTAGCAGAAAGGAATGGGGTTAATTACCTGTCTCTATACTACTTACACATTCTATCCTTTCACTGGGGTGATGCTTCTCGCTCTATGGCCTTTATCCGTTCAAAATGTTGTGCAAAGTGCCCCAAAAAGAAAAAAAAAAAAACATTGCTGACATCTGCATGAACAAAATGTTTCCTGTTTTTTGTGTGTGTTTTTTTTTTGTTTGTTTTAATTACAAGGGATGTTTTGATGGAACTTCTGACCAGTTCTACTAGATGCACTCACTCACTAGCATACATCCACACAAACATTCTTTGTTGGATGTTGGTCCACTATAACTCTGAAACTCACAAATTTGATGCTATAATTATAATTACAGAAGAATTTTGCACAACAAAGTCCAGGTTGAAAATGTTAAAATTTTAGGCATCACTGTTGCTGTCTTAATCTTTGAAAAGAAACCCTGCCAACTGGAATTTGCTAAAATAGTTTTGAAACTCAAAGGTGCCAACTCACCAAAATATATATATTATATATATTTGTTTTAAAAAAGAGAAACCTGGGTGATAGTGGTACAGACACAAGACCTTCCCTACGGTCCTGGTCAATTTAAGTGAAAAACTAGTTTTGTAAAAACTTTGGAATTTTGAAGCTGTTTGTGTTTTGAAGTGTTAAAAATTAACTTATTTTTCAAAATCTTGTTTTTTTCCCCATGAGTGTTATGGCTGTGGTTCTTGAAATTTTCAGTTTAGCAATAACCCAGGTTTTGGTTACAAATATATTGTGAACTATTTCAATAATGTTTGAGTTAGATATACTATTGAAAAGCATGATGAACATGCAGTGTTCTTGTAATGATTACAAGGGCAAAGAGCTTCCATTACAGAGGGTTTTTTTTTTTAATTGAAAAGAGATTTAAAAGGCTTGTTATTTTTGTGAAAAATAAAAAAAAAATTACAGTGTCAACAATTTAAAAAAACCCATCATTTTTGGAAAAAGGCCATTTTTCTACTACCCCTCCCACCCCATTTTGCATGAAAAGTGGGCTTTGGATGATGTCTAAGTTTCCCACTTTGAAAAAACACTTTGAAATGTATGGATGAAAAACATTCTATATGGGGTATTTTTTTATTATCCATGTTATTTATTTTATTATTTGTGGATGCAACATTTGGTATTGCCCTGCTATAGCAAACCAAAATACTGTTTGTTTCAGGCTTTTTTGGTCTTTGCGTGCAAGTCAACTATTTAGAAGTACTTACCAGAGTAGGAATTATTGACTGTAGACAAAATAGGCAGTATTCCAAATGACCAAACTGTGGAAGTCCATATGACTCCATCTCTGTTATGTTATCCTATGTTGTTGCCCATACCTAAGACAGCATTGTCTAAATCTATTTGTTTCACAAATGTGAAACCTTAGACTATTACTAGGTCATTTTTACTGTTAAAAAAAAAGGACAGCTTGAAATGTGGAGCTGCTGCAGCCACTGGCATGGTGACTTAACAGTTTATGGTTGGCATGGAATATTGTATAGAATGTTTCAAGGTTTCTATGGCATCTGCCATATGTATTTGCTAAGCCAGTATTTCCTGCTCCTTAGGATCCCACAATTTGCTGGGCATGAATGGATTCTTCCAGAATTATTAGATTGGTATTTGGCCTATTTGCACCCCCTTACTTTAATTCAAGAGGTTTTTTTACAAAACAACTAACTAACTGATAGGTTGCTAATCTGATACATAAATATCCCTGTCTCACAAAGACTTCCTTTTTCAGTCAACATGTAAATATGAAGCTGGAGGCTTTAAGGACAATTGGGCTTAAATATGACAATGTAAGATTTTTTTTTCTAAAAAAATTTCAGATGCAACAGACTTAAAAAAAATCCCTGCTTTTATTTTGCCTTTATTGTCATGGAAGCTCATAGACTGAAATTATGCCTTTGATACAGCTCAGGCTTGTTCCGAACATTAGTGACTTTGAAAATTAGAACCAGGGCCTTAAACTGGCATCAGAAGCTGACCGGGAGCCAGTGAAGGGACTTCAGCATGGGCCTGATGTGCTCACAGCAGCCTAAGCCTTGAAGGCAGGTGGCCACACTCTGTACCAGCTGGATCCAGTATATCATCTTCACATTCAGCATTAGATGCAGTGAATTACAGCAATCCAAAATTTGTGAAATATTTAGGCTCCACACCTCCAGTTGTGACTTCCAGAAAACCGGTCAAAAGATTGTATTGTAATCAATCTGTCCTCACTAGAAAGACCTGATTCCAACCCACTGAAATTAATGGAAAGATTAATGAAGAATAGAGCCCAAAAGAATTGGTGCTGGGGTTACGTTGAAATGTTCCTGAATTTTTTGTTTTGTGACTATTCAACAGGATAGTGACTCAGGTTATCTGGGTGCCTGGTATGGAAAGTAGTCGAACAATGGAGTGGGATGATTTTGCTTGACTGTCTGGTGATCCATCTAGAGATCTGGGTTTCAGACAAGTTTTATTGTCTCAGTAATGATAACTGGAGAAAAAAAAATAAGGCTAAAATAAATTCTGTATTGAAAACTGTTGTGCAAACAGTAATTGCTCTCCATAACAACTATGCTGTTTAAGTATAGTTTTTATATAGATAATTATTAATCCTCATTTTACAGAAGAAGAAACTAGGAAAAGTCCCATTCTCATGCTCAGTGCACTAGACCATGCTACCACTATGACAGCAGAGTTTTCACCATCACAAAATCCAAAAACACTTTTGAATACATCCTCATTCAACTAACCATCACCTGCTCACAACTATTTTTTCAACCATTCAATGTTCCATAAGTGGAAACATCACTTGGCTTGAGGGGAGAAGGCAATGGGTTGTGCTGAAAGATAACAAGTATCAGGGGGTAGCCGTGTTAGTCCGTATCCACAAAAACAACAAGGAGTCTGGTGGCACCTTAAAGACCAACAGATTTATTTGGGCATAAGCTTTCATGGGTTTTAAAACACCACTTCTTCAGACGTATCTGAAGAAGTGGTGTTTTACCCATGAAAGCTTATGCTGAAAGATGAATTATTGAACTGGAGGGAGGTTACTGGTGGAGTTCCTCAAGCATCAGTCTTGGGATCAATCCTATTCAATATTTTTATTAATGACCTTGGCACAAAAATAGGAGTGTGCTAATTATATTTGCTTATGATACAAAGATGGGAGGCATTGTCAATACAGAGGAGAATAGGAATAGGAAGATCTGGATGGCCTTGAAGATTAGAGTAAAAGAAATGGCATGAAATTCAGTACTACAAAATGCAAGGTCATGCATCTAGGGTCCAATAACAGGAATTTCTGCTACAAGCTGGGGACTCATCAGATATAAGCAACAAAACAGGAGAGGTAACTGAGTGTCTGGGTTGATCACAAGGTATCTGTGGGCCACCAATAAGATGTGTCTGTGAAAAAAGCAAATCCAATCCTACGATATATCAGGCAAGGTATTTGCAATAGAGATAGAGAAGTATTAATGCCATTGTACAAGGCACTGGTAAAACCTCATCTGGCATAATGTGTATAATCTAAGTCATCCAGGTTCAAGAAAGATTCATTCAAACTGCAACAGGTGCAGAGAATAGCTACTAGGATGATCAAGGGAATGAAGGGGTTTTTTTATGTGGGGAGACTGGAAGAGCTTGGCTTATTTAGTCTAGCAAATAGAAGGCTTAGAGGAGATATGATTGCTCTTTGTAAATACCAGAGAGGGTGAAGCGCTATTTAGGCTAAAGACAACATTGACACAAGAACTAATGGATATAAACTGGCCATAAACAAATTCAAGCTGGAAGTTAACAGAGGTTTCTAAATATCAGAGGGGTATGGCTTTAAAACACCCTCCAAATAGTAGTTGTGGGGGCAAACAACTTAATTTTTTTAAGAGAGAGCTGGACAAATATTGTATGACAAGCATTACTAGGATGGTAAGGTGCAGACCTCAGCAGCCCTGGGCTCACTTCTGGTTTATGTCCTTTGTTGCTAAAAGCTCATTCTTCAGCTTTTCAGCTAGTGAACGACAGTGGCCAGGAAAGGATTCCTCCCCACAGTGTATTCGGGAGGAGGGGTTGTTGTTTTTTATTTGTTTGTTTTGGTGGTGTGTTTTTTTAACTTCTTCCTCTGAAGCGTCAAGAATACTGTGTACAGATGTGATCTCCTCATATCAAAAAAGATATATTGGCATTAGAAAAGGTTCAGAAAAGGGCAACTAAAATGATTAGGGTTTTGGAACGGGTCCTCTGTGAGGAGAGATTAAAGAAGCTAGGACTTTTCAGCTTGGAAAAGAGGAGACTAAGGGGTGATATGATAGAGGTCTATAAAATCATGAGTGGTGTGGAGAAAGTGAATAAGGAAAAGTTATTTACTTGTTCCCATAATATAAGAACTAGGGGCCACCAAATGAAATTAATGGGCAGCAGGTTTAAAACAAACAAAAGGAAGTTCTTCTTCACTCAGCGCACAGTCAACCTGTGGAACTCCTTGCCTGAGGAGGTTGTGAAGGCTAGGACTATTACAGAGTTTGAAAGAGAACTAGATAAATTCATGGAGGTTAAGTCCATTAATGGCTATTAGCCAGGATGGATAAGGAATGGTGTCCCTAGCCTCTGTTTGTCAGAGGGTGGAGATGGATGGCAGGAGAGAAATCACTTGATCATTACCTGTTAGGTTCACTCCCTCAGGGCACCTGGCATTGGCCACTGTCGGAAGACAGGATACTGGGCTGGATGGATCTTTGATCTGACCCAGTATGGCCATTCTTATGTTCTTATGAATGGTTACAGCTGGAGATTGGACATTTGACAGCACCGAGTATTCTTTCTCAGGCACATAGCTATTTGGTTGTTGCTCCCATACTCAGGGTCTAACTGATCACCAAATGTGGAGTCAGGAGGAATTTCCTCCCAGGTCAGATTGGCAGTGACTTTGGGGGGAGGGGAGGCGCAGGTCCGCTTCTCTGCAGTGTGTGGGTAAGAGTCACTTGCCAGGATTATCTGGGTATACCTCAACCCTTTCCCTGCTATTTCTGGAGAATCGGACACTGGTACACCTGGGTCCCTCCTATTCTCTGCATGTGGCATATAATATTCTAGTCTCCCACGGGCTGTACTTCTCTGGTCTAATTTCAATTGTTGGGTTTAGTATGCGGTTGCTGGGTGGTGTTGGTGGCCTATGATCTACTGGAGGTCAAACTAGATGATCTGGTGGTCCCTTATGGCCTTAAACTCTGTGACTCTGTTTCATGTTCTAAGGACTTAAAAAACAAAACATGTATTTTTCATTAATTTAATAGCAATAATCCCGCTTGCATCTTTCCATAAAGTTAAAAGAAATAAATATGAGTTTAAACTAATAATTTCATATAACTCAGGTATTAACCATTTAGGACCTGAATCAAATCCCATAGAAGTCAATGGAAAGATTTCCATTCACTTTAATACACTTTGGATCAGTCCCATAATTGACAAGCCTGGCCTGATTAAAATCAATGTGCTGTAAGGATCTTAGAGACTGGGGATTTAATTTACACAAATAAAAACAGTCTATTTACTATATTTATTTCAATATCCCCAGCCCCACCCCATTTGTAAAGGGAGAACAGACACCCCTTCTGGAGCCCTGCACCACTGAGTTCCCCAGAAGCAGAAGGGAAGGGAAGGGAAGGGAAGGGGGCGGTGATCCCTCAGTCACCCTGGCAACCCTCCTCCCTTAACAGAGGGGAGACAGTAGTTGTTCCCAGCAGTCAATCAGAAGGCAGAGACAGCCAGGCAGACTGCAAGCAGTCTCTGATTCTGTGTAGAGCCCCAGGTGCCCTAGAAAGCAGGAGGGAGGCTCTTAATAGCCTGTTTTTCCCTGCACAGGGCATAGACCAGCTATAGAGTGGAGAGGCGAGAAGGTCTCCCTACAACTGGCCTGCACAACACTTCCCAGCCCAGCAGTTGGCGTATCTGTGATCTCAGCCTGCAGAAAAGCCTCAGGAGGGGACAATATGTTCCTTCTGCCAGCAACAGGAGACAGCCCATCTCTCCTGCCATCGCCTGCAGCCTGCCTGCCCTGCAGTCAACCCACACCAGGTCTAGGATTTTGGACCAGAGACCTGCCTGGCTTAAAACTGAACCTGTGGGTTCCAAGCTTTAAAGACTGTTAGCCCCATTCCAGAAGGGAACAGGTGGGTTAATCCCTCTCCAGCAATTCCCAGGGAGGGCCTGCTTGTCTGCAGCAGTCTCCTGACTGCTCAGCCAGAAAAGAAACCTGTATGAGAGCACTGTTTTATAGTTAGACAGATAGAGTTTAATTTTGCATCAAGGCACATTGCATCTGTGAAAGAGACTTCATCTACCTGGTTCGTCAAGACCTGCCCTGCTAATTCCTAGTATAATAAAGTGGGTTTGCAACAGCATCACCTTGCAAGCCTGCAACATGTCTTCATGTGCACCACCTAGGTACCTGAGTAGGGCTGCCAACATTCTAATCACACAAAACCTAACATCTTTGCCCCACCCCTGCCCCAAAGCCCCACCCCTGCCCACCCTTCTCCAAGGTCCCACCCCTGTTCTGCCTCTTCTCCCAGGCCTTGCCCCCCCACTCACTCCATCCCCCATCCCTCTATTGATCACTCTCCCCCACCCTCCCTTTTTTTCACCAGGTTGGGGCAGGGGGTTGGGGTGTGGAGGGGGTGAGAGCTTCGGCTGAGAGTCCGGGCTCTGGGGTGGGGCCAGAGATGAGGGGTTTGGGGTGTAGGAGGGGGTATAGTATGCGGGCTTCAGGAGGGAGTTTCTGGTGGGGCCAGAAATGAGGGTTTCAGGGTGCAGGAATGGACTCTGGCTGGGGCAGAGCCTCGGGGTGCAGGAGGGATGAGGGTTCTAGCTGGGGGTGTGGGCTCTGGGGTGAGGCCAGGGATGAGGGAGGGGTTAGGGGTGCAGGAGGGGGTGTAGGATGCGGGTTTTGGGAGGGAGTTTGGGTGTGGGAGGGGGCTCAGGGCTGGGGCAGGGGGTTGGGGTGTGAGAGTAGGTTAGGGGTGTGGGCTCTGGGCGGCACTTACCTCAGGTGGCTCCCAGAAGCAGCATATCTGGCTCCTAGGCACAGGGGCGGCCAGGTGACTCTGCGCACTGCCCACACACGCAGGTGCCACCCCCACAGCTCCCATTGGCTGCAGTTCCAGCGCTCAGGGTCGGGGTACCAGTGGACGCCCCGTGCCTAGGAGCCAGACATGCCAGCAGCTTCCGGGAGCCACGGGGAGCCATGGCAGGCAGGGAGATACCTTAGCCCTGCCCCGCTGCTGGCTGGACTTTTAGAGAAAACCGAACGCCTGGCAACCCTGAGACATGGAGGACAGGTGGAACTGATGTGAGGGGAGCTTTTGGTTTTTGACGCACTGGGGAGTGTGAGGTCACATGACCTAGTGTGCTTGCTGGCATAGCCTTTAGTCATTCAAAAGAATTATTAATATCTCTAATCACTTTAACTATTTAATATTTTTATTGATTACATCACATCTCTCTTTAATCAAATCCTCACATAAAGTCTCTAGTTAATGTTTTCATTTGATTGCTTGTGTGAATTTGAATTATTTGTGAGTTTAAGTGTGGCAGCCACTGCCTTAGAGTGGTTAACCCCTTGTCTCACTGGAGGCACTGCCAAGTAGCTTTATTCATTAATACAACAGAAGTTGGAATCAGTATCTCTCTCTTGTTCACACATCATACAGGTACTAAGCAAGTGCAAAAGGAGCATTTAAAATATTTATTTCAAAATTCAAGCATATCAGTCTTGGATAGAATTTTATATAATTCTTCATGGCTCTGAAAAGTTTAAAAGGCTGGCTCTGAAATTTGGGATGTGAAAACTGAATTTGAATTTGGATCTGAATTTTGTATTTGGCCTCTGTCAGGATAGGGGGAAAATCCAGATTCCAAAAGCTCCCAACTTTGGTTTTCAAAATCCACATTTGGATCCAGTTGGTATGACTTGGACCCATCTCTAGATGTAACATGTTACAGAGCCACCTAACACAAAAGAACTTCTAAACAAGCAATCACATGCAATAAGGTTATGCAGCCCTGGGTACTAATGAGAGTACAGTGGTGAGCATCAAATAAGCAGAAATTCTTGCCATATGGAAAGTTATCTTCAGTATATACAATGACTTCATCCAGCTGTCATTGCAAAGTGGCCAGCAGTATTTTACCATTTCCAATCTGCCAGAGAAATTCAAAGGCAGGATTATCATCAGCAAGGGAGATGTTAGAGTGTTGTAAGACATCTTGCTTTCCAATATTACACTGGGTACAGATAGATTAGTATGGGAAACTGCTGTAAACATGGGAAAGTTGCTTTAATTCTTTGCATATGACTGGTTCTTATGGGTTTCCAAGTTGGTGGGAATTGCTGCAATTTGTAGCATTTTCCAGATTTTAGCCCAGCTACAAAATGGAATTTAATTAATCTAGTTGACGGTATTATGCTTCTTTAGATAAAATAGAGTTGTACAAACGTCATTGATTGCCTGAATTTTGCCAACAAAGTTTGGGGAGCATCACTTGCTAAGCAGGGTAGAAAACGCTTTATATGATTGTTGATTGCTGTATCATCACACTAACCCCAAACCATTATGGGACAGAGACATAAAGCAGGAATAGTGCTGATTATGGGCCTGAGCTACATGAATATGTTTGTTGGCTTTTGAGTTTTGCATGCCTCAGAAGGTCTTGAACACTTTCGATTGTAGGCAGTGCTTAATTTGTAATGGAAGAGGTGCTGGGGCTCAAGCAATTAGGTGCTGGGGCTCAAGCCATTTTTTTAACATTCATAACTGATGCAGCAAGCCCAGGGATGCCGGGGCTTTGAAACGGCCAAGCTTAGAGTGCAAGGGCTCAGCCCTGGCAAAAAATAAGCTCTGATGATAGGTTATTATTATTTATTTAGCACCACCACTTTAAAACCACTGAAGAAGACAAATTGCAAGCCCTGAAGGGTTTACAATCTTTGAGCTAAATTCACTTCCTGGGTTCAATGGGATTTTGATGGCACACACTGAGCAATAGAAATTTCTCATAGAGGGAGATGCAGAGGTTCAAGCTGTCTAATGTTTCCTTATGAGGAAAGAGATATAAATCAGTCGAGAGTGGAATGAACAAAACTCAGATTGAAGAGGGGAGGTAATTGGATCAGAGGAAATCAAGCCATTGGGTACACTCAAGAATCTCAGAAACTAAGTGTATTGGAGAACTGGTCAATAAATGGTCAGGGACCTACCTATTTGAGATACAGCTTCTCTCGCTATGCTGTCCTGCCACAGCAGGAGTTAACAGAGACATTCAAATTGGAGACCCCACAAAATAAAAGAAAAGGAGCTGCTAGCAGTATGGTTTCCAAAAGCCGTTCGTTATTTTGAACTCTTTTCCCACCTCTTCACCTCTGCTTTTATCTAAAATATGAATTTGATTACTTCGAGGGCAAGTTGCATGCACATCTTTTTACCCAGACTTTTTGGGGGGAGTGAAATAAGGGTTAATATTTGGTGGTCTGGCAGAGTTCAGGAGGATAGGAACTTGTCTGTCTGAACTCTTCTCCTCTCCCCCAAGCTGCTATAAAGTGATGATTTTTGTTGTTGTTGTATTTGCCTGTATTATTTTGGAAGATGGGGGTGGAGGAAGAGTTGTGTAAATAATTGATTTTTCAGTTTGGTAACTGAATTGAAAAAAAAATAGGTCAAACAGTGTTTAATTTTCAAGGGTTTTTTTGTTAATTTTTAAAATATTTTTAATAACATTGAGGTGAAATTAAAAACAACAAATCATTTTGATTCAAAAAACCAAAACAATTAATTCAGAAAACATTGAAACAAAATGTTTGGCAGGTTGGATTTTTGGGGGGACCGGAAGAGGACTTGACTGAAACAATTTGAGGGAATTCAACACAAATTGGCAAAAGGTTTCAGTTGACCCAAATCTGCATTTTTCAGTGAAAAAATATTTTATCTGAAAATTTTGCCCTGGGTGAGGGAGTTCAGTGTTTAATGACCTTCCTCAGCATGGGATACCCTCTTGCCTTACCTAATCATTTTGATTCTTCTTAGCATATGCACACCGTGCCTCAGGTAGATTCAGGATTCATCACCAAATTTGGACTCTTGGCTGGATCATTAGCTTCCCCGGCCCAGGCTGGGTACTGACAGTTTTTTTCCAATAAAAAACTGGAGTGAGCAGGTCTGGTTAAAAATGTTTTAAAAATGAGAGATGGTAACACTTTCCATTGGGAAAAAGTTAAAAAGTGCAATAAAGTGGATTCCCACCTAACCTTAAAAAAAAGTTCATGTGGGAAAAAATAAACGAGTGAGAGAAAAAGTTACCCTCCCATCCCTTTTCTCTAATAAGGAAAAGGTTAAACTAAGGATGTTCCTACTATTACAGAATGGAAAATTGGGCAAAAAATTTGAATTAAAATCCTTTAGAGATTTCTTTTTTTAGTTGTTTTTTAAAATAATTTAGTTGAACAAAATCTTTCAGTGAAAACTTTCTGATGAAACTCCATTTTTCAATGACATTTTGTTGTAAATATTTTGACCAGCCCTAGTAACTCCTCTGTTTAGCACTGGGTAAGAGATGCTCTTTTCTAGGGTAAAGATGAATCAGAAAAATCTCGAGTAATGGGAAATGTTGGGAATACTGTTGGGGAGTCCTTTTTATGCATTTCAGGCATGACGAACACACTTACAGGAACACATGGAGACTGGAGTCTTCGGTTATGGGTCACGTTTATTGTAGCAGAAACTCAGCTACACCCTACAGAAGCATAGCTGTACCACTCGTTTACCTCCCCCACATCCCGAGGAGTGAGCACCGAGATCCTTTTGTGTTTCCCCTTTATTGTAATCACCAGGCCTCCCCGTCCCCAGGTGGGTAATTCTGGTCTTGGTCTCAGCCCAATAATTGTGCTCTAATTTCCCTGCTAAATTCCCTGCCCCTGTTTATGTTTACCCTCGCTCATGACCATTGTTGCTATATAAGGGGTTATTATTGAGCGCTCGGTTGGTTTGTCAGTGAACACCTGCAAGCTTGTCGTTTGGGAGTTTTCCATGTGCATCTTCCACTGGCAGCTTACCTGACAGACTTAATGTCTGATAGAACGATAGAACCAGCCCCACACAGATATCTTTATCTTCCTGATCAATAGTCTGTAGCAGAGAGGCTCCTTCCTTCCCCAGTCTCCAGTCCACATAATCATTTTCTTCCTTTTTCTGGCTGATCTTCAATATCAAGTTATCAACCAGGGACAGATCAATAATATAAGGTCACTGACCTTTAAAAATCTTTGCCAGATGACTGACATTCAGTCAGGGAATAACTTGCCCCCCATTAGGTTGTAGGCGGCTAATGCCATCCTCAAGACCCTGATTCAAAAATAATGTTTTAAAGGTTAGAATAAAATGTAATATTTAAACAAGATCTTTTAGTTTATAGGAAAAACTAATGACCTAGAAAAAATGACCTCAGGTGAGTAAGAATGTTTTTCAACTTATAGCACAGAACATAATAAATATCACAGTACTCGTCAGGTTTTATTTAACAAAATTGTCTCAGTAAATGCACTCTTCACACACAAATCCCACAGAAGGCAATGGCAGTTAGAAGTAAATTCTGGCCTTCTGAACCTTTCCCCTAGCTGAATGCCTACTACCCATGATTAACTTATGCCTTTCCCTCATAAGCCTGGCCATCATCATCCCATACTTAGCCCTATCTACTATTATCTAGCAGAGAGAGAGACTCATTCTCTCTGTGTCTCCATTTTGCAAGGAAATTCTGAATTCAGAACAGGGGATCCAGAACAGGGATGGGGCCAAGGGGCCAAGGCCCTTCCACTTTTCACCATGACCTTGTCCTCCTGCCCCTCCTCTTCCCCCCAAGGCCTGCCCCCTGCCTAGGCTGAAAGTGGAACCCGGCCCGCCTAAGAGCAGTCCAGAGTGTCCAGGAAGCTGTGAGGAGCCTTGGCCTCTCCAACTGCCCGGGGTGGGGAGGGCCAAAGAGCAGCCCCTTGCCAGTGTCAACAACCCCTGGGTCCCCCGCCCAGGGCAGTTGGAGGAGGGTCCACAGCTCCCCACAGCTGTCTGAGCGGCTCTTAACATGGCCCAGCGCTGGGTCTTCAGCCCCGCTGCCAGGCCAGAAGCTGGAGTTGGGTTGAGGTAAAAGCTGCACAGGCAGCTGTGCATAGCCATGTACCCTCCACCTGCCCTGGGTGGGGGTCCAAGGGGTGGGGACATGGGCAAGGGGCTGCTCTTGGGACCCCCATCCAAACTCCAGCTTTTGGCTTGGCTGGGGGACGGCATTTCGGGGGAAGAGTAGGGTCAGGTCCATGAGAGGGGCGAGGCCTCATGCTCCCCTCCCCACTTTTAGAGAGAAGCCATCACCCCTGGTTCAGAATGCTATGAAATGTGTGCTGTTCATGAAGGGCTTAATCCAACTCTCATAGAAATCAGGCAGTATTTGTACTTGTGTCTATCCTTATGGACTGGCCCTGTTCAGAGTTAATTTCAAACCACACATCTTTCAGTGGGGCAAAATTAAACACCACCAGTCAGTATTTCCATTATTTAATTGGAAATGTTTTTTTTGCTGTTGTTTTGGTCTATGTATGTAATGCAGAATATGCACACCAGGAAATTGAATGACTGGCTTGAGTCACCACTATGTAATCTGTCATTCATCATTGGTTTGTAGTTATTCAGTTCTGTTAAAAGAAGTAGAATTCTGATGATAAGGATATACATACTGCAGTGTTTAGAAATAGCAATAAAGTTCACCTGAGTTAATTCTAGTCTTCCCTCTGGTACTACCTATGTGCCAGAAATGTTGGCAACTCCAAAAGAAAAGAAAAGAAAAGAAAAGAAAAAAGAAAAACAAACAGTAACACTGGATCACTCAGAGAAGAAGGCTTTTAGGGAGGAAATACATTTCCACAGATGATGTGGAACCTCTCAGAGTTCCTCTGCAAATATTTGACATATGGAAGGGTTTGCCCCACTGCCATGAAACAGGTTGTGGGACCCATCTCTAAGCCCCATGCAGATCCAAAATGATCAGTGGGCAGTCAGAGCCATGTGTATGGAAGCCTAGGGCCACTCTACCAGCTCTCTTTCCCCTTTCTGTCCTGGCAGGTAGCAGCTGGCCTTGGGCTAAAGTCAGCTTCTTATCTTCAGACTGAGCTTACTAGCTGCAGTGTTGAGTTAACCCATTCTCTGTTCTCTTCCTTCTCTCTCCCCCTCTCCTCCTCTTGTACCTGCAAAGGAAACTTCCACTCCCAACTCACACACCTCTGACCCGCCCCAAAATGCTTTGTGATGCTTGCAACAGCATTAGCAATATACAGTACTAATCTGCCTTCCCAGGGGACTCCTTACGGGGAGGGGGCCATTGGATTGTGACACTCTGGCTGCAGCCAAGGTAACGTAGAGCAACCCTGAGGTGGCTCTAAATTTTAGCAGGAGCTGTTATAGCCCCTATCTAGCCCAGAATCATAAAGAAGAAGAGTCTTTCTTCTCCCCACATCTCCTCACCTGCACTGAATGCAAACTTTGTGCAGCTGAGGATGGATTTTTATATTAAAAATCCTGCTTTGTAATAATTCTAAATGGCAAAAATATTTCCTTCTTTAAATATCAATAACAGCTTTAGCAGGATGCTGCTTATCTAATTTATATGAGAACTATTTTAAAATATTTTCCCTTCTTCAGATAATCAACACCACAGTCATCTTAGAGTCATCAAGTTTATGATCAGAAGGGACAACCTTATCATCTAGTCTGACTGCCTGTATATCCCAGGCCACCAGTACCACCCAGCACCTGCACAGTAACACCCAAAATTAGACCAAAGTATTACAACAACCACAGGATACTAGACTATGATGTGTCACAGGCAGAGAATAGGAAGACCTGGGGTGCACCAGTGACCAAGACCCCCACCCCCAATGGCAGGGAAATGATTAAGTGAGTTATACCAAGATAATCCTGCCACGTGTTTATTATTGTGTATTGCTGCAGTACTTGAGAATTGGCACTGGATAATATTAAAAATAAAAAAAAATCCTATTTCATCCAAAGTGAGAATAAACTGTGTTTCTTGGGAAAGGAATTGCTCTCTGTAAGTTATAACTTTGCCACTGCTTTGAAGTCGGTCAACAGGGAACACTATGGAAAAAATGTCATGTTATGGGACTGCTATTCTCAGTTATTTATATCCCTATAGGTATATTATCTTTAAATTTCTTTTATAGCGGGTGAAGAAATGGCTAGGTAACATAAACCCGTTGTAAGCAGGTGCCCTAGGATACAGTCCATATATCCTTTGTAGGGTCAAAGCTCATCCCCTTGTTGGGCTTTGAACTCACATCTGAGCTGGCATCAAGTCTTTGAGAGCATTTGCTTTTCAAGCTGACTAACTTCTGCTGCAGTGCATATGTTTTAAAGTTGGCACCCAAATGTCCTTTTCTGAGAATTTTGTTTCATAGTATTCTGTTTATGTCAGATTTATCTCAGATGTCCACTGTTTCAACCAGATTGCCTTTCACATTTGATTCTTGTTTGATTCACATGGAGAGGAAAGTGATGTAAAATGCAAAAGGCCCATAGTCAGGCCGAGTTAAATGTGCTATGAGCTAAAAAGATAATGAATGTTTAAAGCATTTCAAGCCTAATACTAAGCAGTGAGAGCTATAGCCAATTTTTAAAATTTTGTCATCAAGATTTACACTCTTCCAGGGAAGACAATACTACTGTAGCATTCAGAAATGACTCTGAATGCTGAGAACAATGGGATTCAAGAGGAAATCTTTACACAAAATCAAATATTCTGCAAACACTAATTTAAAAAAAAATTGCTTTAGAAAACAAGACTGGATTAAAAACAAAAAGGCTTAAAAACAAAATAAACAAACAAAAAAATCACTTACAAACTAATTCCCAATCCATAGGTAGAAATGGAATTCAAGAGATGTATTCAGCAAAATCCCGAAAGGTTAGCTCCAAGTCTCTTCTCAGTTTACTCATGTAAAAAGTCAAATATGATGATTCTTGTGTGTAACTGTGACTAGGGTCCCCAGGGTCACGTTGAGGATGTTCAATAAGGACAAACTGCACAGAATGGGGCAGATAATCCCTCAAAACTAACGGTGGTTATCTTAATACTAAAATTCATTGAGCCAGCAACAAAACAGCTTCTATAATACCGTACTGGTTACATAGAAGCCAAAACACAGTTGCTTTAAAGCAACCCAGCCTTGGGCTTTCTCCCAGACAGTCAAATCAAATATGAAGGAGATTACTGAAAATCTTGTTCATCGTAAGAAAACTTCTACCAATCCCAAAGGATTGGACACATTACCTCCTAGGTTAATGAATACTTCAGATCCAACCGAATACACACTTACAGCCAATTCTTATTAAGTAAACTAACATTTATTTATAAAGAAAAGAGAGAGAGTATTGGTTAAAAGATCAGAATACATACAGACATGAGAACGGTTCTGAGATCAGTTTCATAACAGAGATGGTGAGCTTTGGAGTTGCAAAGAGTTCTTAGAATTAATCCATAAATTCATAATCCATAAATTAGTCCATAAAATTGATGATACCAGGGTGATCCAAATGAAATTGGAGACCTCAGTCTTGCAACTCATGCTCCCCTGATTAAACATAAGCAGATTTGAGATGAAAGGATCAGGTCTCAAGAGTCCTTCAGACAGTTCCTGGGCAGCGCAGAGTCCTTGGTTGAACAGGCTTTTGAAGTAAATCCAGTTTCCTAAACATCACCAGTAATTAACTACATGGATTAAAATAAGGTAATTATCCATTAAGCAGTTTATAGACAGTTTACCACAAACTTTAAGGAGACATATAGACAATGACATGATTTCACCCAAGTTTCATCTAAATGTTAATATTTCTGGCCATGTGTAACATATTACTATGATCCCCAAGAGTTGAGGGAGACCTATTGGAATAACGCTGTTAGTGATTCAACATTATTTGCTATGTTGAAAGAATGTTCACTGCACAACCAATGTGAGTATATTAGCAGGGACATCCTGATTTGAGTGATGATAATATAACTTTTTTATACTAATGAATGGGATCAGACCATGCTTTTCAGCTAGAGCTTGCATCAGAATTTTTTATAAATGAGCAAACAAAGACAGTATTTTTAAACATCTATAGTCTCTATTATATGCTTTCAATCAAGCATTCAAGCCTTTTAGCTTCAGCTTTTGTTATAGCACTAGTATGTACAGGATAATAAAAACAAATAATCAAAATACATAATTAAAGTTCATAACATATAGTATCTTGTCAGAATACCAGTAACGATTCTTTATGTGACAAACTGAGTATCCCTTCTCTGTCTTCAAGATTATATAGCAAAAAGAGCTTTTGGTGGACTGTTGTTTGATTTATTTTCTATGTATTCATTGACAGCCTAATCCAAAGCTCAATGAGGCCAATGGAAGCATTCCCTTTGGCTTAATAGGTTTTGAATCAGACCTTAAGAATACCTCTACACAGCAATAAAAAATCCATGACACCAAGTCTCAGAGCTCCAATCAATTGACTCGGGCTCATTGGACTCAGTCTGTGAGGCTAAAAACAGCAGTGGAGATGCTCCTGCTCAAGCTGGAGCCCGGACTCTGAGACCTACCCCCCTTGTGGGATTTCAGTACCTGGGCTCTGGCCAGAGCTTGAATGTCTACACCACAACTTTTAGTCCTGCAGTCCAAACCCGGTGAGCTGGAGTCGGCTGACCCAGGCCAGCCATGGTTGTGCCACAGGGCTTTTATTGCAGTGTAGATGTTCCCCGAGTGCATGCAAATGAGTTCTATTATACATACAAATTAAAAACAGGGTATCTACTCCAAAGAGATTACAATCTAAAATACAGACAAAGAAGTGAGCTATAGTAACAATTGGTTGAGAACAGGGGAAGGTATGGACAAGGGTTGCAAATATGTGATCATGCAGTTATACTCATAGCCTGTTAAAATCAATGGGAGTCTTTAGTGTTTAGCTCCTTTGATTTTAGTCTTAGACTAATCAATTCAAGTAGAAAGTTCACACTGTTGATGATTAAGCATCTTGTGCAGACATTGATTATGCTTACTGACTGAGTAGACATAGAGTCCAAAGTGACAAATACTCTAGAAACATGTTCTTGCTCTTGCATTCTGTTTATTGACAGATGTTATTTATGTTAGCCAAGGAGTATTTTTTTAAATATATGTAAGCAGTGTCAGGATGAGCTCCACCCTGACATCTGGTGGTGAGGTGTGGCAAGTTGTGGAAAAGAACTTCAGGGGCCGATGTCATTTGCATAGGCACACCCACCACGCCTAGAATGAGACCATAGCTGCTCAAATGGTCACTTTGGCTGCTGTGGGATCCCCAGCGTCTCTGTTATTGGGGCAGGAAGAATAAATTGTTATTACCCTGATTATGGGAACTGTGCTTGGAACTGTACGTGGCCTTTTGTTATGATGGAGGGATTCACCATCAACTAAGTAGCACTCGCTAGGCAAGGGTCATGGGTTCCAAAACTGTGTGAATAGAGAGAGGCTGGGGATAAGTATTAATACTTGGTGGCATGGGCCCCTTGGTGAGGGCCTTCCATGCTAATTGTACTTCCTCCTCTCTCCACTGTGGAATATCAGAGCGAATTTTGATTTCATTAGAAGTCTAGTTATAGGCTGCTGAGCTCACTTTGGGCTGACAGTGCACCAGCACTGGGGCTCCCCTACTACAAGCTGAATTCACCTAAGAGCTGAAATCACTGAGTGTTGTGTTAAGTAGTGGGGGAGCCTGAAGATATATTGTGGAGCAGTTTGCGGCACGGCTGGTGAAGCAGTTGGACGCGGAGCAGTGTGTGGATGGCAGGAGCTGCTTATGGGTCGTGGAGCTGAGCGAAGGAGTTAGTGGGGCAGCTGGTGGAGCGGAGCGCAGCTGAGCGAAGGAGTTCGTGGGGCAGCTGGCGGAGCGGAGCGCAGCTGAGCGAAGGAGTTCGTGGGGTGGCTGGCGGAGCGGAGCGCAGCGGAGCGAAGGAGTTTGTGGGGCGGCTGGCGGAGCGGAGCGCCGCTATGGAGCTATGGGGTGGTCAGCTTCAGATCATGTAAGGTGCCTCTTACCCCCGTCCCATTTCCACCCAGGTTGGGAGGTAAAGCTCCGCAGATAAACTTTCGAACTCTGGGGCTGCCCTGACCAGGGACAGAGACTTTTGGGGCATTGGACTTTTGGGACTTTGGGTGATTTGGGGTTGCTGGACTCAAGAACCAAAGGGAAAAGGGCATGCCCCAATTTGCCTGGGGTGGGTTTTTTTTTGCTCATGGGTTGTGTTATGAATCCTGTTGGTGGTGTTTCCCCAACATAATGCCACATTGTTTCTCTCTGTTATTAAAAGGCTTTTGCTACACTCAGGCTATGTGCTTGCGAGAGGGGAAGTATTGCCTCTTGGAGGCGCCCAGCGGGGGTGGTATATATTTGTCCCAGGTCACTGGGTGGGGGCTCGAGCCGGTTTGCATTGTGTTATTGGAATGGATCCCCTAGATATTGAACCCGGCCCTTGTTGCTGCCAACTCTGACGGGCAGAAGGGTTACATTTTTGGGGGCTCGTCCTGGATAGCCTGGGTCAGTACCCCTCGCAAGCACCTGTTGAGTGATCCACTACATTGGGAAACAATTTATATATTTTTTTGTTTTGTTTGTGCTTATATTTTGAGGAAATTACTGTTTGTATAATGGCTAATATGTCAGGTTTGTTGGGCCCTGGCTCAGCAGCTTCTAGCTCAGGGGCTGCAGCCTCGGCTGATGATTGGACAAAAGCTCTGGGGCAAATATTGGAAAAGGTTGTGCTGCCCCATGCTGAGTCAGACTCTTGTCGTAAGTTAAGATTATTTGCTGGGGAGGAGGAGTTTGAACCCTGGTTAGAGCATACCACTGAAATGCTGCAAGAGTGGGCTGTACCAGATGCAGAAAAGCGAAGATGCCTTATAGAGAGCCTTGGCGGCCCAGCATTAGATGTGATTCGCACCCTGAAGCTCATTGACCCTGGGGTCAGTGTGAAGGACTGCCTAGAGGCCCTTGAACACAACTTTGGGAGCGTAGAGGGCCCTGAAGACAGCTACTGTAAGTTCCTTAATTCCCGACAACAAAAGGGCGAGAAGGCTTCAACCTACATACAGAGACTGGAGAGACTGCTTCAGAGAGCTGTCATGAGGGGAGCAGTGACTGCTGAGCAGATGGATCAGACCAGACTGGCTCAAATTGTAAGAGGAACTCAGTATCAGAACCCGATTCTACTTCATCTCCAGCTAAGAGAACGACGGGAACATCCCCCAAGTTACTCCCAGCTGATAAAAGAGGTCCGAGAGGAGGAAGAAAGGCAGGCTGCCAGTGAGTTTTGGGAAGCCCAAACATCGGAGCCAGGCAGCACAACACCACTGCAAACGGCCAGTGTACTGATGGTGAGCACCAGAGAGGAACTTGCCCAACAAATGCAGGTCCTGACGGAACGGATAGCTGAGCTGCAAAGTACCGTTGACTGAGTTAAGACTTCCAGAAATAAGAAGCCTCAAACTGTGGCGATTGAGAAGCCCGCACTTAGAGCCACCATCCCCCCCAGGCGAAGGGGAAAAGGTCAATTCTTCTGCTACCGATGTGGTCAGGATGGACACAGTGCTGCCAAGTGCCGTAATGAAGAAAACCCCTCCTTAGTGTATGGAAAGCTGAGGATCAGTTGGGAGAGATCCGGTAGCTGCCAGAGGGTCTGGGGACGGGGACCCCCCAGGTCTGCAGGATTTGAAGATTCCCCCAGAAAAGACTGTCCAGCTGGGATCCCTGCAGGACTGATAGGGCCTCGAGCAGAGGTCACGGTGAGGATTGAAGGGGTGGAGTGTAAAGCAGTGCTTGACACTGGATCTCAAGTGACTATTATATTTCAGTCATTCTACCAACAGATGCTTAGGCACCTGCCTATACAGCCACTGACTGGCCTTGGCCTGTGTGGCCTCAGCATGGATGAATACCCCTATCAAGGGTATGTCATAGTGCACCTGGAATTCCCAGAGGAGGTTGCTGGGGTAAGAGAAGAGGTAGACACAGCTGCCTTAATATGCCCTGACCCTAAAGGGACTTCTGATGTGTCTGTGCTGATAGGGACCAACTCCAGTCTCTTCAAGGTACTCGCGGATTACTGCAGAAGGCGGGCTGGGGACCAATACCTGAATACCCTGATGATCCATACGCTTTGTGCTGAAGCCTATAGGAAAATTGAGAGCGCTAAAAGGGACACATCTGAGCTACCGCTTGGGGCACTGAAGTACGCGGGCACAACCCCCTTAGTAGTGCCTGCAAGGACGGAGCAAGAAGTGCTTGTCATGAGCACCTGGCTGAAAGGCAGTAAAGGGACATTAGCAATGATAGAGCAGCCGATGGGAGGAGAGCTCCCTGAAGGAGTGTTGGTCCCCAGTGGAGTCATAACCCTACCTGCTGAAGCCCAGGAAAGGGTGACTATACTGATTGCTAATGAAACAAGTCGTGATGTTGTTGTGAAGCAAGGACAAAAGATAGCAGACCTCTTTGAGCCTGAGTCGATTGTAAAACCCCAGTGTGAAACTCAAGTTCCGACAATAGACCCAGCAAAGTTTGACTTTGGAGATTCACCAGTGTCCGAGGACTGGAAAGATCACCTGAGGAAGAAACTTTGTGAAAGATCCAAGGTGTTCTCACTGCATGAGTGGGATGTGGGATGTGCAAAAGGAGTAGAGCACAATATCAGACTACATGACTCTCGACCTTTCAGGGAGAGATCTAGGAAGATTGCTCTCTCTGAGATGGAAGATGTGCGACATCATCTTCAGGAGCTGGCTGCGAATGGCATCATTACAGAGTCCCGTAGCCCATACGCCTCACCCATTGTGGTAGTCCGCAAAAAGAATGGGAAAATCCGGATGTGTATTGACTACCACACCCTAAACAGCCGTACTGTGGTCGACCAGTACACTATGCCTCGAGTGCAAGATGCCTTAGACTGTTTGCTGGGAAGCCAGTGATTCTCTGTGTTGGATCTTCGAAGTGGATACTACCAGATCCCTCTGGGAGAAGAAGATAAGGAGAAGACAGCCTTCATCTGCCCATTAGGGTTTTATCAGTTCGAACGCATGCCCCAAGGGATTTCTGGAGCACCTGCCACCTTTCAACGTCTCATGGAGAAAGTTGTGGGAGACATGAATTTACTGCAAGTGTTAGTTTATTTGGATGACCTGATTGTGTTTGGAAGAACCTTAGAGGAGCATGAAGAAAGACTTCTTAAAGTGCTTGATAGGTTGGAGGATTATGGTCTGAAGCTTTCAATTGACAAATGCCAGTTCTGCAGAACCTCAGTGAAGTATGTGGGTCACATTGTGTCCCAAGAAGGTGTGAGTACTGATCCTGATAAAATAGAAGCACTCACTACATGGCCACGTCCAAGTAACTACAGAGAACTCAAGACCTTTCTTGGATTTAGTGGCTACTACCGCAGATTTGTGAAAAACTATGCTACGATTGTAAAGCCTCTGAATGATCTTACCAGGGGACATCAGTCCAGCAAGAACAAATCTAAGTCCAAGAATAAGGGGAGGTCCCCAAAGCCTCCTGTGCAGAGACACAATGGCCCCTTTGCACCATTTGGGCCACGGTGGGATGAGAGATGTGAAAGGGCTTTTCGAGAAATCATTACTTGCCTAACTCATGCTCCAGTCCTAGTTTTTGCTGACCCAAGCAAACCATTTATCCTGCATACTGATGCCAGTTTGGAGGGTCTGGGAGCAGTCCTGTACCAGGAAGTGGAAGGCAAATGTAAACCTGTAGCCTTTGCCAGCCGAGGATTGTCTGATAGTGAAACTCGCTATCCCACCCACAAGCTGGAATTTTTGGCCTTGAAATGGGCCATCACTGAGAAATTTCGAGACTACTTGTATGGTGCTCAGTTCCAGGTGTGGACAGACAACAATCCACTGACTTATGTGTTAACAAGTGCTAAGCTGGATGCTACAGGGCAGAGATGGGTGGCTGCCTTGGCTAGCTATGAGTTCAGCATTCAGTACCGATCAGGGAGAAGCAATGTAGATGCAGATGCATTGTCCAGGCGTCCGCAGGCTCCAGAAGTTGCTGTGATACCCACAGATGGAGTGAGAGCTATTTGCAGTGTGAGTCGCCGAGAGCCAGAGGCCCATGAGGGCTTTCAGGGATGTGTTGCAGAAGCTTTGGGCCTGCCCCCTGAATGCATGCCTTCTGCTTCAGTGAACTATATTGCATTAGACCAATCTCCTTTGCCCATGCTCAATGCGGCTGACTGGCAAGAAGCCCAGCGGCAAGATATTGACATTCGTGATACACTACTTGCCAAAAGGGAGGGGCGAAGCCCAGCTGCGGTTGTCCCACCTAACCCGGAGGGTAAACTACTATTGAGAGAATGGACCAAACTAAAACTGATTCAGGGAGTGCTACACCGAATGACCACTGACCCTTTACAAAAACAACGAGCACAACTAGTGCTGCCAAAAAAGTACAGAGCCCTGGCCATGAGGGCCCTGCATGATGACTTTGGGCATTTAGGGATGGAGAGGACCCTGGAACTTATTCGTAGTAGGTTCTATTGGCCCCGAATGGCTGAAGATGTTCGCAGGAAATGTGAGACTTGCGCTCGATGTGTTCAAAGGAAAACTCTGCCCACGAGGGCTGCATATCTCAAGAACATCACCAGCAACAAACCTTTGGAGTTGGTATGCATTGATTTCTTGTCTGTAGAGGTAGACAAGAGGAATGTTGGAAACATTCTAGTAGTGACTGACCATTTTACACGGTATGCACAAGCATATCCCACACGTGATCAGAGGGCCACCACCGTTGCTCGAGTATTGTGGGACATATATTTCTCAGTCTATGGATTCCCGGCTCGGATACACTCTGATCAGGGGCGGGATTTTGAGAGTCACCTTCTGAAGGAGGTGCTGAAGATAGCAGGAATTAAAAAGTCTAGGACAACGCCTTATCACCCCCAAGGTGATCCTCAGCCAGAGAGGTTCAATCGAACCCTATTAGATATGTTGGGAACTTTGCGACCAGAGCAGAAGGCAACCTGGAGCCAGCATGTCGCATTTCTGGTGCATGCCTACAATGCCACAAAGAACGATGCTACGGGAGTCACCCCATATCTCTTGATGTTTGGGCGAGAACCAAGATTACCCATAGACTTGTGCTTTGGTGTATCAGAGGATGGAGATAGCTATGAAACTCATCAGCAATATGTATCCCGACTAAGAGAAAAGCTGCGGGATGCTTATCGCTTAGCTACCGCTGCGGCTCGGAAGAACGCAGACCGCAACAAACATCGATATGATGCTAGAGTGCGTTCACAGGAGCTCCAGCTGGGGGACAGAGTCCTGCTGTGAAATTTGGGTATTGCTGGCAAACACAAGATAGCTGACAGATGGAAGGCAATACCTTACCTGGTGATGGAAAGGCTGGGAGATCTGCCGGTCTACAAGATCAAACCTGAAGACGGTCCAGGGCAAATAAAGACGGTGCATAGAAACCTTTTGCTCCCTGTGGGGGAATTGGTAAGCACCCCTTATGAGATGGGCCACGGCAGGGCCGCCAGGCAGAACAGAGGTGCTAGACCAAAGCCGCCATCCAACACAGACAGTGGGCCCCCTGCAGCTAACTTACCCCTATTCTGCACATCTGAGAGTGAGTCTGAGGAGGAAGACACAACCCTGGTGTATCCTGGGATGGAGACAAGATTTCAGTCTCGATCAGCTGAACCAAACGAGAGTTTTCCCTCTTCCGCCCTAAACCCAATGGCGGAACTATTTAGGCCCCTTTCTGATACCCCGGTGCTGCTGATGAGACCCCCCTGTGATGACACACACAGGTTACTGGACAATGGGGACAGACAGGTAGAGGATGTCCTGGGCACCTTGGACCCTCCAGCGTTAGAACTAGGAGTGCAGGGGCCTACGCCAGTAGCCGAGGGACCCTCCAGGGAAGCCTCTCCATCCGTCACTCAAGAGGATGTTCCCCCTACCTCGGCAACAGAGATTCTCAATAGACGAGACAGGGTGATAAGACCAGTGAAACGGTTAACTTATGATGCACCTGGGGTGACTAGTGAGGAGCCAATACATTTAGCACACAGGCTTGTGGAAGCTAAAGTGGGCTTCCTGAGGCCCTTTGGAGGAAACCAATGAGTTGGTATAAAGGGAGTGTGATTTGTCGGGACGACAAAGTCTCGGCTGGGGGGAGGATGTAAGCAGTGTCAGGATGAGCTCCACCCTGACATCTGGTGGTGAGGTGTGGCAAGTTGTGGAAAAGAACTTCAGGGGCCGATGTCATTTGCATAGGCACACCCACCACGCCTAGAATGAGACCATAGCTGCTCAAATGGTCACTTTGGCTGCTGTGGGATCCCCAGCGTCTCTGTTATTGGGGCAGGAAGAATAAATTGTTATTACCCTGATTATGGGAACTGTGCTTGGAACTGTACGTGGCCTTTTGTTATGATGGAGGGATTCACCATCAACTAAGTAGCACTCGCTAGGCAAGGGTCATGGGTTCCAAAACTGTGTGAATAGAGAGAGGCTGGGGATAAGTATTAATACTTGGTGGCATGGGCCCCTTGGTGAGGGCCTTCCATGCTAATTGTACTTCCTCCTCTCTCC
Source organism: Eretmochelys imbricata (assembly GCF_965152235.1). NCBI lineage: Eukaryota > Metazoa > Chordata > Testudines > Cheloniidae > Eretmochelys > Eretmochelys imbricata. Next base: position 130,031,450 of record NC_135572.1, read on the forward strand.
ACTGTGGAATATCAGAGCGAATTTTGATTTCATTAGAAGTCTAGTTATAGGCTGCTGAGCTCACTTTGGGCTGACAGTGCACCAGCACTGGGGCTCCCCTACTACAAGCTGAATTCACCTAAGAGCTGAAATCACTGAGTGTTGTGTTAAGTAGTGGGGGAGCCTGAAGATATATTGTGGAGCAGTTTGCGGCACGGCTGGTGAAGCAGTTGGACGTGGAGCAGTGTGTGGATGGCAGGAGCTGCTTGTGGGTCGTGGAGCTGAGCGAAGGAGTTAGTGGGGCAGCTGGTGGAGCAGAGCGCAGCTGAGCGAAGGAGTTCGTGGGGCAGCTGGCGGAGCGGAGCGCAGCTGAGCGAAGGAGTTCGTGGGGTGGCTGGCGGAGCGGAGCGCAGCGGAGCGAAGGAGTTTGTGGGGCGGCTGGCGGAGCGGAGCGCCGCTATGGAGCTATGGGGTGGTCAGCTTCAGATCATGTAAGGTGCCTCTTACCCCCGTCCCATTTCCACCCAGGTTGGGAGGTAAAGCTCCGCAGATAAACTTTCGAACTCTGGGGCTGCCCTGACCAGGGACAGAGACTTTTGGGGCATTGGACTTTTGGGACTTTGGGTGATTTGGGGTTGCTGGACTCAAGAACCAAAGGGAAAAGGGCATGCCCCAATTTGCCTGGGGTGGGTTTTTTTTTGCTCATGGGTTGTGTTATGAATCCTGTTGGTGGTGTTTCCCCAACATAATGCCACATTGTTTCTCTCTGTTATTAAAAGGCTTTTGCTACACTCAGGCTATGTGCTTGCGAGAGGGGAAGTATTGCCTCTTGGAGGCGCCCAGCGGGGGTGGTATATATTTGTCCCAGGTCACTGGGTGGGGGCTCGAGCCGGTTTGCATTGTGTTATTGGAATGGATCCCCTAGATATTGAACCCGGCCCTTGTTGCTGCCAACTCTGACGGGCAGAAGGGTTACATATACAAGAACACAAAAAAGAGGCAAAGCCTTGTCGATCTAGACTGTTCTCAGTGGTAGCTGATGAGAGAACAAGGAGTAACGGTCTCAAGTTGCAGTGGGGGAGGTTTAGGTTGGATATTAGGAAAAACCTTTTCACTAGGAGGGTGGTGAAACACTGGAATGCATTACCTAGGGAGGTGGTGGAATCTCCTTCTTTAGATATTTTTAAGGTCAGGCTTGACATAGCCCTGGCTGGGATGATTTAGTTGGGGATTGGTCCTGCTTTGAGCAGGGGGTTGGACTAGATGACCTCCTGAGGTCCCTTACAACCCTGATATTCTATGATTCTATGATTCTATGATTGGATCTTACGATATTTGTCTCAGTGCACCACAGTGAAAGACATTGGAAGAGTGACCTTTCCTCATATGAAGAAATCTGTGTTGATTTTTAAACTCTCCATTTATATGTGACTAAGAGAGGCCCTGAGTACATCATAACAATATCATCAAATCCTTTCTTAAGAGAAAAAAATGTAAGGCTGCATTACATTACACATTACCTTGCACTTTTTTCAGATAAAATTAAAAAAAAAAAAAACATCTAGCTAGCTTTGAACTTTAATAGGATATTTTGTAATAGATAAAGGACAAGAAAGCTAATGACGTATGCATCAAACAAGTGGATTAAGACTCTTTAGAAGTTAAAGTTCATCTCTGCAATTAAAACAACTCTAGTAAGAATAGCAACACTGTATAAAGGTCACACATCACTTCTGAGAGGCTGCCATCCAAAGTGTTTAAAATAAACAGTAAATGAACTCTCGAGCAGCTTGGGAATTTATCCTTTTCTGTGTATCTGCTGACAAAATCAAACCTTATGGCAAGAGTTTCTAGATAAGCTTGAAAAAGAAACTGAATTACATTGACAGTTAAGCTGAGTTGAAGGCACTTAGTAGAAATCCTTATTGAGGTTACAGGGACAAACCATCCCGATGTCTAGAAAGAATAGGAAATATGGCAGGCGACCAGCTTGGCTTAACAGTGAAATCCTTGCTGATCATAAAAACAAAAAAGAAGCTTACAAGAAGTGGAAAATTGGACAAATGACCAGGGAAGAGTATAAAAATATTGCTCGGGGATGCAGGAGTGAAATCAGGAAGGCCAAATCACACCTGGAGTTGCAGCTAGCAAGAGATGTTAAGAGTAACAAGAAGGGTTTCTTCAGGTATGTTAGCAACAAGAAGAAAGTCATAGAATCATAGAATATTAGGGTTGGAAGGGACCTCAGGAGGTCATCTAGTCCAACCCCCTGCTCAAAGCAGGACCAATCCCCAATTAAATCATCCCAGCCAGGGCTTTGTCAAGCCTGACCTTAAAAACTTCTAAGTAAGGAGATTCCACCACCTCCCTAGGTAACGCATTCCAGTGTTTCACCACCCTCCTAGTGAAAAAGTTTTTCCTAATATCCAACCTAAACCTCTCCCACTGCAACTTGAGACCATTACTCCTTGTCTTGTCATCTTCTACCACTGAGAATAGTCTAGAACCATCCTCTTTGGAACCACCTCTCAGGTAGTTGAAAGCAGCTATCAAATCCCCCCTCATTCTTCTCTTCCGCAGACTAAACAATCCCAGTTCCCTCAGCCTCTCCTCATAAGTCATGTGTTCCAGTCCCCTAATAGTTTTTGTTGCCCTTTGCTGGACTCTTTCCAATTTTTCCACATCCTTCTTGTAGTGTGGGGCCCAAAACTGGACACAGTACTCTGGATGAGGCCTCACCAATGTCGAATAGAGGGGAACGATCACGTCCCTTGATCTACTGGCTATGCCCCTACTTATACATCCCAAAATGCCATTGGCCTTCTTGGAAACAAGGGCACACTGTTGACTCATATCCGGCTTCTCGTCCACTGTCATCCCTAGGTCCTTTTCCGCAGAACTGCTACCTAGCCATTCAGTCCCTAGTCTGTAGCGGTGCATTGGATTCTTCCATCCTAAGTGCAGGACTCTGTACTTGTCCTTGTTGAACCTCATCAGATTTCTTTTGGCCCAATCCTCCAATTTGTCTAGGTCCCTCTGTATCTGATCCCTACCTTCCACCATATCTAACACTCCTCCTAGTTTCATATCATCCGCAAATTTGCTGAGAGTGCAATCCACACCATCCTCCAGATCATTTATGAAGATATTGAACAAAACCGGCCCCAGGACCGACGCTTGGGCAATCCACTTTATACCGGATGCCATCCAGACATGAAGCCATTGATCACTACCCGTTGAGCCCAACAATCTAGCCAACTTTCTACTCACCTTATAGTGCATTCATCCAGCCCATACTTCTTTAACTTGCTGACAAGAATACTGTGGGAGACCGTGTCAAAAGCTTTGCTAAAGTCAAGAAACAATACATCCACTGCTTTCCCTTCATCCACAGAACCTGTAATCTCATCATAGAAGGCAATTAGATTAGTCAGGCATGACCTTCCCTTGGTGAATCCATGCTGACTGTTCCTGATCACTTTCCTCTCGTGTCAGTGCTTCAGAATTGTTTCCTTGAGGACCTGCTCCATGATTTTTCCGGGGACTGAGATGAGGCTGACTGGCCTGTAGTTCCCAGGATCCTCCTTCTTCCCCTTTTTAAAGATGGGCACTACATTAGCCTTTTTCCAGTCGTCCAGGACTTCCCCCGATCGCCATGAGTTTTCAAAGATAATGGACAACGTCTCTGCAATCACAGCCGCCAACTCCTTTAGCACTCTCGGATGCAACACATCCGGCCCCATAGACTTGTGCACATCCAGCTTTTCTAAATAGTCCCGAACCACTTCTTTCTCCACAGAGGGCTGGCCACCTACTCCCCATGCTGTGCTGCCCAGCGCAGCAGTCTGGGAGCTGACATTGTTCGTGAGACAGAGGCAAAAAAAGCATTAGTACATTAGCTTTTTCCACATCCTCTGTCACTAGGTTGCCTCCCTCATTCAGTAAGGGGCCCACACTTTCCTTGGCTTTCTTCTTGTTGCCAACATACCTAAAGAAACCCTTTTTGTTACTCTTAACATCTCTTGCTAGCTGTAGCTCCAGGTGTGATTTGGCCCTCCTGATTTCATTCCTACATGCCCGAGAAACATTTTTATACTCTTCCCTTGTCATTTGTCCAATCTTCCACATCTTGTAAGCTTCTTTTTTATGTTTAAGATCCGCAAGGATTTCACTGTGAAGCCAAGCTGGTCGCTTGCCGTATTTACTATTCTTTCGACACATCGGGATGGTTTGTCCCTGTAACCTCAATAGGGATTCTTTGAAATACAGCCAGCTCTCCTGGACTCCTTTCCCACTCATGTTATTCCCCCAGGGGATCCTACCCATCAGTTCCCTGAGGGAGTCGAAGTCTGCTTTCCTGAAGTCCAGGGTTCGTATTCTGCTGCTTACCTTTCTTCCCTGTGTCAGGATACTGAACTCGACCAACTCATGGTCACTGCCTCCCAGATTCCCATCCACTTTTGCTTCCCCTACTAATTCTTCCCAGTTTGTGAGCAGCAGGTCAAGAAAAGCTCTCCCCCTAGTTGGCTCCTCCAGCACTTGCACCAGAAATTGTCCCCTACATTTTCCAAAAACTTCCTGGATTGTCTGTGCACCGCTGTAGTGCTCTCCCAGCAGATATCAGGGTGATTGAAGTCGCCCATGAGAACCAGGGTGTGTGATTTAGTAGCTTCTGCGAGTTGCCGAAAGAAAGCCTCATCCACCTCATCCCCCTGGTCCGGTGATCTATAGCAGACTCCCACCACTACATCACTCTTGTTGCTCACACCTCTAAACTTAATCCAGAGACACTCAGGTTTTTCTGCAGTTTCATACCGGATCTCTGAGCAGTCATACTGCTCCCTTACATACAGTGCTACTCCCCCACCTTTTCTGGCCTCTCTGTCCTTCCTGAACAGTTTTATACCCATCCATGACAGTACTCCAGTCATGTGAGTTATCCCACCAAGTCTCTGTTACTCCAATCACGTCATAATTCCTTGCCTTCACCAGGACCTCCAGTTCTCCCTTCTTGTTTCCAAGGCTTTGTGCATTTGTATATAGGCACTTGAGATAACCTGCTGATCGCCCCTCATTCTCAGTATGAGGTAGGAGCCCTCCCCTCACAGATGTTCCTGCCTGTGCTTCCTCCCAGTATCCTGCTTGCCCACTTACCTCAGGGCTTTGGTCTCCTTCCCCCGGTGAACCTAGTTTAAAGCCCTGCTCACTAGGTTAGCCAGCCTGCTCGCAAAGATGCTCTTCCCTCTCTTCATCAAGGAAAGTGTGGGCCCCTTACTGAATGAGGGAGGCAACCTAGTGACAGAGGATGTGGAAAAAGCTAATGTACTAATGCTTTTTTTGCCTCTGTCTTCACGAACAAGGTCAGCTCCCAGACTACTGCACTGGGAAGCACAGCATTGGGAGGAGGTGACCAGCCGTCTGTGGAGAAAGAAGTGATTCGGGACTATTTAGAAAAGCTGGATGAGCACAAGTCCACAGGGCTGGATGCGCTGCATCCGAGAGTGCTAAAGGATTTGGCGGATGTGATTGCAGAGCCATTGGTCATTATCTTTAAAAACTCATGGCGATCCAGGGAAGTCCCGGATGATTAGAAAAAGGCTAATGTAGTGCCCATCTTTAAAAAAGGGAAGAAGGAGGATCCTGGGAACTACAGGCCAGTGAGCCTCACCTCAGTCCCCGGAAAAATCATGGAGCGGGTCCTCAAGGAATCATTTCTGAAGCACTTACACGAGAGGAAAGTGGTCAGGAACAGTCAGCATAGATTCACCAAGGGCAAGTCATGCCTGACTAATCTAATTGCCTTCTATGACGAGATAACTGGCTCTGTGGATGAAGGGAAAGCAGTGGATGTATTGTTTCTTGACTTTAGCAAAGCTTTTGACACGGTCTCCCACAGTATTCTTGCCAGCAAGTTAAAGAAGTATGGGCTGGATGAATGGACTATAAGGTGGATAGAAAGTTGGCTAGATTGTTGGGCTCAACAGGTAGTGATCAATGGCTCCATGTCTAGTTGGCAGCCGGTGTCAAGTGGAGTGCCCCAAGGGTCGGTCCTTGGGCCGGTGTTGTTCAATATCTTCATAAATGATCTGCAGGAAGGTGTGGATTGCACCCTCAGCAAGTTTGCAGATGACACTAAACTGGGAGGAGAGGTAGATACGCTGGAGGGTAGAGATAGGATACAGAGGGCCCTAGACAAATTAGAGGATTGGGCCAAAAGAAATCTAATGAGGATCAACAAGGACAAGTGCAGAGTCCTGCACTTAAAAGGACGGAAGAATCCCATGCACCGCTACAGACTAGGGACCGAATGGCTTGGCAGCAGTTCTGCAGAAAAGGACCTAGGGGTTATAGTGGACGAGAAGCTGGATATGAGTCAACAGTGTGCCCTTGTTGCCCAGAAGGCCAATGGCATTTTGGGAGGTATATGTAGGGGCATTGCCAGCAGATCGAGGGACGTGATTGTTCCCCTCTATTCGACATTGGTGAGGCCTCATCCAGAGTACTGTGTCCAGTTTTGGGCCCCACACTACAAAAAGGATGTGGAAAAATTGGAAAGAGTACAGCGGAGGGCAACAAAAATGATTAAGGGGCTTGAGCACATGATTTATGAGGAGAGCCTGAGGGAACTGGGATTATTTAGTCTGCGGAAGAGAAGAATGAGGGGGGATTTGATAGCTAATTTCAACTACCTGAAAGGGGGTTCCAAAGAGGATGGCTCTAGACTGTTCTCAGTGGTAGCTGATGACAGAACAAGGAGTAATGGTCTCAAGTTGCAGTGGGGGAGGTTTAGGTTGGATATTAGGAAAAACTTTTTCACTAGGAGGGTGGTGAAACATGGGAATGCATTACCTAGGGAGGTGGTGGAATCTCCTTCCTTAGATATTTTTAAGGTCAGGCTTGACAAAGCCCTGGCTGGGATGATTTAATTGGGGATTGGTCCTTCTTTGAGCAGGGGGTTGGACTAGTTGACCTCCTGAGGTCCCTTCCAACCCTGATTTTCTATGATTCTATGATTCTAAATCTAGTTTGTCAATGACAACGTTTCTACATTTTTTTCTTTATAATTTCCAAGTGTTAACACACCTAAGAATGGATCTGCTATTTTAATGTATTCTGGAAAAGGAAGAACAGTTTTCAAACAAGACAGCAGCATCAAAGAAGAAAGTTTAAATGTGAGATTAGAATTTAAATACACTAATAAAAATGGGAGAAAAACTGAGCTATTTAAAAACCTGCTACATTAAAGCAAATGACTAAAGAAAATTGACATGTAGCATATACAGTAGCCAAATCAAAGCAATTTTTGAAAAGGTGAGTTTTTCTTTGAGTGGTAAAAGCTTTCCGAATTTTGCTGAAAGATTTTCATCAGACTGTCAAAGGACAACTACAAAGGAGCATACTTCTACAACTTTGGAGCACATACACTGAAAAAAAAAATATGAGCCAATTAAAAATGAGCTCCATGAACAGGAAAGTGAATCACATTCTGTACAAATTTTTTCAGAATCAGGAGGCAGTTCTGGGATATACGTGAGCAAATACTCTGGAGAACATAACAGATGAAATTCTCCCAAGGACCTTAGGGTCAGTTAAACCAGAAGTTAAGGGCATAAATGGGATTTAAATGCTGCAAAGGACCTCATGTGAGCCCTCAGCTTGGAGTGACTTTTATCCAGATAGTGGAAAATATATTTGTTGTGCTGTAATATATGTACAGTGGTGTTAGTGAAATGTATTAGTGAAAACAGCAGTTTCAACTAGAGATATTTTGCTTTGTCCTCAAGATACATCTCTTCATGATAAGTCTCTCTTTTGTGTTTCCTTCTATTCATCACTAAAGATATATTAAAACTCAAACTTACTAACAGCTTTTGTTAGAGATGTGTGATATTGCTAAGCCACATTACTATTATGAGGGTCAAAAAGGAGTGTGTGTGAATTCAAGCTAATACAGAACACAGTTTTAAGAGAATTTAGGACCAATGTCTTAATTTTTTCTCACTAACATACACACACACAGAGGGAGAAGGGTTTTATACACAGTGGTGTTATAGGCATAAGTTTAGCTTGGCCACTTTATTGGGGAGTATGTTAGTATAAAAGTATGTTAGGTGGGTCATTCTAAATGTTCCTTGACCTCCCATCATTTTGGCCCAAATTCATCTCACCTTACACATATGAGTAGTTTCCTATTGAAATCAGTGGGACTATTCTCTTAAGGTGAGCATTATTGGAATCATAATAATATAAAAAGAGACATATCCAACTAGTCAAAGAATAGAATTACTTACATTGTGTCATGTAATGCCAAAATACAAGAACAAATCAAACTCATATCTATTTAATGGACCAATGACTACATGACCTGACCTCCCTTCAACTCATGTCTTCTCCTTGGCCCTTTTGGGATCTCCCTGGATGTTAGCCCACTGCAGCCAGATAGAAACACACCTCATTGGGAGAACCCAATTATTTCTGGCCAGGTTGGGAATAGGGCTCAGAAGTAGAACCTTTCAGGACTAGGGGCATAAAGGCAAGTCTAGCTCTCACTGCTTCAACCATGGAGGACCCACTGGCACTAAAAACAGTGCAGTCTTGTGGTACAAGAAAGGTATTAGTTTTGTGGAGGTTGTACATCCCCTATGCAGCATGAAACCTAGATCCACAGGGTCTCCCTGAGTGTCACCGCATGTTGGGCAATGGAGGCAAAGTAGTAAGAGGCCAAGAAGCAGGAGGGGATAAAAAATCTGATATGACATAAATACACTGGTGGTCCCCACCCTATCATCAAATGCTCTCTGAAGGGGGAAAAAATGTAAGATTGCATTACATTACACAATACCTTGCACTTTTTTCAGATAGAATAAAAAAAAATCTAGCTAGGCTTGAACTTTAATAGGATATTTTGCAATAGATGAAGGACAGGAAAGCTGATATGTAAGTAAAAAGTAGGCGAAGTAGTAAGAGGCCAAGAAGCAGGAGGGAATAGAGAATCTGATATGACATAAATACAGTGGTGTTCCCCACCCTATGATGCCAGACAGTGGTGTCAGGAATACCTGCATGGAGTGGCTCTACAACCTTTGTCACGTTGTGCCTCATTTACATGTGTAATGGGAAAATCTCCGTTCAGGAATAAAGGGGAGAAGGGTCAGAACTAATCCATTTTAACAAATCATTAATGTGCTATTTGCTTTTAAAATGTCCCTTTGTTAGCTTTATGAACACCAGTCTTGCTTCCTTCTCTCCTCTAGTTAGTTAGAGAATAAAACATGTGCTGTCTGTTATATATTCATCCTGCTCCAACTTAATCCCTTTCATTCTGTTCCTATTTTGAGGTACTGTGCTCTGTGTGTGTCACTTCCAATTTGTCTGCATTGGATTTCATTTGCAGTATGTCAGCCTAATGACATAGCAAATCAGAAATCCTTGTACCTTTTTCTCTCACACAGCTCTATCCAAGATTATGTCACCAGTGAATTTTTTTTAGAGCTAGCTGAAAAATGAAAACCGATATTTATTTTTGTTACAAAGTTCAGTTTTCTATTGTTTCAAAACTAACCTATTTTTCTTTTTTCAACATTTCTGTAGTTTTTTTCAATTCTTATATTGAAAAGCTTAAACAGGTATCAAAATATTTTTTTATTGACAACGCATTTTTTGGCAAATGAAACTGTACAGCTATTACAAAATATATATTGTAAAAAAAAACATTTTTTTGGCAAAAGAACCAGGTATTTTTGACAATGGCAACACATTTTTGTGGACTATTTGAAGGAAGGTCCAATTACAACAACAACAAAACTTTCTGGACAAAAAAATTCAAATATCTCTAGTTATTTTAAGAAACATGGATGCGGGGGAGGGGGGGGAGGGCAGAAAGGCAAAATGAAGGAACCTCAAGCAGTAAAATAGCTGAAATTTCCAAAGAAAAACTTAAGTGAAAAAATATGCAAATTTTCAAAAAAATTCTTGGATATTTCCTAGTATTTTCCAACCAGCTCTATTACACCTCCTTAATTCAGCTGTTATGTATTCCTTACACTTTTTTAAAGATGCACAGATTTTTCCCCCCATATTTTTCCTTTCCTGGCATTACCTCAACATTAACTTAATAGTTGTGACCAGTACCTTCACTGTATTTTAAAAGTGAGTCTCATGGCACCGCTATTATTAGATTGCCTGACATTTCCCATTATAAGATCCTATTTTGGTTGCTTATAACTTGGCCTAATGAAAGCATTTGGGCTCAGATTTTCAAGGCTGGGTGTCCACCACAGACTGACTTTCTTATTTTTTTTTTATTTTAGACAAAATAGTTCAGCTGATTTCTAGAATGAGTCTAGGGGGAAAGACATTGTTTTGAACATGTTAAAAAATGTGATCCTTTTCCTTGAGACATTCTAGCACCCCCATACATAGGAAGAGGCATTTGAAATTTGGCAAGGGGTGGACTTTGTGTTGGGGATTTGCCTTTTCCCATCCCAATGACAATCTGCCCAAGTTTGGCCTATTTATGAGCCTCTGAAAAAAAATCACTGTTTGCACATACTCAGTGGAGACATCAGAAAAAATAACAGCTAAATTGTGTCTGTGATGAGCAGGACTTTCCGTGAAATTGCGTCTCTGGACTGCTGTGAGCTGTATCAGTCTAGGTACCTACATCGAGAGCAGGAATCCTTCTCTTCTTCACCCACAACCTGCTGGGCCCAGGCATCAGGAAGAGGAAGTTGCCTATTATTCAAATACACGGCAACAAGATCCAGGGCCTATGTGGGGGGCGTATATTGGGACAAATAACTTGGAGCAAAGGAGGCAGGGACTGGCTGTGCAAAGAGTCTGGGACTGGGATGAGAAGCATGAAAAGTGGAAATTGGGACTGGCTAGATGAGGATAATGGGAGTGGGAAAAGGAGTTGGGATCAGGACGCTAGAGGACTCCATCAAAGACAAGTTGGAGGGGTTGGGGCAAATGGGTCCGTGCCCACAAGAGAACACTCTCCTCCAGAGCCGGGAATGGAATCCAAGATTCCCGAGTTTCACCATTCCTCTGCTGCCAGTCAATATCCATGAAATTCATTGGTAATATGTGTGTCCCATCCACCTCTACAGATGGTCCATATAAAGGATGACAAGAAACTCCTGCTCTCATTTACTTCATTAGTTCAAGTGACACAGGTCTGTGCCGTAGATTTAAAGGTTTTGCAACCCTGCGGATGACCCATGTGGGTGTCAATATGATGTCACATGATGAAATTCATTTTTTATTTCAGTTTCCTTTTTCTAAATACCTAGGAAATTGCATGCAAAAAAGTATGTAAAGGGAGTATTACTAAGCCTGCAATGTTACAAAATGCCAAAAATGAAGTTGCCATTATAACCTTAATTCAGCTTCCTTCTGTGTATGCTTTATGATGTGATCTTTAGTCATATTATTACATATTATTTTTTTTATTTCAGCTGTACTTGTAACCTTTCCTTACAACACATAGTAATGCTACAGTTCAAGGGCGTAGAAGTACACGTGAAGGCTAGATATGTAACCTGGCCTGATTCAGCATTACCTTGCACCTTATGTGGCTATTTTGTATCAGGGCAAAGTAAGCGTAAATCTCCACTATTCTAAGTGGTAGTGTTTTTCACCTATATTGCACTCAGTTTTCACTGGGATAAATGCATGCATGAATCAGGCTTGATATTTTAATACTATTTTCTGATGTATTTTAATATACTCAGCCTCTTGGAATTTAACAAGGGAAAGAGAAATACCCAAAAGCTTATCCATAAATACATACTAATTGATGACTTTGGAATTTTGTTTTTGTGTTACTCTATTTGATTCTAAATGTCATGGTCCAATTGAAGACTGTGTCTGCTTATTTCCAAATAATATTGTAAAAGTATTTTGCAATATCTATTTTACCAATATTTGTGTATTGTCTCTTTCCCAGAGTTAATATATGTCTGAAATCAGGATGGGGGGGAGGGAAACCAATTCAGAAGGCTACTGCCATCACTGCCCTTGAAAAACAGGTACAATAGATGTGAGCAGAACTGCAGTTTAGAGAGAGCTGAGCAGAGCACACAGGATTGGGCAATTCATATAAGCCTTTAATGTTTCTGACCAAATGGTCTACTTCAATGTGTGGATCAGAGCACAAGAGCAGGTTATTTAGATCAAAATGCTGGAGTAGTCCAATCCAAATGAAGCTCTGTCTTAGTGGGAGTTCAGAATACTGTGGCTTCTGAGGGCAGAGGACTGAAGTAGGCTCCCCTGAAATTCTGTCACTGGCAGATTTTCTTTGGCTAATTTTTAGCCTGTATATCTTTGGTCATACTTAAATGAGTTGCCTCATTACTCTAATCCTAGTACAGGAGCAGGCTTTCAGACTGAAGATGGTTACAATGAAGGTAATAAAGCAGAATTGTGACTTTAATGTTTGATTTTGCTAGAGCATTGGACTACAGCCATTCTCTTCCTCTGGGTCATGCATTTAATTATAAATAGCTTATTAAATAGTCACTATAAACAACTCCATATGCAGAAAAAAATCTTATGGATTTTTATGATTATTTTTTCCAACATATGAAAGACCTTACACATATTATGCATTATAATAGGAGTTGTACAAGTGATTATAAATGGCTTCTTTAAATAGTCACATCTATTCATAATTCGTTACGCATATTTTACTAGAGATTATGAATGGTCTAATGAATACATATAAACCACTGAAAATTAAATACACAGCACCTGAAGTGCATACACTAACGAAAAAGTAACTTTCAAATCTATGCGATAGAAATTAGGAGATTAGCAGAGTCATGACAGCTTTCAGGAGATGCTAGTTGCAAAATATAGTTCTGACACATCATCTTTGCTGATGGTGGGAGTCATAAAGGTCTGAAAATTTGTGACCCAATAAATTATCATTTCCTGTTGTTGTCTCTGTGTGATTACACATTAGAACAAGATGACCTACCACTATAAGACTGTGTGTCGAATCATGCTAGTTTTATTTTTCAAGTGTGTCAGTCCTGGATCATTGCACATTCACTCTAAGATATCTCTGAAACACCTATTTCTCATGGTTGGTTACCAGTTCTTTTGTGTGTGTTTGTTTAAAAATAGTTTACTTTTATGTTTTGCAAACCCTACTTTGCTTTGAGGCAAATGACTGAATGCTGCTTAGCCAGTATGATGTGACACCCAAACTGGTCATAAAGCAGTACACTGGTTAGATCACTATCTGGAAGCCAAAGGGAGTTGGCACAGTGGTTTCTACAGGTTGTACTATTTTGTATTGTTAAGGAAGCTGGAACAGACTGTCTACATAGCCTTTACTTTATTTAATTTTAAAGAATAACTCTCTATAAAGTGAAAAGCATATTGGATTTTTTTTTTGAAAAGTCCAATACTCCAAGATAGTCCTCAGCAGAGTGCCAGTGTATACTAAGCCCTCTGAAAAAAATGTACATGGTACTGCAGGACGCCAGACTTCTGAAAACCACAGCAAGCTGATGAGCCACTTTTTAGACTCATGAGAGCAAATCCTGATGTCCTTACTCAGTGTTTACTCTGTCTTTTCACCAGCAAACAGTAACTTAGATCAGTGGAAAGAAAAGGAGGACTTGTGGCACCTTATAGACTAACAAATGTATTTGAGCATAAGCTTTCATGAGCTACAGCTCACTTCATCAGATGCATCCGATGAAGTGAGCTGTAGCTCACGAAAGCTTATGCTCAAATAAATTGGTTAGTCTCCATGGTGCCACAAGTCCTCCTTTTCTTTTTGCAGATACAGGCTAACATGGCTGCTACCCTGAAATCCTGCTACTCTGAAATTCAGGCTAACATGGCTGCTACTCTGAAATCTGAGATCCGTGGGTGTTTAGCTAGAAAAAGAACTCAGGATTTGGCCCTTCTTTTTACTCCAAATAGAAAAGCATCCCTGTGGGAAAACTCTTTGATGTTGCCGATAAGTAAGCAGTGCTGACACACATTTGCCAGGGATTTATTGTGAAATAATGTGACACTTCTTGGCATTTTGTTGGAATGGAATTTTAATGTTAATAAGCAAAACACAAATAATGGGTCACTGTCTCAACAACAACCTGTTTTAAGAGCTAATGTCTGGCACAGAATTTACTTGAAACACCATTTCTAGTTTTATACTCGCTGCTTATGGGGGAAATTCATCCATGTACCAAAGAGCAGCTCAAGGCCTATGCTCCAGATAGTCCCACTCATAATTTAGTTTAAAGGGAAAATTGGACAGTCTCAAAAGACTTCAATCTGGCGCTTTCCGCAGGCATGATTTCCATCCATGATGAATGACAATATAAATATCTAATATCATAGAAAATCATGATACATGAATACTTAATTCCTATTTGTATGTATAGTGGGATGCTACTTGCATAACACTTTATACATAATCTCCTATTTTCAGTATTTGAAATGTTACCTTCCCAGGCAGAACTTCCCCCCTGCTCTCCATCATTGAATTTATTTGCTAGCCTTGATTAGAAAATGATTCAGCTGGTTATGAGTTAGAGGAGAGTAAAAAACACACAACAGCAAAAATCAGTTTTCCAAAACAGACAAACAAATGAACACCTTGCCTTCTTTTTAACAGCTCTAAAGAACAAACAGGTTAGGAATGAATGCAGAAATTTGTCATGGGACTAGCCTTCACTGAAAAGCATTTCCTGACTTTATGTAACCATTAAGTTGGTGTTGGTTCATTGAATTCTCTGTATTTAAAATTTGGGTACTCAGCATGCTTAATTTTAGCCATGTGCATAAGGGCTTTATTGAATTGAGCCTGAGGTTGTCAATTAGTGTGATGTTTTCTATGCAACAATAATTCACTGGGAATTGGACAAATACCACCATATAGCCAAGCAGTAGCATGGTAACACACCCTGATCATTACAATTTGAAAGAGCACTTTATCAGTGAAGTATTCCATGTACCCCACAGAATTTCTTGAACCATTCATTCCCACTTTTTCTTTGTCATTTTTGGTATGATTGTTCATACATTTAGTGAGATCACAGAAAAATCTCATTCATGATTATTTCTTTTTGTACTCTTTAAAATGTTGTTATGTATGTAATTAACTTGTCAGACAAAGAAAAAACCTCTCCTCCCTTACAAGGGAGCTTTACCCACAGTTACAATTTCATGTGAGAGTCTAAGGATTTGCCAGCAAGGTGGTGTGATGTGTTCTATGGGAGTATGATTTTTAAAGAGCACTAACATGTTGCACATTAGTTGATCCACATATACCCTGTTGGTGTGCTTTAACATAGTGCGATTTGTAACAGTACAACATTAATGCGCACTAGGTAACCTTTTCTGCACACCATTAGGGTCTACATGGACCAATTAACACGCAACACATTAGTACGCTTTGGCAATCACATTCCTGTAAAGCATATTATCCCATCACCCTGACATTACTATCTGTGCAGAATGAAGATTCGGACATCTCCATCAGTCTCAGAGCTGAGTACTTGTGTGAACATAAAAGAACAAGATGTTACAGTTATTCAAGTATCTTTCCAATAAGTTTTCTTCCAAGATGAATTGGGCAAACATGCATCTGAGAGACAAATGGAACCTAGGATAAAGTTAAATTCTCTACATAAAAAAAAAATAAAAAAAAATTCTCCACTACTGTTCAGAAAGGAAAAAGTAACTTTCCAGCATGAAAATTTGAGAGAAGTGACACAGAAGGGAAAAGAGTGCTTCTGTACAATTCATTAAGCTTTGGGCTTAAACCATTACTTATGAAACAGTTTTGAACTTGTGAATAATTACAAGGTAACACCTCAAAATAATGTATTTTCTGTATTTTTCCATGTTTTCTTTCACTCCCTAGTACTAACCAGGACATGCTGGAAAATGAAATACAGACACAGAGATAGATTTTAAAGTGACAGGTTGCAACTTCATAAAGTTTAATGTGGGGATGATAACCCTCCTCTCAAAAATACCAGGCTTTTACTTGGGCCTCATGCCAAATAACCAATATGAAGGGTTGGCCTTTCAAAACATAATCCCTAAGCCCACCTCTGAATCCTCTGACCCTCCGTGGGTGACGGGGGGCTGAGGGTACTTCAGGCTGTGAAGATTCAAGGTCTCCCTTTCTTCCTACACGGTAACAGGATCTCATGTTTACCACTGGAAGTTTGCTCCCTCCAGCCCCACATCCACACTGAAGCTGACACAAATTATGTCCTCTAATTATTAAAATTATAACTTTTGAATTGCTGTCCCTACTCTGTCTTTACCTACAACCCAACCACCAGGATACTGTGAAGAGAGCAAAACAAAAAACACCAAGCACCTTGTCAATGTTGCCCTGAGGTAAAAATTTCTCCTCAAAACTGCAATCAGCAAGCCCCACGATATCTGGAAATCACAGTTCATACTACACCTCCATTGTAGGGCAGCACAGTCAATGGGCTGGAGTGAAAGATTACCTTTTCTTCTCCCCTGCTGCTTCTTCCCCACCCAAGCACAATCCCCATGTGCTTTTTGGGCTGAGGGAGTCAAGAGGGCAAGGGAAAGGGAAG
Organism: Eretmochelys imbricata; assembly: GCF_965152235.1. Taxonomy (NCBI): domain Eukaryota; kingdom Metazoa; phylum Chordata; order Testudines; family Cheloniidae; genus Eretmochelys; species Eretmochelys imbricata. The sequence continues at coordinate 130,048,015 of NC_135572.1, forward strand.
AACTTAAGTGCCTATGTCACTTTTTAGCCATCTACATCACTTAGGCCTTGTAATACTTAGCAGATCAACACCTAAATAACCTTTAAAAATCTGGGCTTTGGGAGCCTAAATTGCACTGACTATCAAGGAGATTTAGGCTTCTAAATCAGTTAGTTATTTTTGTAAATTTTAGACAGAGTGAAATTGCTAAAAATTCCCCCCCCCCCCAAAAAAAATATCAATCAAGCCAGTAAAACATGTTCTTCAAACTTTCCAGAATTGTGTAGACATCTTGAAATAGTTAGCATAGGTAGCAGTCAGGTTGTCAGGCTGCAACCATATTTTTATGAGCTGGAATATCAACCATTGCTGCTCAACATCCTCTCTGTGGGAATTTGGTCCCAAGGTCTATGTGATGCTGTGGCCACCCCGCTACTGCTCCTATTGAGAGACAGCAAAAGAGATGGCCTCTGAAGTTAATAAATAATGTGGATTTGTGTGGGTTCTGTGTACATGGGTATATTTTACCCTTAGGTAACTAAAATCAGATTGCCTTAGAGAGTAGACTTTTTATATATTACAACTAGTGAAAGAAGAATATGTCTACAGCAGTATACTGTATTTTTATATGCATAAGTTAAATTGTGACTGGATGAAGCGTTGTCTTTAACTTTAGTCAGTAACTAAACTTAAGCCATCCAGCAGCCTGATTGGTTGGCACAGGCTCCGTGCTGTATAATTAAGAATTGCCAATTTTTTTTTTCATCTTTTCATTCAGATCATTACATCGTCAGATTAATGGTTAAATAGAGCTAGTTTTCCTTTCCCACAGTGGGCTTGGAAAGCAGACTCTAATTTAGTAACAGCTGCATGGAATTAGCCGGAAACAATCTACTACAGGCAGAGACAATTCAAATTATAAAATAAACAAAAACAAGCCATTTGCACAATCAAGAGCCTGATTCCCCAAGTATATTTAGACCATTTATAGATGATCTACTTCACTGTAAGGGAAAAACAAAGGCACACGACCATGAAGAGTAGCACACGTTGTTTACTACACTACGCTACACTTAATCTTCGCAAAAGGTCTTGTAATGCATGAACATCACTCCCTTGCCGCATTTTAAAGTGTGGTTCTTAAACTGACTGGGTAGAAATGGATAAAAACTAATTGTTACCAAAAGCAGAACAATTCTACCTAAAATGGATTTCCAAAACCAAAAATGTTCTGGTTTTCAATTTTGTTTTTTCATTAAAAAACTGGAAAAAAAATTCAAGAGAAATGTTGAAAATGACCATGTTTTCAACATTTCCCATGAAAAAACAATTGGCTTTTTTGACCAACTCTACAAATAAGTTGAATACAGTGGGGTTGCAGAGGTGTTATGAAAAAATGAACTTCCCAAATCATACAGGGGCAGAAAAAGAACATCTCCATCTTAATCTCAAAGACAAATTCTATCAGGTATTTTAGGGCCAATGCTGGCCACTTTTTTTATTGAGTTTAAGTAGCATTTGCATAAATTATTCTTGTCAGCAAGTTAAGGAAGTATGGGCTGGATGAATGCACTATAAGGTGGGTAGAAAGCTGGCTAGATTGTCGGGCTCAACGGGTAGTGATCAATGGCTCCATGTCTACTTGGCAGCCGGTATCAAGTGGAGTGCCCCAAGGGTCGGTCCTGGGGCCGGTTTTGTTCAATATCTTCATAAATGATCTGGAGGATGGTGTGGATTGCACTCTCAGCAAATTTGCGGATGATACTAAACTGGGAGGAGTGGTAGATACGCTGGAGGGGAGGGATAGGATACAGAAGGACCTAGACAAATTGGAGGATTGGGCCAAAAGAAATCTGATGAGGTTCAATAAGGATAAGTGCAGGGTCCTGCACTTAGGATGGAAGAATCCAATGCACCGCTACAGACTAGGGACCGAATGGCTAGGCAGCAGTTCTGCGGAAAAGGACCTAGGGGTGACAGTGGACGAGAAGCTGGATATGAGTCAGCAGTGTGCCCTTGTTGCCAAGAAGGCCAATGGCATTTTGGGATGTATAAGTCGGGGCATAGCGAGCAGATCGAGGGACGTGATCGTTCCCCTCTATTCGACATTGGTGAGGCCTCATCTGGAGTACTGTGTCCAGTTTTGGGCCCCACACTACAAGAAGGATGTGGATAAATTGGAGAGAGTCCAGCGAAGGGCAACAAAAATGATTAGGGGTCTAGAACACATGACTTATGAGGAGAGGCTGAGGGAGCTGGGATTGTTTAGCCTGCAGAAGAGAAGAATGAGGGGGGATTTGATAGCTGCTTTCAACTACCTGAAAGGGGGTTCCAAAGAGGATGGCTCTAGACTGTTCTCAATGGTAGCAGATGACAGAACGAGGAGTAATGGTCTCAAATTGCAGTGGGGGAGGTTTAGATTGGATATTAGGAAAAACTTTTTCACTAAGAGGGTGGTGAAACACTGGAATGCGTTACCTAGGGAGGTGGTAGAATCTCCTTCCTTAGAGGTTTTTAAGGTCAGGCTTGACAAAGCCCTGGCTGGGATGATTTAACTGGGAATTGGTCCTGCTTCGAGCAGGGGGTTGGACTAGATGACCTTCAGGGGTCCCTTCCAACCCTGATATTCTATGATTCTATGATTCTATGATTCTATTCACCAAGAACTAAGCTGCCCTGTCTATGCTAGGACAAATATCCCACTGTTATTATCACCTTGCAATTCCACTGCCCTTAGTACTAGTGTACACAGGGGGCCACTTGTGTTTTAACCATTGGGTCAGCTAGACCTGTTTTGAACATCAGTAGCCCAAATAGTGGCATAGAGGCAGTGTCCACGTGAAGCCTTATCTGTAGTAGGGCTCCCACCAGTGGAGCTGAATGGGTGATAGCAACGGAGGGAATTTTTTTTAAGTCAAGAAAGCCTGGTGCAGACACCCCCTGAAACATAAGAAAGTTTCCTGACACTGAATATGTGAAAGCAGCATAATATATATAAATCAGAAAAATCACTTCCAGTATGATTCTCAGAGATGAACTCCTCATTAATCATGAGATGAAAAGGGAAAACTCATCACCACCTACTGGAAATTGAAAAGTGGGTTTTTGTCTATATAGCTAAATAAACAATTTGTCATCAGTACAAGTGGACCAAACTGTATTTAAAGAAGTGCATGAATCTGGGCATTTGCACTTAGGGCTGGTAGTAAGTTTACTAGCACCTAAAACATTTGAGCTCCATTGATTCCTTTAAGAAAAATTATTGTGATATTATTTTTTTTTTTAAAAAAATCTCTGAATCTGAGTGGCATAGAATTTATTTTCATTTTTCTGATGTTTATAGATCTGCTCCAAATCAGAGAAGAGTATTGGCATTGTGTTCTAAATATTTCTGTCTTGGCTTTCATGGTGTTGTTTTATTTACACAAAGATTAAAGAAAAAAATACAAATACTTTTTTTTTTCCCCAGTAACAGTCCCATCAAAATGTTCCTAATAACACAATTAGACATATCCAGTAAGAAGCTCTCTTAAGTGAAGAAGGAGTTAATATGAAAAAAACAACAAAAAACTTATTGTCGATGATGAATAGATTTTCTTATTTTAAGGTATCTGTGAATGGTAAATTGACTGCTGTTCAGTGCATCACTTTGTAGGCCAAAATCCAAAGATCCCAGTTCTGCAAACAAAAGCATGTGTGTAACTTTACTCATAGAAACATTCTCATTGACTTCTATGGAACAACACACATACACAGGAAATAAAGTTACTGTATTTGTATTCTTAAGGGTTTACAGGATTGGCCCCAAACTCGTACTTATGTATATTGGACCTAGCTAAAGTTAGTTATATAATATTTCTTTTCTTTTACTTCTCTGGTGGTAGTCTATTTCTCTGACAAGTATTCTGTTGTGAGGAGTTTGTGTATCCCTTGTAAGTTTTCTTTCATTAATCTTCTGGTTTTAATTACTTTTAAAGAATGAATACAATTTTAATCACAATAAATCTCTGTAAATCATATCTTTGAGCCACTTGTCCTTCAAAGACACTGAAAAGCAGGAAGATGAATAAGTACACTTTAAAGTAAACATATTAACCATACAGCTGTTTCTCTATACTTGCTTTTCCCTTCCATTTCTTTACACCTTTCTCTCAATCTCCTTCAATCTTATGCTTCTTTTTTTCTTTTCTTCTCATTTTGTGGCCTCACTACCTTATCATTTTCTGTCCTCTATCCTTTCCCCTCCCATCATTCACTTTCTTATGTTCCTTTCCCTCTTCTGTCTCCCTTTCTCTTTACTGCTGAGTCCTGTTTGTCTTTCCCTTCCATTGGTCTAATTTTTTTTATCCTTTATCTCAGTGCCTTCTGTCCCCCACATTCTTTAGCTCTCTCTCACACCTCTATTTCCCTCCACTCCACACACATATCTTACCTTCTTCCCACTCATACTCTTTCCTTTTTCTGGGTCTCCCACATCTCTTACCCATTCAGTGTTCATAGCTGGCCTTACACCATAGTCCCAGAATCTCCTCTCTTCTCTCCATATCTACTTTTTCTGGAATGGGGAAGTCTAGAAAGAACTGATTTTCTTGTACCATTAGATTTCCCTATCATTGCATTTGATTTAGCCATGTAGTCCATGATACACACACTTGTTGTGCATTTGGTTATAGTTTTCCTTGCCTATAGTGGATAGCTCTGTATGTCTTTGTCTTCCAATAAGAGCTTTTGGGAGTCTTTCTGGCCTTTTGGATCACATTCCAGTAAAATAAATCCTCCTGACATGGAAGGAGGCAGTCAAGAAAGTCTTTGAACATGCAGAAAGAAAAGGAGTACTAGTGGCACCTTAGAGACTAACCAATTTATTTGAGCATAAGCTTTCGTGAGCTACAGCTCACTTCATCGGATGCATTCAGTGGAAAATACAGTGAGAAGAAGCTGTAGCTCACAAAAGCTTATGCTCAAATAAATTGGTTAGTCTCTAAGGTGCCACTAGTACTCCTTTTCTTTCTGTGAATACAGACTAACACGGCTGCTACTCTGTAACTTTTGAACATGCAGTGGCCTCTGTCACAATCCAGCATTAGGAGTCAAAGAACCTGAGGAGCAGGGAGCACTGATGGATACAAAGTCTTCTGTCAATGCGGTGGTCTTGGACTACACAGCATCCCTGTACTTGGGCTGAGAGATTGTCAGAAAGATGGGGTTCAAAAATACAAAATTCCCTACATGAAGGAGTTTCCTCCCTGCCACTGAAGAAGTCTCAGAGATAGCTGGAAAATCAATAATTTTGTCATGTCTTGGAGGATGGACTATTTTTTTGGGAAAGGATTCAGGTGAAATTATCAACTATTTGGTAAAGGTCCCTTTATTTAAAGGGAAGAGACTCAAACTTTTGTCTCCCTTGATGACATTTTAAAGACACAAGTAACTATTTCAGATGTGAAAAATAAAGCGGCATTATGTCTAAACATACAAATTCCCTTACAAAAATACTGATAGCTCAGCTACACCATTTTAACTAATTTAGGTACTCCTATAATGGAAGCATATTCCTAAATTTAGACAGGCTTTGAGACATGGTCATGACATTTTCAATTATTTTATTAATAGAAATATCAATTCTGAGTTCAGTAGTTGTGAAAATGATGTCACTATAACTGATAGCCTTATATAACAGATGTACCCAAAGGTTATATATACCAGATCATTTCCAGCTAGTTCTAGAAACCCAAATATTTTCCGTTTTATAGTTCCCTCATTCAGTTCTTCCCAAAGTGACCTAAAAAGTCAGTGGTAATTTTTTTTAACAGACTCATGGAAACAGTCACATCTTGTTTCTAAAATATACTCATTTAATGAATTATCCAGTGAATACTAACAAATTGTTGATGGAAATTGTTCCAAAAACAATGAAAAGTGGAAGTAAGACTGTAACTTAAAGCAAGACAATCAGACTGCAATTTTAATTACATACATTGTACTTCAAGCACAGATAGATTAAAATAATGCTATTCAGAATACCCCATGAAATAGTGTGATTTTTGACCCTGAACCAAAGCCAACTGAAGGCAATGGAAAAAAATTCTATTGACTTCAGTGTGCTTTGGATCTGGCCTGGTGTGACTACAATGTATGTTGGAGATGTGGGAGGAAAGGCAACCTTATTTCCCATCCCAGAATTAAATATGTTGTCCTACACTACAGAGTCATGTATATGATCTGAATGTAGGTTGTGATGACAAGTACAGTATGTATTTTTTACACAGGAAAATGTATGCCTCTACTATCAAATAAATTTAGATACGTAAACTTGAGCTGCTTAAAAAGTTTAGATATTTTTCAACAAATTAAGAGACAAATTGTGCTCTGGAAATTTTAATGAAAAAATGTTCCCATTTTTTAACCAACCCTAATATGTACTAATTGTATAATGAGACACTTTGGGCTGGATTTCCAAAGGTATTTAGGCACCTAAAGATGCAGATAGGCGCCTAGTGGGATTTCTGGGAGTTAGTTGTGTAAGCTGTTTAGGTACTTTTCAAAATCCCACTAGGCATCTATCTTCATCTTTAGGCACCTAAATACCTTTTAAAATCTGTCTCTTGGAGCCTAATTCTCATTGCACTCCAAGTCAGTCAAAAAGCTCACAGTCAGAACTGATAATAAAGAGCAAAATGCTCTGTGAGATGATAGAGTGATGGTGACTCTTGAACAGCATGAGTTAGAATAGTTAGTTAGCAGATTAAGATGCATTAATATGCACCACGGTTACATTTATCAAGTTTATCTCTCTGAAATGAATGGCACTACTCATTCGGAGAGAAGGCTATTTCCCCCCCCAAGATATTAGGTTCTGATATATTACAGATACCAGGGTTCACATTGCCCAGTTGCAGTATCTACAAATGTTCTGGTTCAACCTGAAAATAACATATATTCAGACTCTAGTCCTTTCTTGTTTCATCACTGGATTCACTGGTTTGCTACTCGGGCAACAAATAGCAGCCATAAATTTAGCTTACTGAAACCAAGTTTGCAGCTGCTTTGCATTGCTATAGCAGCACAACACAGCCAGATTATACTGGCAACTCTGGATCTGAGTTGGGGTTATTTTATTTTAAGGAGTCATTATATTCTTGCTTGAACTGTGATGTCTGTTCTCGCAGTTCAACCAGTGAAGGCATCATGATCCTACTGCGTCTGCCCAGAAGAAGAGTCAAAATCAGTCTTGGGTTATCACTAGTTAGTGCAGCAAGAGCAGATGTTAACAGTGGAGTATTTTGATCCCCACCTGCTCAGGACTTTTCAGAAAAAAATCAATTAATTTCTCACAACTTTAATTTCTTATTAATTTATTCTCAGGAGACTGATGGTGTGTAGCTTTCTTTGCTGAGGGCCTATTTCATGGCAGGAAATGGAGATGTCATGTGTGAAATGTCCCCCCATATTAGCAAAGTTGGATGGAGACACCAGGTGAAAGACGTGAGCTCGATGCCTCCATGAGAAAATCCAGGTCACAGTGGAAACGACTCTAAGTCTCCTTTTGTCATTAGCTCATTAGCTTTCTGTCCCAAGTAAATATGCTGGGACTAGTTCTGAGAGTTGTCATCACAATCCTAATGTGATAACAGACACCGGCTTTATATTTGATGTGATGGAGCCAGGATTCAATTGTCATTTTAATACAAATAAAACTGATAAACTGTACCACAAACATGAACTGTAAACAGAATAAAAAGTCCACTTCATTATAAGTAATGTGAGATGCAGATTTCTGCTGAGATTGTAATGACTCACTTTAAAAAGTAAATGTGCATGCTAGGGCAATCCTCACAGTCAAAATACATTTTACTACCAGGCACAGTATTCTGAACTATTCTAAAGTATAATAAAAGTCTGAATCCCTCTAGATTCCAATTTATCCTGCCTCTTGCATTCAAGCTATGATGTGTAATATTGATGTTGGATGTCCATTAGGACAATTAATTGCTCTGTTTTTGATAAAGATTGGATGTAGGGATTGGGCACGGGCAGTCTAGTCTAATGGTTAGAGTCAGGCACTAGGAACCATGGTCAGAGTCAGGTGCTAAAGCCAAAGATGAGAACTGGAAACAGTGCCAAACCAGGGGTCAAAGCCAGAGTCAGAATAGGAGTAGGGACTTGGAGAAAGGCAGAAAAACAGGAATCGGGAACAGATAGGGGTCTGAGATAAGGAGGGCAGGAACCCGGAACAGGCAAGTCGCAGGACTCAGGCAACTAGACAAAGACCAAGTAACAGCCAGCCAGGCATTCATCTAGTTGCTAAGACAACTTCCTGTGCCTCTTTCTGGCTTAAGTATTGCATCCCAGCCTATCTGTTTGGCTGGACATCTCCCACAATCAGGAACTTTTCGGGGACTGACAGAACTTTATGCGCTAGAATGTCACAGGCCCCCTCTTCCACTGGTTCCAGTGAGATGCTGGGTGGCCACAGTCTGAGCACTGCCTGGGGACCTATGGGCCTAGGTCCATGCCGCCTCACCATGGCACTCTTAATTTTGACATGTGCTGGCAAGGAAAGCCCTAACTGACGTCAACAAACTGGACCACATACCCAACAGGAAGAAAGAGAAGATAATTAACATATAAGAAATTAAAAATAATTTTAAAAGCTCATGCAGGCAGTATGTATTATTGATAGCAGTACTAAGTCACTTTTTATTTTGGTGAGCAACATATTCAGAATGCCCTTTAACTCTCATGCCACCATTTTCTTGTATTTTTATCATGCATGATTTGAGCAGCATTGTGATTCAAGTTGCAACTATTTCTTGCAGTCATCCCAAACTCAGCAACTCTTTTAGGATTTAGCTTTGCCTTGAATTTGTTTCTCATCCTTGCATGCACTTCACTTTTTGGACTGCAAAATCATTCGAAAATACATGGCTGAGAACAATCCTGTACTGGAGGAAGGATGGTCTAGCTGATCTAAGTGGTCTTTTCCAACTCTTATTTATATTATTCAGTAATTCAGCAACAATCATTATATGCATTTACAGTGAGGGGCTCTTTTAACTGTTTGCTATATTCAAAACTAAAATTAAAAAAAAAAATCCAGGCAGCAACAGTTTAGAAAAAGCTATTTAGAAAAGCTGGATGTGTAAGCAAGTCCATGGGGCCAGATCTAATGCATCCAAAGGTTCTGAGGGAGTTGGCTGATGTGATTGCAGAGCCATTGGCCATTATCTTTGAAAACTCATGGCGCTTGTGGGGTCCCGGACAATTGGAAAAAGGCAAATATAGTGCCCATCTTTAAAAATGGAAGAAGGAGAATCTGGGGAACTACAGATCAGTCGGCCTCACCTCAGTCCCCGGAAAAATCATGGAACAGGTCCTCAAGGAATCCATTTTGAAGCACTTGGAGGAGAGAAAGCTGATCAGGAACAGTCAACATGGATTCACCAAGGGCAAGTCATGCCTGACAAACCTGTTTCCCTTCTATGATGAGATGGATATGGGGAAAGTGGTGGACATGATATACCTTGACTTTAGGAAAGCTTTTGATACAGTCTCCCACAGTATTCTTGACAATAAATTAAAAAAAGTATGGATTGGATGAAAGGACTGTAAGGTGGATAGAAAGCTGATTAGATCATCAGGTTCAATGGGTAGTGATCAATGACTCGATGTCTAGTTGGCAGCTGGTATCAAGCGGAGTGTCCCAGGAGTCGGTCCTGGGGCCAGTTTTGTTCAATATCTTCATTAAACATCTGGATGATGGGATGGATTGCACCCTCAGCAAGTTCACAGATGACACTAAGCTGGGGGGAGAGGTAGATAAGTTGGAGCGTAGGGATGGGGTCCAGAGTAACTTAGACAAATTGAAGGATTGGGCCAAAAGAAATCTGATGAGGTTCAACAAGGACAAATGCAGAGTGCTGCACGTAGGATGGAAAAATCCCATGCACTGCGGCAGGCTAGGGACTGACTGGCTGAGCAGCAGTTCTGCAGAAAAGGACCTGGGGATTACAGTGGATGAGAAGCTGGATATGAGTTAACAGTGTGCCCTTGTTGCCAAGAAGGCTAATGGCATATTAGGCTACATTAATAGGAACATTGCCAGAAGATCAAGGGAAGTGATTGTTCCCCTCTATTTGGCACTGGTGAGGCCACATTTGGAGTATTGCATCCAGTTTTAGGCTCCCCACTACAGAAAGGATGTGGACAAATTGGACAGAGTCCAGCGGAGGGCAACAAAAATGGTTAGGGGGCTGGGGAGAAGAGGCTGAAGGAACTTGGCTTATTTAGTCTGCAGAAGAGAAGAGTGAGGGGGGATTTGATAGCAGCCTTCAACTACCTGAAGCAGGGTTCCAAAGAGGATGGAGCTAGGCTGTTTTCAGTGGTGACAGATTGTAGTGGGGCAGCTGCCCTGCTCCTGCAGGACAGGGGTTGAAAGCAACCCTGGAGAGGGCTGCAGCTGGGAAAAGGAGTGAACGCACCTGAGTGAGTAGCTGACCACAGGTGTGGCCAGCTCAGTTTTAGGGCCCAGCTGGCCCGGATAAGAGGGGTGGGGGTCAGGAGCTAGAGTAGTCTCTCTCTAGCTCTGGAGAGAGAAGGATCTACCTGCCTGGGAGCAGGGTACCAGAGGTAGAGAAGTGCTGGGGAAAGGCAAGAGTGGCTGCGGAGCTCCAGCCTGGCAACTCCCCAGGCTGCAGGCCTTGTGCAAGGCCTAAAGAGAGGTACTGGGCTGCAGGGAAAGGCAGCAGGTCCAAACCCCCCTTGCCAGTGGTGAGTGGTTTACAGACTGCAATCTGCCCCAGTGAGCAGGGGCTAGATGATGACTGGCAGTAGCCACTGAGGCAAGGTGGGGATAGAGGGTTGGGGATTCCCCTGGGAGGGGAGACCCAGATTATGGGGTACTGCTGGGGGAAGAACCCTGAGGAAAGGGGCACTGGGGTCCGGAAGGGACACAGGGGCCAGTGGTAGGCAAGACACCAGCCAGGAGAGCTAACTCTTGAGACAACCAGCAGGATGCACTGCACTGGTGAGTCTCGATTTTGCTACACAGATGACGGAACAAGAAGCAGTGGTCTCAAGTTGCAGTGGGGGAGGTCTAGGTTGGATATTAGGAAAATCTATTTCACTAGGAGGGTAGTGAAGCACTGGAATGGGATACCTAGGGAGGTGGTGGAATCTCCATCCTAGGAGGTTTTTAAGGTCCGGCTTGACAAAGCCCTGGCTGGGATGATTTAGTTGGGGTTGGTCCTGCTTTGAGCAGGGGGTTGGACTAGATGACCTCCTGAGGTCTCTTCCAACGCTGATATTCTATGGTTCTATGATTCTATGATCAGTTATGAAATTCTAGTGATTCAGCATTAAGATCTGGATTCAGCAGAGCACTTAAGAGATGCTTGACTTTGACCACATGAGTAAGTCCATCCCTATTCAGCAAAGCACTTAAGCACATGTTTAACTGTAATCATCTTAGAAGTCTCACTAAAGTATATGGCAATGTTCAAATATTTAAAGTTATCTCGCATTACATATAATTAAGAGGCTTTTTGATTCTGTGAACAGTCTCAATATTGAGAGGACCAATACTGGAATAATGTATCTCATTCTGGTGTCCAAATTTTCAACAGGATGTTGAAAAATTGGAGAGAGTACAGAAAAGAGCCACAAAAATGATTTAAAGGCTGGGGAAAATGTGAGAGATTTAAATAGCTGAAACTGTTTAGTTTATCCAAAAAAATTGAGGGGTTCCTGGATTACAGGGTATATATACCTTCATAGGGAGAAAATACATGCCTCTAAAGGGTTCTTTTATCTAGCAACAAAAGGCATAACAAGAACTAACGGCTGCAAGCTGAAACTAGAGATATTCACATTAGAAATAAGGCACAACTTTTTAACACCGACAGTGTTCAGCAATTAGGACAAACTACTAACGAGTAAAATGGATTCTCCATCATTTGATGTCTTCAAATCAAGACTGGATGCCTTTCAGGAAGTTATGCTTTGATCAAATACAAGTTATTGAGCTCAACAGAGGTTGACTGGGTAAAATTCTGCAGCCTGTGTTATACAGGAGGCAGGCTAGATGAGCTAATGGTCCCTTCTGGACTTAAATTCTATACACCTGTGTGCTTACGTTCTCCTGGATCAGGGCCTAAAAATGTGAAATAATTTTGTATATGACGTTATATATTTTTATTAAAAATCTTATGAGACAGAAAGTAACACTACTCAAAACTTTGAGTACTAGATACATTGGGACTCTGCTAAATTTTCTGATGCAGTAAGTGGGCTCAACTCTCCATTTGCACTAGCTGAGAATTTGGCCCAAGGTTTCTATATAGTCAGATCCCTCTGGTCTGAGCTGATCATAATGTATGTGATACTGCTGCCTGCTGACAACACCAGTCCATTGCATGCTGTGTGGTCTCAGCATGAATAGGAAAAACGTGTGACCATGATTAACAACTTTGGGAAATTTCGAATGAAGAAAGAAAGGGAAAATAAATGTTCATCTTTGCTGAAATGCCAGCTAATCATATTTGTGCATTTATCTGGGCAGGGTGCTCTTTTTTCATTTTCATATTATTTCTGTTTTCTAAAGGACCATTGTAAAAAAAAAAAAAATTGTTTCTTGTAGTAGATAAAAAGTTATTGGTTAAATGGTTAACAGACAAAGCCAACTATTGTTTCTAATACCATTTCTACAACTATCACAGATGAATGAATAATTCTCATTTACTATAGAAGTTTAATAACACCAGCGTGCCTGAATGTCATTCTGCTAACTTTGTATGGGGTCTAATTCTACAAAAATGAATACATGAGAGAAATTTTAATCCAAATGGGATTACCCACAGGAGTAAAGACATGCATAAGTGTTTGCAGGAGTGAACCCACAGTGAGTAAACTACTGGTATTTCCATTTTTTCTTGTGGAGGGTGGTTTGTAATTATAAAAATTACAAAAGAATTTTTAAACAAAGGTAGGTGTAAGCAGAAAAGTATATAAAATATAGCATTAATCTATTTTTTCCTGGACAAATATAGAAAAACTATCTTTCAGAATAATGTAACGTGAAGTAATGACCATGAATTACCATTTAATGTATCCGCAAAAAGAAAAGGAGTACTTGTGGCACCTTAGAGACTAACTAAGTTATTTGAGCATAAGCTTTCGTGAGCTACAGCTCACTTGTAGCTCACGAAAGCTTATGCTCAAATAAATTGGTTAGCCTCTAAGGTGCCACAAGTACTCCTTTTCTTTTTGCGATTACAGACTAACACGGCTGTTACTCTGAAACCTGTTATTTAATGTATCTATGACATAACTAACTTAAAGAAATCTATTGCAGAAACCATGTTCAGTCTTTAAAGTACAGCATTCAAAAACCAAGGAATGCTAAAGCCATTGGTGAGCTGAAAGGAAAAAGAAGTGCATCTGTGCTTTTTTTTTCCCTTCCATGGGAACTGTGGGGCTGCTTATGATAATGAAGGCCTCATAGGTTTTTTATTCTTCAAAAACACGGTGGGTTTTTTCTCTGTTTTTTTTTTTTTTTAAAAACTTAGTAGTTTTAGGAATGTCGAGTCTTGTAGTTACTTGGTTTGACAGGGAACTTGTACTAGTCTCAGAGATGTGTAGTGTTAGGGGGCTTATTCCTTCACCCACTTACTTCCCTGGTCCTTCTTGCATGAACAGAGAGCAACAATACCTGAAGTCCAAAGGTGCAAACAATTTGATGTTTATTGGGGTGAACTTCCAGCAAGCATGATTCCAGTTTCCTTCCTTAGTGTCCCCCTTCCCAGCTCTGACACCACAGAGCCTTACACCTGTGTCCCTGTTCCCATTCCTGCCCTTAGCTAAACATGATTCCAATTTCCTTACCCCCATTCCCTGTTCCCATTTCCCCCACCCACACACCCACCCCCTCACTTCCTGATTGACAGCAGACTATATAGTAGAACTTGAGTTCTGCTTAGCTATACCTTAACCAATCATTTTCCTGAAATTTAACTAACCAATCCTAACATTTGTAACATGATTATGTAACCAATTATATCCCACCACTTTAATTAGTTTACACCCAGCAAAATTAATGATACAACAGACAGGAACAATCACAGAACCAGACAGAGATTATACAGACAAACAATAGCAAAGTGGGAACTATAATGACAAAATAATACAGAAGTGAGGATTTCACATCCCAGCTATTGATAAGTGAGCTCCTGCCAGGCAGGATGCTATCAAACTAAGTTTCCTTTTACATTTTCCAGGCACTTCCCTTTCTCTGGAGGTGATAGGCACTATCAGGACAGGATTGTATTCCTAACAGCCCAGTAGCACCTTATTTCAATGTGACTAGGTTGGAATGTGAGGATGTGACCGTTCACTTCCTAGCTTATGGCTGCCTCTGCTGCTTAGCCAAAGGCCTTAGCCTAAGAACAGGGCCTCAGACTGTCACAGTTAGAGAAAGGCCCTTACACCAGCAGACAGTGATTTTGATTCTTTCTTTTATACCTCTAGAACTAGCCAAATGATAAGAATACACCTAAATTCTTCGAGTACAGGTCTTTACTGACAGGCCTGAATATCTATATCCTAACATGTATCATAAACTGTTCTGCACCTTAACTGAAGACATCCTTTCTCCTCATTGTTTTAGGTGCTGGAATCAAACAGGTATTAATAAAAAACAGAGTTTTAAACATCCTGATGACATTTTTAGCCCTGTTGTCAGGGCTTTTAGGAACTACCTCAATACAAATAATTAATAAATAATAATAATTTGTAACAGAGGGCAAGTGAACACAGCGTTGTGAAGACTAGTTGGGAAAAAATGTGACCTTAAAGAAAAACAAGCAGACAAGAAATAAGACAAATAACTAGGATCATTAACTAGTGTCTTTGCCATCCGAATTGGAGAAACACAGAGAAAATTCTGGGATACCCTTGCAAAAAGTGCAGCATCCTTCACTAGCTGGCACAGCTTCACCTACTCCCTGCCTGTCCCCACTCACTTCAAATTCAGTTGCTTATGAAGAAAATACAGGGGGTTCCTTTTCTGGGCAGCCTTGATGTTCCGAAGGGACATGTCTGGGAAGCCTCCATACTCCTTCCTCCTCCCTGCTCTATGGCCTCATTAGATGAGGCACCAATGTACCACTAAAGTGTAGTATTAATTTTTGTTGAAATTGCCATATTTTGTCAACCTTGTAGACTAGTTTTTGCACCCTATGCATTTTTCTAGAGATCTCTTGATTCTTTATTGCATTTTGAGTTTTCAGCTACATTAGTCAAAGTCACATGGTGTTTTGTTTTGCTTCCAGAATGACTGGTCTAAAGTAAACAGCAGGAATAGAAAAGTTTCAGAGAAGGAAACAGATGTGGTTAGAGATCTGGAAATACTTCCGTATGTGAAGACAGAGATTGAAAAAAGCAAGGACTAGAGAAGATGAATCAAGGTACATTATGTATGACAGAGGCATTCAAAATAATACATATAAAATAATAAATGGCATAGACAAAATCAGCTGCGGGCTCCAGAATGCCAGGAGAAGGTGTTGGCCAATAAAATTAAAAAGCAATCAGTTTAATAGAGATGAACAGAAAGGTGTTTTAAACAGACTGGCACAAGAGAGTCATGAGGCAAATAGCTTCGTAGGATTAAAAACACATTAGTCTTTAGTGTGAATATTAAGAATAGGAAGCAGCTGATATTTTTCAAATTCTGAAATTTTGTCAATTTTTTTTAAAGGGGACACATTGAAAAAAGGTATGATTTTCTCTCTTTTTTTAACATCTATATTAACAGTGTAATTCCAAATTACACTAGATCGTTAGCTCCTCCAAACTGATTATTTCTCTCTCTCTCTCTCGTTCGCATGGCAGAGTGCCAAATAAGTCCTGTAGGTTCTAAGGTAACAGAGATATTTAAATAAATGAATACATAATCAACAAAATAGGATGTAACTTTAGAAGTGATATTAGCCCTCAGTCAATCACTCACTGTCTGCAGTAGGCCTATTACTGGATAACTGTGACAGAGTACTTGACTAGAGAGAATATTCCCAAGTATGGTGATTTTTGTGTTCTTGCCATGGTCTCCTCCTATTTAAAAATACTACTGTGCAGGCACCTCCCCTCACCACCGCCTCTTCCCAGTGTATTATTGTTCCTCTGATGACCTACCAGAAAATGGGTTGCTCCTGTGAAAGGGCAGGAAATAGGGAATAGGACAAAGGAGATCACTGATGGAGATTACTGTTGGGGGAGGAATAGCTCAGTGGTTTCAGCACTGGCCTGCTAAACCCAGGGTTGCAAGTTCAATGCTTGAGGGGGCCATTTAGGGATCTGGGGCAAAAATTGGGGATTGGTCCTGCTTTGAGCAGGGGGTTGAACTAAATGACCTCCTGAGGTCCCTTCCAACCCTGATAGTCCATGATTCTATCATCTATAGAATAAGTCATTAAGTATCATTGGACCCATTTCTAGCAACTCTGGCTTAATGCTAAGTTAAAATTCCAGTACTTGACTTAGTGCCCTGTCTGGAAGCTGATGATGATTGTAGTGGCAGGTGCTAAATCACCTGTTTATTTTCCACCAAGACTGTCCAGAAGTCTTTCAGAGCAATGTAGGTTTCAGAGCATCATAACTTAGCTAGCTGTGATGGTTCACCACTAATCAGCACAGCATCTCCTCCTGGAGCCATAGTAATGGAGTGTTCTTCCTTGCCATTACCTAAAGCAGGACAGGCCCAAACAATGGAATTCCATTTTGCACATGTCAGAATGGCTGTACGAACAGTGAATAGCACTCCTAAATCTTCATATCTGAATATGGTCCTAGGGCTTCACATTGAAAAGTGGCCATGACTGAAGAGTCTGTGAACAATTTTATGGACAATTGGCATTGCAGCCAAAGTAGTCAGCCATGACAAAGCTGGAAATAGATAAGTCAGACTGTGCATCTCCCTGCTTGGGCAAAAAACAAACTTTTTTCCCATTATGTATTAGTGAGTTGGGAGATGACAATGTGGCATTTAAACAGGTTAAAAATAAAGTATATTTCACACAAACATCAAAACAAATGAAATTGTTTTGTTAAAAAAATTCCTCCTTTTTTCTATTAAAATTTTTTGTTTTTTAAAAAAAAAAACTTTTTTTTTTTTTGCATTGGAAAAATGAAATCTTTCAACCCATTTTGGAGGAAAAGGCATTTATCATTAAAAAGAGAAAATTGGACAGACCTTCTGAACAAACTCCGGGAGACACTAGCCACAGTATAATAAGGGCACTCAAAAGTTACCAGTAAATCACAAAAAGAAAAGGAGTACTTGTGGCACCTTTGAGACTAACCAATTTATTTGAGCATAAGCTTTCGTGAGCTACAGCTCACTTCATCGGATCCATAATTACTGACATTCTTGTCTGTGCTCCCACAAGAAGTCTGTGGTTGATGCAGGAACTGAGCAGAGGCCTCCTGATTCCTAGTCCAGTACCTTAGCCACCTGGCCAGTAACTCAGGCCTGGTCTACACTATGAGTTTGTTGGATTTAGCAGTGTTAAATCCTAATTAACCCTGCACCCGTCCACACAACAAAGTCATTTTTTCGACATAAAGGGCTCTTAAAACCAATTTCTGTACTCCTCCCCAACGAGGGGATTAGCGCTGAAATCGACATCGCGGTTTTGAATTAGGGTTAGTGTGGACGCAATTCGAAGGTATTGGCCTCCGGGAGCTATCGCACAGTGCACCATTGTGACTGCTCTGGACAGCACTGTGAACTCGGATGTACTGGCCACGTGTACAGGAAAAGCCCTGGGAACTTTTGAATCTCATTTCCTATTTGGCCAGGCGAGCTCATCAGCACAGGAGACCATCCAGTCCCAGAATCGAAAAAGAGCCCCAACATGGACCGAATGGGAGGTACTGGATCTGATTGCTATATGGGGAGAGGAATCCGTGCTATTAGAACTACGTTCCAAAAGACAAAATGCCAAAACATTTCAAAAAATCTCAGAGGCCATGAGGGACAGAGGCTACATCAGGGACGCAACACAGGGCTTCGTGAAACTTAAGGAGCTCAGACAAGCGTACCAGAAAACCAAAGAATCAAACGGACACTCCGAGACAGAGCACCAGACATGCTGCTTCTACGCTGAGCTGCATGCAATTCTAGGGGGCGCCGCCACCACCATCCCACCCCTGTCCGTGGACTCCGAAGATGGGGTACTCTCCACCATGGCTGAGGATTTTGCAGATCAGGAAGAATAAGAGGAAGAGGACAAGCTTGGGGAGAGCACACAGCACACCATTCTCCCTGACAGCTAGGGTCTTTTTATCACCCTGACTGAAATACCCTCCCAACCCAACGAAGCCAGAGAAGGGACCTCTGGTGAGTGTACCTTTTTAAATATAATACATGTTATAAAAGCAAGCGTTTTTTAATGATTAAGTAGCCCTGAGGACTCGGGTTGCATTCATGGCCAGTACTGCTACTGGAAAAGTCTGTTAACGTGTCTGGGGATGGAGCGGAAATCCTCCAGGCACACCTCCATGAAGCTCTCCTGGAGGTACTCTAAAAGCCTTTGCAGAAGGTTTCTGGGGAGAGCAGCCTTATTCTATCCTCCATGGTAAGACACCTTACCACGCCATGCTAGTAGCAAGTAATCTGGTATCATTGCATGACAAAGCCTGGCAGCATATGGTCCTGGTGTTTGCTGGCATTCAAGCAACATCCATTCTTTATCTCTCTGTGTTATCCTCAGGAGAGTGATATCGTTCATGGTAACCTGGTTGAAATAGGGGAATTTGATTAAGGGGACATTCAGAGGTGACCGTTCCTACTGGGCTGTTTGCCTGTGGCTGAAAAGAAATCCTTCCCGCAGTTAGCCACGTGGTGGGAGGGGGGGCCATTGGCGCTGAGCTGTTTGCATTTGCCTAGCAGGGATCTTCCCTGATGCCAGCCAGGCGGTGCGGGAGGGGAAAAGCGATCATCCCAGAGAACTGGATGTGGGGAGGGGGTTAGCTTGGTTTCTGCTGCTGCACGTTAACAGGAAAACTGCAGCAGTAAATGGCCAACTTAATGGGCTTTGCTTGGTATGGGAAAGAAGGGGGCTGCTGTTATGAAGGTTGCAGAAACCGAAAGACTATGGCTTACCATGGCCGCCTGCAAGCCGAATTCTGTTGCCCGGCCCTGCGTGTGTGATCTCTAACACCAAAGCCACAGGCACTCAATATAAGATGCAAAATGCGACCATTTACCAAAATCACACGTGCTATGTAATGTGAATAGTGTTGTTCACCGTGAAAGAGTATAGCCATTGTTCTGAAAAATGTATCTTTAAATACTTCACTCCCTTTTTTCCCCTCCAGCAGCTGCAAATGTTTCAAGCCTCCCTCCTCCATCCCAGAGGCTATCTCAGATAAGGCGGCGAAAAAAACGCATGTGTGATGACATGTTCTCTGAGCTCATGCAGTCATCTGGAACTGACAGAGCTGTGTGGAGGGACACAATAGCAGAGTACAGGATGGTGGCCAATGAACGTGAGGAGAGGTGGTGGCAGGAAGATCAGAGGAGGCATGAGGAAACGCTGGGGATACTGCAGGATCAAACGGACATGCTCTGGCGTCTGGTGGAGGTTCATGAACGGCAGCAGGATCACAGACTGCTGCTTCAGCCCCTGCTTAACTGCCCTCCCTCCTCCCCAAGTTCCATAGCCTCCTCACCCAGACGCCCAAGAATGCCCGGGCACCCAATCACTCCACCCCAGTGGACAGCCCAAGCAACAGAAGGCTGGCATTCAACAAGTTTTAAAGTGGTCTTTTTCTTTCCCTCCTCCCCTCCTCCCACACCCCACCCAGGCTACCTTGTGAGTTAACTCCCTATTTTTATAATCAATTAATGTTTTTTAAATGATAGTGACTTTATTTCCTTTGCAAGCATTTCAACATCCCCAACAGTTACTTTCTGGTCTGGGAAGTAAATCCCTTCCTTCAGCCATTTAAACAGACCAGAGTTCCTGAAGACGCGAGCGTCATGAACCTTTCCCGCGTATCCCACGTGGATGTTGGTGAAACGTCCATTTTGATGCACCAGTGCTTGCAGCACCACTGAAAAGTACCCCTTGCGGTTTATGTACTGGCTGCCCTGGTGCTCCGGTGCCAAGATAGGGATATGGGTTCCGTTTATGGCCCCACCAGTTAGGGAATCCCATTGCAGCAAAGCCATCCACTATGGCCTGCACATTTCCCAGGGTCACTACCTTTGATAGCAGCAGCTCAGTGATTGCGTTGACTACTTGCATCACAGCAACCCCCACAGTAGATTTGCCCACTCCAAATTGATTACCGACTGACCGGTAGCTGTCTGACATTGCAAGCTTCCACAGGGCTATCGCCACTCGCTTCTCAACTGTGAGGGCTGCTCTTATCTTGGTATTCTTGCACTTCAGGGCAGGGGAAAGCAAGGCACAAAGTTCCATGAAAGTGCCCTTACGCATGCGAAAGTTTCACAGCCACTGGGAATCATCCCAGACCCGCAACACTATGCGGTACCACCAGTCTGTGCTTGTTTCCCGGGCCCAGAATCAGCGTTCCACAGCTTGAGCCTGCCCCATTAACACCATGATCTCCAAATTGCGGGGGAACGTGGTTTTAGAGAAAAGTATGTTCATGTCCTCATCACCGCGCTGTCGTCGCCTCCTCGCCTGGTTTTTCAGGTGCTGGTTCTGCATACACTGCACGATAATGTGTGAGGTGTTTACAATGGTCATAACTGCTGTGGTGAGCTGAACGGGCTCCATGTTTGCTGTGCTATGGCATCTGCTCCTGCTCAGGCAATCCAGGGAAAAGGGCGCGAAACAACTGTTTGTCATTGCTCTGGCGGAGGGAGGGACGACTGACAACATGGCTTACAGGTTTGGCTTACAGGGAATTAAAATCAACAAAGGGGGTGGCTTTGCAAGAAACAGAATGGTCCCCTCGAGGATAAAACTCAAAACCTCGAGGATAGAACTCAAAACTGGGTTTAGCAGGCTGTTGATTTCACGGAGGGAGGGAGGAGAAAATGAATACAAAACAAATCTGGTCTATTTCTTGTTTTGATCAACTTCATCTGTCTTTATCCATCTTGCTGGCAGCAGACTGTGCAGTACAACCGCTAGCCATCGTCATCTCCTGGGTGCTTGGCAGAAGATGGTGCAGTATGACTGCTGGCCATCGCCGTCTGCTGGCTGCAGATTAAAAGACAGTGCACTGCCAGTGGGACTGAATCACCATGAGACGAAACTTAAAAGGGAAATGACCTGGCTGAGTCACTCCCATGTTTGCCCAAGCGCCCCTGACCTCATTGAGGTCAGTTAAAAGGGCACCCTAAACTACCTCAATGATGGCTACCAGTCATACTGCACTGTCTGCTGCCAAAAGGCAATAAACTGCTGCTGTGTAGCAATGAAGTACCGCGTCTGCCAGCACCCAGGAGACATATGGTGAAAGTTAGCTGAGGAGGCTCCATGCTTGCCGTGGTATGGCATCTGCACAGGTAACTCAAGAAAAAAGGTGCAAAATGATTGTCTGCCCTTGCTTTCACGGAGGGGGCGGGGGCTGACGATATGTACGCAGAACCACCCACAACAATGTTTTAGCCCCATCAGGCACTGGGATTTCTACCGAGATTCCAATGGGCAGCGGAGACTGCAGGAACTGTGGGATAGCTACCCACAGTGCAACGTCATGGAAGTCGATGGTTGCCTCAGTACTCTGGACACACTCCGCCGACTACATGCACTTAGAGCATTTGTGTGGGGACACACAATGGACTATAAAAACGCTTTCTACAAAACTGACTTCTATAAATTCTACCTAATTTTGTAGTGTAGACAAGGCCTAAGAGCATCTGACTATCATATTAACCACTGGTAACACACTTAGAAGCTCATTTCTACGGCGATGTTTGTTCTTTTCAATGCCCAGTGCTGCAAGGTGCTGAACAGTTCCTGAGTGGTTCTAAGCACATTCTACTCCCCTTGGCTTTACTTGGATCTCTTAGTTATCACTTCAGCACTAGGCAGTACCAGCTTTATAATGAATATATAATGAATAATAATTAATAATGATG
Organism: Eretmochelys imbricata; assembly: GCF_965152235.1. Lineage (NCBI taxonomy): Eukaryota > Metazoa > Chordata > Testudines > Cheloniidae > Eretmochelys > Eretmochelys imbricata. The sequence continues at coordinate 130,070,111 of NC_135572.1, forward strand.
GTTGGAACTTTTATAGTATTTTTCAACTTTAATACCTCAAATCATTTTACAAACTGTAATTGAAAACTCTCCAGTACACATTCGAGGCAGTACTATATTCCCCATTTTAATTAAATGAATTGAAGGAGCGGTGGCTGAGTCAAATTTCATTGGCATTGCAACCGCACACCCAGAACAATGCTCTGGCCCACTCTGGCAGTGGCAGTCCTGATTTCGTACATGACCATTGCTTAAAAGTTGTCAGGCCATGCCTCCCCCGACCCTCTCACAGTGCCATGACCTATGGACCTATGAGCGAGCACAAAAAATTGGGGAAGAAAACATTGCTCCCATCAGCCCCATCCGCAATTGGTGCCACAGAACTGAGGTACAGACATGGCTGATGCGTGAACCACGGCCTGGGGGAGGCTAATCCCCAGCTCTGCCCCCTTTCGCTCAAGGATGCACCCCTTCCGCACCCCCATGCCCAAATCCAGAGCCCCCCACCACGGCCTCCAGCCCCTGCCCCAGGCTAGTGCCCCCAGCTCCATAGTGCTGGGAAGGCAAGCAGCCACAGCCTCCCCAGCCCTGGAGCACCAGGTGGGCAGGTGACCCAGCCTCAGTCTCCCCAGCCCCGGAGGGCTGGGAGGGTGGGCGATGTGGCCCCAGAGCCCCCCAACCCCGGAGTGTCGAGCAGGTAGTATGGCCTCAGCACCGGCCCCAGCCCAAGCCCTAGCTGGGGTCACGGTGATGGCACAGAGAAAGACTAACTGGCAGGAGGCAGCCCGGGGGTGAGCAGGGTCAGACCTGGCTGTTTGGGGAGGCACAGCCTCCCCCAGACTATGATACCAGCCGCCCATGGGTACAGAGAAGCTACAAGAGCTACTCGAGGTCACATAGCAATGGTGTGGGAGAGTTAGAAACAAAACCCAAGAGTTGCTGGTTCCCATTCCTGTGCTGAATTTATAGAGATTTGAATGCACTAAACAACGTGATGGATTGGTGCCTTATACTTAATCAAACATGTTTTTAAAATAAGCAAAATATATTAAACTTTTAGACACAAAGCCTAAAAGTTCAGTGAGTTTGTTTAGGTTTGGGGTTTTGGAGGGTTTGCTAACATTCTAAGGATAGTTGCCTAAAAGAGAAGCTTGATTAAGAAAATATAACTTAGTTTTCCACCAAGAACTATTTAATTGCCTTAGGGAATTATCCCAATTTATAGACCTAAATAGCTTTTCCGGATTTCATCCTTTATCTGCTGTATGTTAACAGCTCTGCTTGCCTGTCAGAAATAAAAACAACCATTTATATTAGCTCTTTCCATTAAAGTCTCTCAGAGCACTATTTATGCATCCATATTCCAGTGATGCAAGATAATGTTACACGTTTTCCTTTCTAGTTTAAAAAAACTTCTCTCCTTGGTTTGTAAAATAAGCTCTGAAGTATAAAATATTTTTGCATATGTTCTTTCTCCCATGACTCATTCAAGAAGAGAGTTGGTAATAAGTAAAGGCTCAGTCCTACAACAGCATTTGGACAGATGCAGAGGTCTGCCTGAATGGATATATTTGCCGGACTGAGGACTCAGAAGAAACAACATACTGAATTTTCACCATATTTTGAATTTCTTCATTGAAGTCAATGGTAATAAATGTTTGAAGGACTGGACCCTAGGATCCTGGATTGGGGTCCATTGGTACCCCTGCATCCTTCTCACTGAGTGAAGTTAATGGGACTCCATTGTGGCTTGCGGTTAAAGCTAAGATTTTGTCATGGTTATTTTTAGTAAAAGTCACGGACAGTTCATGGGCAATAAACAAACATTCACAGAATCCTGTGACCTGTCCATGACTTTTACTATAAATAACTGTGACAAAATCAGGAGTGGGGGTCCAGCACCCACCATTGCTGCTGCTCGTGGTGGCTGGGAGCTTCAGGAGCCCCTACCGCGGCTCGGAGCTCTGGGACTGGCAGCTGGGAGCTACAGAGGGCCCCTGCTGGCAGACAGCTCCAGCCCTGTGGCCCAGGGGCTGAAGCAGAAAATGTCAGAGATCTCTGGAAGTCGTGGAATCTGTGACTTCCGTGATGTAATCGTATCCTTACTCATAGTATGTACTAATGAATCCCTATGCAAAATTGGGCCTTTGGACTGTAAGCTGTGTAGATAAAGGACTATCCTTATTTTTGTTTATTATACACTGCCAAATGCAACTTCACCACTAAACAAATTATACTTTGTCCTGTTTTATTTTCCAAAGTATTATTCTTCTCCTGTATGTTGACAGGTAATGGAGTAAATGCCTATTTTGTTTAATAACTTCAATAGATGTATTACAGGATTATACAAAAACATATTTTCTTATGTCCCAGTGGTGAAATTCAACCCCATGGAGAAGGCTAGCCTAAGGCCTATACATCATTTATATCTCACTTAAAACCCTCAAAAAGTGGGACTGCAGTGGGGCATAGGGATTGTGCTGGTTGCTTTTGCATGGATTAATTTCATCCCAATAACATTAATTTTATCAAATTGCAATGCCTAAGCAGTAGAATGAGGCCTACATTGGGAGCACAAACAATTATTTTTGTGAGGTCAGAATTATTAAGCCCCATTCCTAAAAACACTATGCAATACACATGCTTTAATTTATGCTTGTCTTGTCCTATTGAACTCTGTGGGGGTATTACTGTTTAACATTAAGCACATGCCTAAGAAATAAATAGAAGACAACCATTGTAAGTCTATTAAATGATTTATCTAGATCACTGATCCTTCCAACACTTATGTATTTGTGTAACTTCACTCATATGAATTGTGTAACTGGGTTAAAGACTGTGCTACATTGGGAATATAGGTGTTATATTTACAACAAACTTCTTCCCAGTTGTTATCAAGGTTCTACAGTCTGCTGCATATGGTGCAGGTCCCAGAACTTACATGAATATCAATGGATGTTCCACATACACAAGTGTAGAATATGTAATATAGATGTTCAGTGTCAATAAGAGAAGAGAAAAGGAGTACTTGTGGCCCTTAGAGACTAACCAATTAGAATATTTTGCCCTTAATGCATTTTCTGAGATGAACTTAAGAAGTCAGTGGTCTCTATCTTTTATTTAATGAGATGGGTAGTATGTGTTTGGGGACTGAGACTGTAATCCTTCCATTTAATTTATCCACCTACCTCTACATTTTGGCTTGTCTTTCTGTTATTTCAAGATTTTTGTCTGGGCAAGGACAGAAGGATCAGGCTGCTTCTTAGGGCCTGATTCTGAATCCCATCACAGGTAATTGTAAAAGTTCAATTCATTTCTGTGGGAGCAGATTCCTGCCCATTGTTAAATCATTCATCCAGTCTATATATTGTGCCAGTAGCACGTCACCATTTTCTTAGAATGGTGCTTTTGGCTGCATTTAATTGTGATGAAGTGAAAAATCTAAATCCAGAAGATCAGAAAATAAATGTAATATTCCATTGTCATGGACAGGATTCGGCATACAATATGTCAAGCCAAAAATAATTTTCTGTATGTTTTTTGTTTGGTTGGTTGTTCTTTGTTCAGTTGTTGTTGTTGTTGTGGGTTTTTTTTTTGGGGGGGGGGGAGAGGTGTTTGTTTTTTGGTGAGGTATTTGTTATTATTTCAGTTTTTAATTTTAGGCACAATACATTTGATAAGTTGGAAAGTTCTTGCCAGTCCTCATGCCAGCATCACTTTTTTCCCTCTCTTCTGTGAGTCATGCTTACTGTTGGTATTCTGGAGTACAAACTTATATTTTTAGAATTTTATTTTTGAAAAAAAATCACAGTAATCAACTTTTCCACAGCTCAGACATTTGGTCACACTGTTACCATTTCACAATAGTTATTTTTCCCATTTAATTTTTATATCAATAGTGAGATGAAGATAAAACAATGAATTCAGCCACCTGAATGCAGTCCCTACCAAATGTTTGGGGATCAATTTTGGGAGGAATAGTCAAGCAATGAGAGACATTAGCTTTTAATTTTGACCCAAACATTTTGTTAAGATGTACAGAACCTGTTTGTAGAAAGAGAAGTAAAATGGAATAGATTATTTTGTACATACTGGGGAATATCAGATAGGAATACACTGGTTATTTTACTGTGTCCAGTTCTGATGTTCACAATTCAAGAAGGAGGTTAATAAATCAGAGAGGGTTCAGAGAAGAGCCACAAGAATTATTAATGGATTAGTAAATTCTGGCCTGCTTTAGTTAAACATAAACAGAAGGAGTTAATAAGGGATTTGTATATGCTTGCGTATGAGGCAAGAAATGGAAACTGGAAGTAAAGTGAAAGACTAAGCTCATGTACCCAGTTTCTGGGCTGTTCAGTGAAGCTGGTTCATAATTAATTTGTGAGCACTCAATTTTATTCATAGTATTAGATTTTATTGCAGTGGTTGCAGACATTTGCTCACACTGTTACCATTTCACAATAGTTAATAATGGACTCTTCAATTTAGCAGAGAAAGGTATAACATGATCCAGTGGCTGGAAGTTGAAGCTGCACAAATTCTCACACTTTACTCATCCCAGCAGTTGCAGCAGAACAGCTTACATTCATATATTCTGTTCATTTCAGTCACATAGTTCCATTTCAAAAGCCTTGGTTTCCATTCTATGATTGTAAAACTTATGCATGAAACAGACCTTGAATGCACTGCATGTCTGATTTCAGCAAGCAGGTTCAGTGGACAATATAAATTATTTCAAATGTATAGCATATATTTGAAGAAATATGAACATAAAGTGTCCAAGAAGTGATGATTAAACAGAGAACTTACTAGAATGACAGAAGCTAAAAATAGGAAGTTATAGCAAGTGGTTAAATCAGGATTCCTGGGATCTAGTCTCAGTTCCGCTGCTTACCCACAGGATGCTATTTGGCAAGTTCTTTAAGATAGATTTTTCAAACACAGGTATCTAAATACAGACTTTTAAATCCATAAAAAAGTGGCCTGATTTTCATCTGTGCTTCACACTCACAGCTCTGTTTACAATCATTGACATTAACAACTTTATGATATGGTTTATCCATCTGTAACATGGGTTAACTTCCCTACTTCACACGGATGTGATGTGACTTAGTTAATTAATGCTCGTGAAGCACACTGAGATCAAATAAAATGTACTACATATGTAGAAAATATGATGAGGACAATAATATTAAGAGCTTTGACCTTAACCAGCTCTCATTTTATTTTCTGCAACCACTGCAATAAAATCTAATACTATGAATCAAATTGAGTGCTCACGAATTAATTATGAACCAGCTTCACTGAACAGCCCAGAAACTGGGTACATGAGCTTAGTCTTTCACTTTACTTCCAGTTTCCATTTCTTGCCTCATACACAAGCATATACAAATCCCTTATTAACTCCTTCTGTTTATGTTTAACTAAAGCAGGCCAGAATTTACTATGATGCTATTCTCAGTAAATATCAAGCTATCAGTGAGTATTCTCCCGAGTGCCCTAAGCACTTGGAATATAACAGTTACTGCCTTGTGAACGTGAAGAAAGTGAACAACTGAACAACTGGCTCTCAGTGAAATGAAAAGCCTATGATATTCCACATTGTAATGTCACATTGCTCTGCACTTCCATTATGAAGTTACATGGCACTGCTAGTTTTCCTCTAACTTTATAAGAACAAAATAAGTGATGGCTTTTAAAAAAAATCACTCTTTTATATGCCAGTGGTGCGTTTTGAACCCTAACATTATTCTGAGACTTGTTACATTTCAATATTAAGATTGGAATAAAGATTTAACAATGAATTCATGAAGGGTAAGATTTTCAAATGTGTAGTGTTGGCCTGATCCCATTGCAGTGAATGGTAAAACTTCCACTGACTTAAATGGGAGCAGAGATAGGCCAATGCTGAGGATATGTGTACACTGCAGGAACCACAGCACCCTAGTGCAGAGGCTTCCTACATTGATGAAAGGGTTTTCCTGTCTGTACAGGTAATCCACTTTCCTGAGAGGCAGTAGCTAGGTCGATGAAAGAATTCTTCCATCCACCTAGCCACATCTACACTGGGGGTTAGTGTGGCTTAACTGGCACTCAGGATTGTGAATGTACATCCCTGAGTGTGACTTAGCTAGATCAATCTACATTTTAACTGTAGACCAGGGCTGAGTGTTTTGGAAAATCTGCCAGATAAATGTATTGATGAATAAATGTGAATATAGTAAAGGTAGTTTAAAGGTGGTTTAGTGTACTTCCAAGATGCAAGACACTCACTATCCTTTTTCTGGTTCAATCTGGGTGATTACAAGTAGCAGCTGGATATGGGCAGAGAATAAAATCTGGAAAAATATCTCAGGGGCAGATCTGCAAAAGGACTTGTGCACCTGGACCCCAGATTTAGGTGCTTAAATTTCAGTTTTTGCCACCTCTGTGATCCACAAAACCTCTGCTTGGCTGCCGCCTAACCCTACAGGTGCATTAACTCACTCAGTGCCTACAATTTTCACTGTAAAAGTTCCAGGGGCACCTAAGTTTCTGCCTCTGACCATGCACACTGCAGCCTCAGACAGGTGTCTAGATGCATATCTCATGCCTAAGACCCAGCTCAAAATTAGAGGAAAACAGACATTCCCCTGCCTGTCTTGTCCACTGGGCCCAATTTGGTACATGCACAATGGCTGGAGCTGGGGAGGAAGGTGCAAGAAGAAGTCTTCCTTATGACCTTTAGCCCAGTCATTATCCAGGCACTCACCCAGTATTAGGAGAAAGGATTTGAACAGAGCTTCCCCACCTTTCAGTCAAGTGCCTTAATGACTGGACTATGGGGTATTCTGATGTAGGTCTTTCTCAATCTCTCTTGTTGAAGCGTTTCCAATTTAATTAAATCTATGCAATATGTTATAAGACACTGGGATATATGATCCTGTGTTTGATAATGGAACTAATCAAGGTTGCACTGTATATTACTTAGTCTAAAGATCATGTAACTCCTTTGCTGGATTGTCTGTCAAGTTGTCTTTCCTGTCAAAAAGTCATTAAGTTCCAGAAGAAACCCATAGGGACTTCAAAGAAGTGAATGGTTTGTCTTAAAATTACACACACACACACTAGTTACAATTTTGGAGTGTTTGGATTGTGTCCACACAGTAGCTTTTCAGGCACCATATTAGTGATTTTGCATTCACACCTAGCACTCTGCCTGTGATTTTATGACTGCACTGAATTATTCTGAGTGCATTCCACAGTTTCTCAGCAGCACCTGCCTGCATTAACCACTATGGGTATTTTCTCAGAAACCACCTATCACTTTCGGACAGTATTATGAGACTTTTACACACAACCCATGAGACAACCAAAGTGTTCATTTAGAGAGCACAAACTAGACTTTTAGGTGGATCAGCTTATACCCAGCAGAAATCCTCAATGGTTCTGGCCCACATTATTGAAAGAAATATGATTCATTACACCTTTTATATATGGTAGTAAAGCTAATAAATAAAAATAAAATCAAGAAAACATATCACTAAGACTAAACTACTGTAAATCCTATTAAACCAACTAAGGATTACACAAGACTATTACCAAACTGGTCAAAATCAGATCAAATAGACAAGTTAGCAACAATATTGAAATTAAATATTCAATTTAGTCAATTCATCAAATGACTAGAGCAGATCCTTATAAATCCTAAACCAGGAAATTAATGCAGGTAGGTGTCCATTTCATTATAACCCCAATTAAGGAATTAACACACAGCATTGATATCAACACTTAGCCAGGTGAATATTTTAGTACAGAAACCAAATGATAGTTTCCATCATAGCCTAGAAAGCCATTTGAAATTTTCTCCTTAAATGTCAGCGTTATGTGGTGGTTAGTCAGTTTCCTTCCCCTCCCTCTAACACAGATTACAAACGTCAACAAGACACTCTGATACCAGGAAGTTTAGCAGCTTTCTCACTGAACAATACATATAGCTGACAGCTCAGGGTTTTTTTTGGACACTTGCCCAGGATAACCATTTGAAGACAGAGTTTAGGGCTGTTTATTTGGGGATTATTCTTTGGTGTCTCCCAGTGTGGTCTTTACTGGTGCTCATACACACATATTCACACCCTAAAATAATAAAAAGCTAGGATGCCTCTCAGTTAATAAACACAGAAAAAGGAAAAAAAAATAAGGTACTTAAGATAAAAAGGGGTCAAACTCTTCAGGCTCATATGTAATGGAAGCAGGAGCTGGAATTAAGGACCAGCACAGAAGTTCATGCCAGTGGGGTGTTCTTGGGTACAAGTAGATTAGTCTAGGGTGGTGTAGCCACTAGCTGATGTTGTGACTTCCTTCCCCAGTCGTGATCAATCACATGGTTTCCGGAACAGTCTTACTGAGATGACTTGCTGACCTGAAAGGCAAAGCCATTACTTTCATCTTTATGGCTGATGATTCTGATAACTCTATCTTGCAGCACCTCCTATGGGAAAAATAGGGATGCAATACACCCTGGTACAGACAATGTGGTTTAACCAGGTTGAGCTGGGAAAGCATTGTCCTAAACGTCATTTTGAAAATGCCACTTAAGCCAGAAGTTTCTTTAAAATATGCACTGTTGCAACAAACCCTAAAAATATCAAGAAAAGAAAAACAAGAGGCCAATTTGAGGTAGGTATCGACTGCCTTCCTCTCTGGGGTAAATAGATATGGGGTAACATATGGCCTCAATATAAGGAAAAAGGCTTCAGCAGGTCTATAAAAATAATTAATGGCCAAACAGAAACAACCACTCACCCACATATCCTTTCAGTATTGCTTCAAAGATAAGAATTAGGAAACTAACCATTGCATCTTAACTGGGTAAAAGGTCACTGTTTAGTGACTTTCCGAAGAAAAATAGAGAGTTGCTTTGAAACTTAATATGCATTTTCTTTTGAAATACAAATAATTAAAGTTCACACCATGTCTGTGTTCTCCCATACGTTATTTCTCTCTCACCCACAATGTTTCAACTCAAGAATCAAACCCACCTTTTTGTATTTTGTGAACCTCCCTGTCACTGCAGGTTGCTGCTTCTTTCCAATGATAGATTTTGATGCTTGGCAACCTGGAAGCAGAAGAAAGCAAAATGGTAACAGAACAAGTGCGTTCTGAGATGGTGTCTGAAAAGGAATCAGAAACATATGCACAGGTTTGTGTCCATCTACATTGCAAATTAAACCAAGAAGAAAGCAAAATCAAGGCCAAGGCAAGCTCTTCCCACTGGTGGGACAATATTGTAGCTCCCTGGATCAAGAGAACCTAACCAAGGCACCTGCAGTTGACTGAGGCCACTTTGACTTTTTATGTCAAATTTTTACGTGTAATTTTTTTAGCGATGGAACATGCCTTGTGGAAAAAAATACACATATTTGAGAACTGTTGTCCCTATGGACAAATGAGTTGCCATTACACTCTGGAGACTGCCACAATCACCAGACTGTGGCATAGTTTTTGTTTGTTTGTTTTTTAAGTGTGGCAGACCGCAATGAGAACCGTTCATGCCAATAAAGCAAGCGATATTGTCCCACATATTCAAGGTTACCAGTGTAACTGTATTAGATGTACTGGAGGACACTGAAACCAGACAGTTCTACAACTATGAGACTTCATGAGCAGAAGAGTGTAGTTGGTTATCGGGGATCACACAGGCCATCTCCTGAAGGTAAACATTGGCTGGGGCTGGCAAGTTGCACAGTGCCAAAATGTTAAACAATTCCAGTTTGTATAAGAAGGAACTGGCAGGGATGCAATTCCCACCACACAGCAGAGATATCAACGATAACTCTGTTCCAAGACTAACTTTTGTTACTCTCACTGAACAAGTTATACCCAGACTGTGAAAATGTCAACAGATGGGAATTTAACTACCACCTCGGTTGTGCCAAGATGCAAATTGACTGTGCTTTTGTGAGACTGAAAGGAAGATGGAAATGCCTACTGAAGTGAAATTACATGGACTTCAGTATATGGCAATAGACATTGATCCTTGATGTATGCTCCACAACACCTACGAACAGAAGGAAGAATGCTACATGGGCTGCTGAGGCTGCATATTGATCACTTACAAGCCCTGTGTGAGCCCTGTGACTATTATTGGTGGTTGTGTTGCACAGGTGAGCATAAGGGTTGAGCTGTATTGACATTTCACTCCTACAGTTACTTGGGAATGGGAGAAAGAAGAGGAGAAAACTGCCTGTGTTCCTATGCTTATGTCATGTGCCCTTGCTTAATTTGCCTCATTAATCTGAGTAATGTAATATCGGGCAATCATTGCTATATGTAATAAAATGAAGTATTTACTTAGCATTGATTCTTCCCTAGCTTTATATTCAGATACATTTTACCATAGAAATGAATTTTTATAAGAAGGGTAATAAGGAATAATATTTTTGTAACTGTGCAAACTGTGTAAATTAGTCCAGAAAAGATACATTAAATTGCAATTATACTGCTTGGTTGCAGATAATGGATTGCATGTGGTGATGGTTTTTGTCACTGTCTTCACAATACTAAACAAGAAGGGGTGTGAATATGGAATGAATAGAAGCCATCTTTTTGGGAAGGAAAGAAATGACAGCTATTGCTATTATACATAGTTTGCTGATAATGGAAGATGGAGTGCATCAGAGTTCTCATTTATGGTCTTGGGACAACTGATGTCCCCATCGTCATTTACCCCATATTTGTCTATGCCTAAAACTGTTGACTGGAACTTTCCTCTTGAGCTTTTCTTTCCATCTTCCTCCTCTGCTTTTCTCCTTTTGTTGATGACTTCCTATTGCTCCAAAAAACCACCAGCATGTGATCATCTTTTCTATCCATCAACATCTGCACGAGTCAAGATTGATGTTCTCCTTATTTTCATTTCATTTATTTAAATATCAGCCTAAATTTTGCCATGGCCTCTGAATCCATTTCCGTGAGCAAGCAGGTGCTGGAGCAGGTGCTTCCTGGGATATGCTAGGCATAGCACCATCCTCAGACTACTCCACAGGATGCCTTTACGAGGGAAGAATCAAATACATATTGGGAATAATCACTATAAGTGCAATTCACCCCATGCAGAGGTCCAGGAGAGGGCCTATTCTTTGCTTAATTCCTTCTTAAACTCTAATTTGAAGGCTTATTTGGGACGTTAGTGGTGTGTAACCTTGTGCTGACTCTCTCCTATGGATGAATTTCACCCTAAAGGACAATTATCTCAACAACAGAAAGATATTAAAGGCATCTCCCCCAGACCATTTTTCCCTGGCCAAATCCACAACTTTTGCTCCTTTTTTTGTTTGTTTTTTTAATTAGAGTGGGAGGGGAGCTTTAAATAAACTGTTCTAAGGTCTCCTTATCAAGCTATTTATTCTCCTGCTTAGAAAGAGTCAGGCCACTCAAAAACTATTAGTTTAACCCAGATATCAGAACATTGGTAAAGAAAGTTACAGTTTCCCACTGTTGTATGCTATCCATCGTTTCAAATTCAGTAACACAGAATTAGAACAAGAGAAGGGATGAAAAATCCTTTGCTTGTTTTATAGGCTAGCAATGCTAGTGCCCATGGCTACCCACTGTCCTCTGTCACATTACTAAGTGTTCCTTCAGACACTTGGGAGCCTATTGGGGGATTGAACGTGAAGGTTGTGGGCTATGCAGAGTTATGACTGATCAGTTCTGCTGCTTTTTGATAGGTCTGATATCATATGCACCATAAGCAGAGAAATGGGCACTTTCTGTCACTCTGATGCATGATCTATAATGGTATTTTTTCACACAGATTCTCTATTATCTCAGGCACAAGTCAAAGAAAATTTTAATTGTGATAATCTCTTACATTGGTTAGATGGCTAAGGTCCTTAAAAGGGACTGTCTAGCTAATAAATGGCTACAGTGCTAACACCGATCCCCAATATCTGAAAAGTGACTGTACAGGAGGAATTGGCTGCAACTGGATAAAGTTTATTGAAACTGAATTACCTAAATAAATACCTCAAGTTAATGATTGCTGAACTGTAATCTTTGAGGATTTTTACATTAAAAAAGTTCACTTGTGGTAGCATTTATGTGGAAATGTGGCCAATGAGCTGGCAGATTTGCAGGACATGTTACTTAGCCACTATTGCTTACCTCAAATCTTCAAAAAATCACAAGTCAGACCCCTGAAAATCATGTGTTTTTTGTTTATTTGTTTGTTTTAATAATACATTTTGTGTTCTTTTAATTTGCCTTCTGGTTTCTGAACCCTTAGGGTTCACAGAGATCATGTTTTTAAATTTTTCTCTGCAACAATCAGAGCTGGACACTTTTTTTAAAAAAAAATGAAAGCTGAAATTCTTATGTAGTCAACTGACTCCAATAGCTGGAATTTTAAGAAAAACACTAAATATCATGAGATCTATGATAAAATCATGAGAGTTGACCACACTGCTTTACATCCACCATTCCCAGGTAATGCTTAACAAATTCTGCTTATGCTATTACAAGCATGAAGAAATGCAGACACTCACGATTCAGGTTTGTATTGCAGCAAGCCTTGGTGGGTAGGGCTGTGGTGATTGTTACTGGAGTGCTCTGGAAGAGTGTATATGTAAATATGGCACTCAAGATGGCATTCAAGAATACGGCACATTGTTTCTTAATTTCATAGGACCAATACAGCTGTTGTTGTTGTTGTGCACTGCAAATAGCTTCTACAGGCAGCTCTTAACAGTGATATTAATGTATTTAAATCTTAACATAATTAATTATTGCCCTGATATTGGTTCAGTATAGGCCATGACTGGAAAGAACACATTTCTCAAGAGGCACATTACAGGATGGAAGTGGAGGAAAGAATTTTCCCACCCTCAAGGGTGGTGCCATGAGCATGCTAAGAAACCTGCATATATCAGGACCCAGACGGCTAGACAGACACTATGTTTTTAGCTAATCCTGTCCATAAACAGATAGAAGCCCAGTAAAGAGTTGCTCATTGACAGGACCTTAAGTTAGATAGCATGGGGAACTGTAACTGTACATGTTCAGTAGATAAACTGAGGGCTTTGATCTTTATGATTGCCAATCGCATACTTCTCATAAGCAATAAATGCACACATATGTGATTTTAGAATTAATTTTTAAGCATCCTTTAAAAATGTGATGACTTTAATAAAAGATTTTTGGAGTCCTAGACTTGGAAATTAAACAGACTCTTTTAGAGTGAAATTTACAAATCTGTGTGCAGAATGTGCTGAATATGAAAAGAAATATTGTCAACACTCACACTAATTAGTGGGATTGTGTCTATGATACTAAGGTATCTTCCTTGAGATGTTATATATATATCTACCGTTTACTACTCTTCAGTTTGTAACTAAGCTTTGAAATGGAAAAGTAGTAATACACAGTCTGGTTTTTCTAAGTCAGTCATGTGAAACACTGGCATAAGCAATATGTTCTTTTAAAATATGAGTCTGCTACCAATTCTGCTGGTTAAAGAGACATTAGAATTCCCCCCTCTTAGCATGCAGAGGTTAACAGCTCTTAAAATTATTTTTTATCGTAGGCTGGAAAGAGGTTACTCTAAAGATTATATCAGTTTGCTAGTGAGAATATTTGAAATTTGTGATGCAAATTCAAGTGGTGTCTAGGGGAGTATAAAATCGGATTCTCTTTCTACTTCTTCAAGCTGTTGTTTTAAGTAACCTGACTATAAAGCAGGAAAGAGCGCCACAGATCTGTTTTCCATCTTTGCCAGGTCTGACCTAATCTATACTCTCCTGACAGCTCTGTAAATGAGAAAGAAACAAAAGCTGCTGGAAGGGTGATACAGAGAAATCATTAACTGAGATGGAGCACCTGGACATTTAGTGTATACATGATCATTACAGAATCACTTTATTCCCCTTGCAAGATAATTATATTTTCTTATTGAAAACACGTAATTATCTAATTAGTTAGATTTGTAGGTACGTGTAGGAAACACAGGGCCAGATTAATTCTGGGTGTAAATCCAGTGATGAAAGTTGCTTTACACAAGGGATCACTCAGTCCCAAGCTTAATTATCATTCTCGTTTTTGTTATTTTGTCCGTACAGAGATAATGACTTGGAAATTAAATCCAAATCTATATAGCAAGCAATTAATTTGTCAGATTTTTTTCCTATTTCTTTTTGAGAATAACATGACTTTATTACAATTTTTTTTCATTTTTCTTAATAATTCAACATCTAGCATTTATGGACCTATTTGTGTCTACAGCCTTTCAAAATTGTTTGTTGTGAGAACATTTTAGAGAATTTGATGTTTGGAATTCATGTTTTGGTCAGTGTGACTGGTCACCTAAATTATGTGGTATGGATTCTTTCCCCTTAATTGATGACTTTGTATATGTTTACCATACTTAGCACAAGTGGGCTCCAGTCCTGATTCTAGCCTGTGTGCACACATTTGGTACTCCGTAGGCAAATCATGCCATGGTCCTCACAATCACCATAAACCCAGCTACCACTCTTTCTAATGATCAAATCCCTGCCTACCACCTGTGTATGTCTGCTGACTGTACATCCATCTCTTGGAGGGACCTCCTCGGTGCATGAGGAATAATCAGCCTCTTCTACCCACACTAGACATATTGTTAGCCAAAGTGCGGCTTGTGTGGCCTATATGATGGAGGACCGGAATGGGGCTTAAGAGATCTGTGTTTTATTTCTGATTCTGCCACTTCTGGGTGACCTTGGGCAAGTCACTTATTTGCTCTGTGTTTCAGTTTTCCCACTCTTGCCTTGTTTATAAAGCACTTTGAGATCTGATGAAAAGTTCTATATAAGAACTAGGTATTACTATTATTAAGGCTATGTTGTAGTCATGGGTGTTTTTAGTATAAGTCATGGACAGGTAACAGGCAGTAAACAAAAATTCACAGCCTGTGATCTGTCCATGACTTGTACTAAACCCCTAACTAAAGCTTGGGACGGGGGTCGGGGGTGCTCTGGGGCTGCAGTCTGGGGGTGCCCCGGGGGTACCCGGGACCCTGCTGGTGATGGGGAGGAGGTGGGGAAGGCAGGACCCCTGCTGGTGCCGGGGGAGGGGGACTGGGTGGCAGCGCATGGCCTGGGACCCCTGCTGGTGCTGCAGGGTGTAGGTGGGAGGGTTTGCAGGGCTGGCAGGCTCCCTACCTGGTTCTGCAGGTCCCTGCAGCTCTTAGGAGGAGGGAAGGCTGGGGGGTCCTCTGTGCTTCCCCCACTACAAGCTCTGGTTCTGCGGCTCCCATTGGCCGGGAACTGCAGCCAATGGGAGCTGTGGGGGTGGTGCCTGTGGCAGGGTGCAGCACACACAGCCCCCTTGCCCCTCTATCTAGGAGCTTCAGGGACATGCCAGCCTCTTCCAGCGAGCCCCGCCCACATCCCAACCCTTTGCCCCAGCCTTGAGACCCCTCCCACACACAAACTGCCCCAGCAGCGGCCAGTGCAGCTGGCCCAGGGACTGCTTGATTTGTTCAGGCAGCCCCGGAGCCAGCTGCAATGGCTGCTGCAGAAGTCACGGATGTCATGGAAACTCACGGAATCTGTGACTTCCGTGGCCTCTGTGACAGACATGCAGCCTTTTAATTATTATTAATAATACTCCTTTATATTAGTTAGATGAAAAAAGTGTCCCAGGTGACTTGCAAACCAGGGAATTATCAGTAAATGTTGAGCTTTATTTAACGATACTTTATTACAGTAAAGAGAAAAATAAAGTATTGAGCACACAAGGGACACTAAAACTGGCACTATGGTAGGCTCCCTTGAAAAGCCCTGGTAGTGCTGTGTGAAGTGGCCAGATTTTCACTTCACACTTTCCTTCTGCATACCCCTATCATTCTGAAAGATCTAAGGTTCATTTCCAAACTTCAGGTGCAGCTGAGATCCTCAAAATCCCTGCTCAGCTACTGCCTAACTTGGGAGGCTCCTAAAATCCCTCAACGCCTACATTTTTGTGGTAAAAGTCCCGCAGGGGCCTACATTTCTGCCACTGGGCACATGCACAATTCCTCAGTCTAGATGCCTGGATGCCAATTTCACAGATAAATCCCAGCAAGTTCCTCAAATCAGGGGAAGAAAGACATTTTTCTTCCTATCTCACCTGCAGAGCCTGATCCAGTAGTTGTTTCTAGAGTACACAACTCCAAAAAGGACAGATATGTGTGGGGGGAGAAGAGGAAGTCTTCCTTATAGCCTTTAGCCCAGTAGTTAAGAAATGCACCCAGGAGGTAGGAGACCCCAATTTAATTCTCCCTTCTGCCTAGTCTCCTCTTAGATGAGTGCCTTAACACCAGGCTAAAAGTTATAAGGTAGGCGACCTTCTCCCCAACTGTTTTCTGTGGAATTAGGAGTATGCCACGTCTGCTCTGACAAGAAGCATCAGGCACCTGACTCCAGGAGAAGGTTCCCAGCTGTGGATCCTAATCAAAGATAGGCCCCTCCCACTGACCTGGACCTAAGCGCTAGACAGCCTGAGAAGGATCCTTAGGACACACTCCCCTCCTTGGTGTGCTGTTAGGTAGCTTAGGCAGCTCCCTGAGTAGCATGTTTGCTTATGTGGATCCCATTCTTAGGCACCTATCTCTCCCCATGCCTTGTATAAAGAACTTAGGCACCTAAAAGTTTGTAGATTCCTCTAAAAGGTTAGATGCCTAGAAGTTAGGTGCTGCAATGCTCAGCATTGCAATATCTGTCTGAGTGCCTTTGTGGAATTATGCCTAACTGATCAGTTTAGAGCAGGGGTTCCCAAACTTGGTTTGTGGCTTGTTCAGGGTAAGCCCCTGGTGGCACATGAGATGCTTTGCTTACATGAGCGTCTGCATGTATGGCAGCTCGCAGCTCCCAGTGGCTGCGGTTCGCTGTTCCCGGCCAATGGGAGCTGTGGGAAGCAGTGGCCCGGCCCGCACCGCTTCCTGCAGCTCCCATTGGCCAGGAACATCAAACCACAGCCACTGGGAGTTGTGAGTGGCTGTACCTGTGGACACTCAGGTAACCAAAGTGTCTCATGGCCCGCCAGGGGCTTACCCTGAACAAGCTATGAACAAAGTTTGGGAAACCCTGATTTAGAGGGAGGCAACTCAAGGGGACAGATTCTGTCATTTGCTTCATTTCTTTTATGCTGCTATGAAAGGACAGCCTCCTGGAAACCCCCCTCTCCCCCTTTCAAGCACAGCATAGAATGACATAGGTAGACCTATATCATCCTCTTGCATGGTCCCCACTAAGAAAATATGCCAGGGATAGGTCAGTGGCAGCAGGGGGAATTAGGGCAGCCAAATGATGGCATTCTTGGTCACCATCCACCTAAGGTCAGATGCCTACACTGCACCTCCCGAGAAAATGTAATTTTCACTGTGGGCTGGTCTACATTACCATGGCAAGTCAACCCAAGTTACGCTACTTCAGTTAAGCGAATAACGTAACTAAAGTCGATGTAGCTTAGATCAACTTACTGCGGTGTCTACACTGTGCTATGTCGATGGGAGACGCTCTCCTGCTGACTTCCCTTACTCTTCTCGGGGAGGTGGAGTACTAGAATCGACCAGAGAGTGCTCTTCACCAGACCTGCTAAATCGACACCGCTGCATCGATTGTAGCAGAACCAATCTACTGGTAAGTGTAGCCATGGCCTATGAGAATTAATGTCTTCCCTGTGAGTCTCAGAGCTGGCAGAGCTACTACCGCCAGGACCTTAATACTCCTTGTGATTGTGACATTGGGTCAGATTCCATGCTGCCAGAGTCAATTGTACCACTAGGATACTTGGCCATTCAGAACATGAAGCCCAGTCAGGCAAATAAGATTTTAAGAGAATCTGTTGGAAAGCTGGATATGTAGTACTGGATTCTGGCTGATGCTAAACACAAGGGTCTTCAAAAAAAATTGAAACTTTTATTTGCTCATATACAATGTAAATTAACATATATGGGACTTTTTTCATGAGAAGATAAGTAAGATTTAACACATATTGTGCACTATTTATTTAAGAATTAGCAAAAATGGGAAGATGAAGTACAAGCACAGCTTAATCCAGCCTGAAAAAGATATATCAGAATGCATCAAAGATGATCTTCTGCACATGGGAGATTGCTAAGACTCCATAGATGAGTCTCATTGGGGAACTACTGAAGAGAAGTTTACCAACCCACGCCCTATCGGAGATCAAAACATCTCATGACCTTTTATAAGCAAATAGTTGCCTGCACCCTTAGGAGAAGGTTACTCCTGTTAATTACCCTCCTGCATTGCAGCTCAGAAAACTTTTTTTTTTCACAATTGAGATTACTGAAGACACATGCTTTCATGATGGCTGAAGGTAGCTATCACTAATATTTTTTTTCAATACATTTCTGAAGGAGGGGATTGTTCACTTTCACAGTGTGTATTAGTGTTTGGTATCTGATACACTCTTCTGTTATTCTGGGCTGGAACTAAAAATGCCACCCACATAACACCTCATTTATGACAGACACTTTACACCAAGGCCCAGTGCCTGCAAGCTAGTTGCCAAGGGGCTAGTAACCAGAAAAACTTTAAGCAAGCACAAGAATGCATTGAAGAGTGGCGAAGTAATCAGAGAGACAAAGTAGGTGAGGTAATATGTTTTCTTGGTGCAACTTCTGTTGGTGACAGAGACAAGTTTTTGAATCACACAGAGCTCTTCTTCAGGTCTGGGAAACTAACTCAAAGTGTCAGTGCTAAACACAACGGGGAACAGACTGTTTAAGCATAAATAGTTCAAACATTTCAAGGAACCATTCAAGGTGAGCTGGCCCATTGAAATGTGTTAACTACTTGTGCTAAGCAATTTGTTCCACCTTGTACTTAGCAGTGATACTCTGTTATTGTCTGGCTATGCCAAAAGAATGACAGGAGACATTAAATATGGGTTTAATCAGGCCACAACTTTATTATTAGATCTCCAGGACTAACCTGGCGGTTAAAATGTGCAGTGCAGGTGACAACCCCCACGATTCACCGGGGACGGGGGAGGTGAATGCTTTTTTCAGCCCCTCCTCCCCCCCTTCCATTCATGTCCCTCCAGCAGATCCACTGCTGGGAACCTCCAATTCCAGCCAATTCCGGGGGGGGAGGGAGGCTTCCACCAGCCCCCCTCCCTTTTCATCCAGGTCCCTCGAGCAATTCCCTTTCCAGGACCTTATCGACCACCCCCCCTCATGGGAGGGGTTAAGGTGGACTATAATAATGATGGGGGGTTGGCTCCCTGGTGTACCAATCAGAGGAGTCCCCAACTGCCCCCAGCTCACTCAATTACCAAACATATCTCCTTAATTTCTTTTCCAAGCCATTTATCTATTCTTTTGTGCCTTAATTTATGGAATACCTGCACTGAACATCCAACACAAGGAGGCACCAGCCATTAGCTTGGCTGCCTCCAACGCACACCCAGCCGGGTTCCCAGACATGTCCCAATGCCCTCTTTTATATCAGCCAAAAATATGGCAGCACCTGAGTCTGATGGGTGCACCCTATCCTCCCAAAATAACTCTAGTGCCCCATAGACTATGCCAGGATGTGAAATTACTGCCCGCCCCCCAAGGGCAAAAAGGATTTGGGCACTTCCCTGTTCACATACTTTCTGGTTTTGTCCACCCTGGCAGGGTTCATGGCTCCCCCGCCAGAACCTGCGCTGAAGCATACCTGACCAGATAATGTTAACTCCCAGAAAAATTGCCAGGATCTGCTTCAGGTCCCTCCTAGTTCGAAACATTAACTCCACCCCTTTAAGTGTTACCAGATCATTTTCTCCCAGGTGTATCACCAATATATCCGGTGGCCGCTGAGGTGCCCGCACAGCATACAACAGCGGTATCAGTTGATTCCATAACATGCCTCTCCGTGCATGCCAACTGAGTAATGCTTCGCCACCAAATCCCAGCTGGGAGCCCTCGGGCAACCTGGGTGCATGCCTATGCACCCAAAACACAATACTGTGCCCACAGATCCACACCCTTGTGTGTATAGCTGGCTGTCCCATATCTGGAATGAGAACACAACTGATTAATGTTGATTTTCCATCTGCAGTCTTACATACATTCGGTATGCATTAGACTGCCAGCGCCCGATTACCTGAATAGCGTCCGCTTCCATAACTATCTGCATTGCTGCCATAGCTGCCCCTATTCTGAATGAGTTGGAAGCAAAATCATGGGCTGACAGCCTCAACCTCGTTAGCCCCCATCTCAACATGGTAATCAATGGATATGCCATGAGGGGACTCCCGTTTCCACGTACAGAAAGGGGGCCTTCTGCCTTCCATCATATTGCCATGTTGGTCCTTAACTCCCGAACAGGGCAGACTCCAGGCTCGCCACCCTCCCATAGGGTAATGAATGCACCCTGGTCAACTCGATCAGTCTTTGACCTTCGCAAGTGTCATATCACTGCATGCTTGTACCAGCTTATGTCACAAAATTCCAAAACCCTTCCTGTAGAATCCCTGATGGACCCAGGCACTAGCTCACTGATCCTGAAAGCACCAAAAAATGCTGTCAAGAACTCTGCCCTGAATAGAGACACCTTCTGTGTGCTATGACATATGACACCGAGGATGTGAAGGCGGTGGAGGGGGGTTCCTGCTTTCCCCTGCATGGTACTGTCTGGCTCTGTGCGGTAGTGGATTGAGCACTATTTATACCCCCTCCCTGCTGTCTTGCAGATGTGGCAGGGAAGTGTTTTTATTTTTATTTTCTTAAACAGATCTCCGAGCTGAACACATGGGGTTTCTGCTCCCCCTTGCCACCATATCCCAATTGCTCCCTGTTTCTATGGCCTGAAATGGGGAAGGGGCTGCTCCCCCCTTGCTGTTCCTGCTCACTGTCCAGACTGCTTCCATGAGGGGTTCTATGGAGCACGTAACCTGTGCCCACTCCCCCCTGCCACCATATGCAATTCCTGCCTGTTTTTTATGTCCTGAAATGGGGAAGGGTTCCCCCCTGCCCCCATCCCCATTTACCGTCTGACTGCAAGTGGTCCTGCAGCAAGCCATGTACCAAAGCCTCAGCCTAGTGCCTGTGATGAGGGGAGGGTCCAGGCCTAGGCTGACCTTTATAAACCTCTCATTCCGAGGTGGTGAGTTATCCACCACACTGACTGCTTTTCCATCAGTTTTAAGTCTCCCCTCCTCCCCCAAGCCAGAAAGCACTGCCCTCTTCTCTTGGCCAGCCAGACAATTCTCCGCCCCCCTGCTTAAAGTGCAGGGCGGTGAGTTTTTCAGACCAGAAGACCACCTCTGTGTAAGATCGAAAGCATGTCTCTCGCACCAACAGAAGTTGGTCCAATAAAAGATATTACCTGACAACCTTGTCTCTCTAATATCCTGGGACCAACACAGCTGCAACAACATTGTGTACAAGTAATTAGTAAGGCATCCAAACAGTCATCCCAAAACACAAGACAGAGTCAACTAGAAATACAAATTGAGTGTCTCTTTTGACTGATGAAAGTTGCCCCTCTTTGCTGTTACCTCACCAACCCAGGCCTCTGGTTAGTAGCCCAACTGATTAACCATATTAAAGAAACAATTGCAGAAAGTGAGTACAAGGGACATATGTAATGTATTGCAGCAATAGGAACTAATTCAAACCGTTGCCCAAAACCTTACCAAAATATGGTCCATTTTCAGGGTTTTAAAAAGTCTGCATATATTTCTTCATCTTCCCCCTCCACTCCAGTTATCTTTCATATTTGCAGTTCCCATTTTTGTTTAAGATGAGAAATAAAGTGCCATGGCAAAGTCTGTTCTCATCCATTTTCAAGCCCACTCTGGCAGACCTAAGAGTTTCAGTAACTCAGGTTCAATTAAGGTTTGGATAAACACAGAGGGCACCTGATTCTTCTCTCCTTTTTTGACTTTAATGGAATGAATTCTGATTTATAACATTGAAAGTGGGAGGAGAATCAGGCCCGGAATGTGTAGAGTGCTCTTCCAAACTAAATTGAACCACTAAACCTTTTGATCCTGACTTGTGAATAATGGTCATGTCCTCCCACTATTAGCATCAAATCCATCAGGAACTCAACCCAGTGGTGTTGGATTCTGAGCAGTTAGCAGCTTTATGACATCTTTACTTTATCTTTGTTTTGGTTCCCTAAGGTATACAACATATTAGTGGCATTTGGTAATACAGGCGAACTACAATTTATGCATTTATTTATGCTAGACAAAGTAACCAGTTTAATAAAACAAGTCTACTGTTTGATACTTTCCACTTCTCATTAGTATAAATAATGCTAGCAGAATCTTTTTTTATATATATATTTGTCTTTTAGGGATTTAAAAGACAGCTTTAAGTTTTTGTATCTGTGAAGATTAAAGCTAAACAAATGCCTGCTTTTAGTACAGAAGGAAATATTCAGAATTGGGCTCCTTTATCTTGTTTTATTCATGAGTTTATTTTCTATAAAGTAAATATAGTCAAGGCTTTCGTTGAAAATTCTGACTCAGCAGTTTGCACTGAGACTGCTGAGTGATACTTTATAGTACATTGTTTGACAAGTTATTTATGGTGCATAATTTGCTTTCTTTTCTTACATTTAATGTATTAAGCAAGCAGTGAACTCAAATCAATATAAAGTGCAGAATATCAGCAAGTCTGTTTTTTGTTTGTTTTAAATAAACATGTTTATATGGATTCTGAAATCAATTCTCCTGATAAGGATTCTTAAAACATACACACACACACGAGAGTCAATATGTCATACCCAAAATATTGGGGAAAATGACTTAGTGAAGCACAATGAACAGTCAAACCAACCCTCTAGCTCAATGTGGAAATGAATTAACTCCTGACTACAATAAATAACCACAAGGCAGTTTATAAGTGAGCACATACTATACACAGTCCATTAATATTTCTTGTTGTTTGTATTACAGTAGCACTTAATAGCCCTAGTCACAGAACACTGGACTGGTAGTGACCTTCTGGGACATTGGGTCCAGTCCTTAGTCTAAATTATGAACATTGGCAACCCTGCAGTATCAGTGGCAGGAATAGGAATAAAGCCCCAGTCCCTGAGTCCTATCCCAGTGCACTGTCTACTAGACCATACTGCCCATCCAGACCCAGTTCTCATTATCCTAGGCACTGTACAAAATAAAACGACAGTGACAGTCCCAGCCCCAACAACCTAAGTATAAAATAAGAAAGAGTAGTAGCTTTGAGGGGTTTCAATCCTACAATGATCTACTGGTTTTAGAGGGTTTTTAGATGATATTAATAACTATTCCAACTATTCCATCTCTATATTCCTCCAAAGCACCTATTACAGTGCTTCATTTTACTGAAGCTTCATCAACAACAATGGAAAGACAGAATATATTCAGCCTTTCAGTTAGCACTGCATATGCATTTTGCTAGATAAATGTGGTACATTAGGTATCAGTTAAGGGTTTAAAAATGTATATAGTCTCCTTCAGTTTTGACTTTCTTGAACATTTTAACCTTTCTTTGGGCACTTTCAAATGTTCTGGGCATTTTCACAGACATACGGCTATGTTGCTATTTACACTTCCCTTTTTTAAAAAACAAAACAAAACCAGAATTGGTCTTACTTTATCTCTAATGAGAACATTCAAAGATGAAAGAACCTGAGATACTTAGGGCATAAGTGTTTAGTGGCTTTTTATTCTGTTTTAGTCCTTGTCATAAACATTAAAGACTATGTTGTTTGAAGTACCATTTGCAGCTACATGGGTGTTATGATAAATGTTTGTGTGATCAGTGACTTGGAGAGCAGACAGATTTATAACTGCAACCAATTTTCATTAATGTGGTTTTCACTAGCACAAAGATACACAATATGCTACATTTATTTACATTGAGCAGGAAATTGTCTTCCTCATTAACCAAAACTAATTTTGGGCTTTCCTATTTCATATTGGAAGACACAATACAAGGGTGAGACTGGGCTTGAAGACTTGGTCTAAATTAAATACAAATGTGTATGTGTGATAAATGTCAATAGGACAAGAAATGTATCATCAATTTGTATTATAAAGAGGAAACAGAAATGTGGAAAATGTATTTTTTAGTCAATTGACTAAAAAGTTTCATCATCCTTGCTTCATGTAACGCATTATAATGGGAAAAGACATAATGAACAGATCATATTTCCTTCTGATTATCTATTAAATGAGTCCACAGTTATGATGGTTCCCTATCAGGTTGTTCTTATGGTTTACCTTAGGAGACACAAACATTGCAGTGAATTTTATCATGTAAACAGTCTAAAATTAATTTGAGAAAAGGCAGTACCCTTATAAAGCCCACAAAATTGTTTTCTAAAAACTGCAGCTACTCTTCATCCAAAGTGGGTGTTATTCGATTCATATTCCAGCTACTCAGATGTCTCCACTTAGGACCAACTCTGTTTAACCACTTTAATATATCCTCTTAATTTTAGTTCAACCTTCAGTTAACAATAAACCTCTACTAAGCAATTGTTTTTATTTGACCTAATTGGTGGTTGCTTAAGACAGGTTTTACTGGAAGTTATTCCAACTCAAGTACCCAATTTCCCTGGACTTGGGAAATACTGCTGCCCTGCATTGTTGCAACCATGATAGTTTGTCTCTTGCAGTGAGACAGGAAACATTCTGCCAGAGAAAGCACACAGAATGTGCACACAGATACAAACATGAACTCAGGCTCATCTTATATTTGCACTGATGTAAAAGTAGAGTGACCCATTTAGGACAATGGTGTTACTCCAGTTTTATAGGACTATAAATGAGAGCAGAATCTAAACTACAGAGACAATTTTCCCTCTCATTTACAGCAATATATACTTAGTGGACCAGACCTTCAGCTGGTGTAACTCATTATAGAATTATACCAGCTGATGATCTTGTCCTCTGTAAATCTATCTACTTCAGTGGAGTTATTTTGGATGCATACTGGTGTAAATTAGAACAAAATCTGCCCTGTTATTTGTAAAAACAAAACAAAAACAAATAAAAAAGCCTTGATCCTTTTAGCTGCCTCTTCCTCAAACTGCACTGAAATAAATAACACATATTTCCCTAATTCCAGTAAGCAAGACAAATTTAAAAAAAAAATAGAAGCAAGAACTGTAATTTCTGTTGTGGAAAGTTTAATATTACAATAATTTTGTTTCAGTGGTGCACTGAAATCTCCATTGACAGCAAAACCAAATAGCCCCTAACTATTAGTATTATTTATTATTCCTTTAAGACATGATAGGCTTATATGGCAATTTATAGGCAAATCAAATTTCAAATCCCTGCTCTGAGGACTTTACAATCTAAGCTAAACCAGTCAGGAGTGAACCTCAATAAGTTCAGGTTTCAGAGTAGCAGCCATGTTAGTCTGTATCCTCAAAAAGACACTTTGCTTCTTTACAAAAGAAAAAGGACACTAAACTATCTAGACTACTACATGCCACAAGGGGCCACAATAGTGGTTCCTTTAACCGATCCAGCAATATTGTTAATCTATCCTGCTATACTCTTAGCCCAGCAGAAGAAATTGTCCTATCTCGGGGCCTCTCCTTCTGCCCCTCCACCCCCACGAACATGATATAGTTCTGTGGTGACCTAGAATCCTATTTTCGATGTCTCTGACTCAAGGAATATTTCAAACACACTTCTGAACAACATACTAACCCACAGAGACCTTCCTACCAACACTACAAAAAGAAGGATTCTGGGTGGACTCCTCCTGAAGGTTGAAACAGACTGGACTTCTACACAGAGTGCTTCCGCCGACGTGAACGGGCTGAAATTATGGAAAAGCAGCATCACTTGCCCCATAACCTCAGCTGTGCAGAACACAATGCCATCCACAGCCTCAGAAACAACTCTGACATCATAATAAAAAAGGCTGACAAAGGAGGTGC
Organism: Eretmochelys imbricata; assembly: GCF_965152235.1. NCBI lineage: Eukaryota > Metazoa > Chordata > Testudines > Cheloniidae > Eretmochelys > Eretmochelys imbricata. The sequence continues at coordinate 130,095,997 of NC_135572.1, forward strand.
TGTCGTCATCATGAATAGGTTGGAATATGAACAAGAGGCTGCTGGCAGCTCTCCAACACCACTTTCTACAAGCCATTACCCTCTGATCCCACTGAGGGTTACCAAAAGTAACTACACCATCTGCTCAAGAAAAAGCACAAGAACAAATCCACACAGACACACCCCTAAAACTCCAACCAGGGGTATTCTATCTGCTACCCAAGATCCATAAACATGGAAATCCTTGACGCCCCATCATCTCAGGCATTGGCACCCTGACAGCAGGATTGTCTGGCTATGTAGCCTCCCTCCTCAGGCCCTATGCTACCAGCACTCCCAGCTATCTTCAAGACACCACTGACTTCCTGAGGAAACTACAATCCATCAGTGATCTTCCTGAAAACACCATCCTAGCCACTATGGATATAGAAGCCCTCTACACCAACATTCCACACAAAGATGGACTACAAGCCATTAGGAACAGTATCCCCGATAATGTCACGGCAAACCTGGTGGCTGAACTTTGTGACTTTGTCCTCACGCATAACTATTTCATATTGGGGGGGGCGTGTCATAAATATAAATGGAAGGGTAACCACCTTTCTGTCTACAGAACTATAAAATCCCTCCTGGCCAGAGGCAAAACCCTTTCACCTGTAAAGGGTTAAGAAGCTAGGATAACCTCGCTGGCACCTGACCAAAATGACCAATGAGGAGACAAATTACTTTCAGAGCTGGAGGTGTGGGGGGAACAAAGGCTCTGTCTGTCTGTGTGATGCTTTTCCGGGACCATATCAGGAATGCTCCTCAGAACTTCTGTTAAGTTAGTAAGTAATCTAGCTAGAAATGCGTTAGATTTCCTTTTGTTAAATGGCTGGTAAAATAGGTTGTGCTGAATGGAATGTATATTCCTGTTTCTTTGTCTTTTTGTAACTTAAGATTTTACCTAGAGGGATTCTCTATCTTTTGAATCTGATTACCCTGTAAGGTATTTACCATCCTGATTTTACAGAGGTGATTCTTTTACTTTTTCTTTAATTAAAATTCTTCTTTTAAGAACCTGATTGCTTTTTCATTGTTGTTAAGATCCAAGGGTTTGGGTCTGTGTTCACCTATGCAAATTGGTGAGGATTTTTATCAAGCCTTCCCCAGGAAAGGGGGTGTAGGGCTTGGGGGAATTTTGGGGGGAAACACGTTTCCAACTGGGCTCTTTCCCTGTTCTTTGTGTAACACTTTGGTGGTGGTAGCATAGGGTTCAAGGACAAGGCAAAGTTTGTACCTTGAGGAATTTTTTAACCTAAGCTGGTAAGAATAAGCTTAGGGGTCTTTCATGCAGGTCCCCACATCTGTACCCTAGAGTTCAGAATGGGCAAGGAACCTTGACAGGGGACAATGTATACCTTCAAGTTAGCGGCACTGCTATGGGTACCCGCATGGCCCCACAGAATGCCAACATTTATATGGCTGACTTAGAACAACGCTTCCTCAGCTCTCGTCCCCTAATGTCCCTACTCTACTTGAGCTATATTGATGACATCTTCATCATCTGGACCCATGGAAAAGAAGCCCTGGAGGAATTCCACCATGATTTCAACAATTTCCATCTCACCATCAACCTCAGCCTGGACCAGTCCACACAAGAGATCCACTTCCTGGACACTATGGTGCTAATAAGCGATGGTCACAAACACCACCCTATACTGGAAACCTACTGACCACTATACTTACCTACATGCCTCCAGCTTTCATGCAGACCACACCACATGATCCATTGTCTACAATCAAGCTCTGCGATACAACCGCATTTGCTCCAACCCCTCAGACAGAGACAAACACCTACAAGATCTCTATCAAGCATCCTTACAACTACAGTACCCACCTGCTGAAGTGAAGAAACAGATTGACAGAGCCAGAAGAGTACCCAGAAGTTACCTACTACATGACAGGCCCAAAAAAGAAAATAACAGAACACCACTAGCCATCACCTGCACCCAACTAAAACCTCTCCAATGCATCATCAAGGATCTACAACTTATCATAGTGATCAATGGCTTCATGTCTAGTTGGCAGCCGGTGTCAAGTGGAGTGCCCCAAGGGTCGGTCCTGGGGCCGGTTTTGTTCAATATCTTCATAAATGATCTGGAGGATGGTGTGGATTGCACTCTCAGCAAATTCGCAGACGATACTAAACTGGGAGGAGTGGTAGATACGCTGGAGGGGAGGGATAGGATACAGAAGGACTTAGAGAAATTGGAGGATTGGGCCAAAAGAAATCTGATGAGGTTCAATAAGGATAAGTGCAGGGTCCTGCACTTAGGACGGAAGAATCCAATGCACCGCTACAGACTAGGGACCGAATGGCTAGGCAGCAGTTCTGCGGAAAAGGACCTAGGGGTGACAGTGGACGAGAAGCTGGATATGAGCCAGCAGTGTGCCCTTGTTGCCAAGAAGGCCAATGGCATTTTGGGATGTATAAGTAGGGGCATAGCGAGCAGATCGAGGGACGTGATCGTCCCCCTCTATTCGACATTGGTGAGGCCTCATCTGGAGTACTGTGTCCAGTTTTGGGCCCCACACTACAAGAAGGATGTGGATAAATTGGAGAGAGTCCAGCGAAGGGCAACAAAAATGATTAGGGGTCTAGAACACATGACTTATGAGGAGAGGCTGAGGGAGCTGGGATTGTTTAGCCTGCAGAAGAGAAGAATGAGGGGGGATTTGATAGCTGCTTTCAACTACCTGAAAGGGGGTTCCAAAGAGGATGGCTCTAGACTGTTCTCAATGGTAGCAGATGACAGAACGAGGAGTAATGGTCTCAAGTTGCAGTGGGGGAGGTTTAGATTGGATATTAGGAAAAACTTTTTCACTAAGAGAGTGGTGAAACACTGGAATGCGTTGCCTAGGGAGGTGGTGGAATCTCCTTCCTTGGAAGTTTTTAAGGTCAGGCTTGACAAAGCCCTGGCTGGGATGATTTAACTGGGAATTGGTCCTGCTTCGAGCAGGGGGTTGGACTAGATGACCTTCAGAGGTCCCTTCCAACCCTGATATTCTATGATTCTATGATTCTATGATCACTCTCAGAGATCTTGGGAGACAGGCCAGTCCTTGCTTACAGATAGCCCCCCAACCTGAAACAAATACTCACCAGCAACGACACACCACACAACAGACCCACTAACCCAGGAACCTATCCTTGCAACAAAGCCCGTTGCCAACTGTGTCCACATATCTTTTCAGGGGACACCATCATAGGGTCTAATCAGACGTCAAGAATTATAACATTCAAAAACCAGTCAGAGAACACTTCAATCTCTCCGGTCACTTGATTACAGACCTAAAAGTGGCAATTCTTCAACAAAAAACTTCAAAAGCAGACTCCAATGAGAGACTGCTGAATTGGAATTAATTCGCAAACTGGATACAGTTAACTTATGCTTGAATAAAGACTGGGAGGGGATGTGTCATTACACAAAGTAAAACTATTTTCCCATGTTTATTTCCCCCACTACTGTTCCTCAGACGTTCTTGTCAACTGCTGGAAGTGGCCCACCTTGATTATCACTACAAAAGGTTTTTTTTTCTCTCCTGCTGGTAATAGCTCACCTTACCTGATCACTCTTCTTACAGTGTGTATGGTAACACCCATTGTTTCATGTTTTTTGTGTATATAAAATCTTCCCACTGTATTTTCCACTGCATGCATCTGATGAAGTGAACTGTAGCTCATGAAAGCTTATGCTCAAATAAATTGGTTAGTCTCTAAGGTGCCACAAGTACTCCTTTTCTTTTTTCAATAAGTTCAGAAATTGAGTTTGGTTTGAAAAAAATAAAGTATACAGAAATCTGGAAGCTACATTCACGGGAACAATCTAGCTGTTTGTTTCCCCCGCCATACTCCACCCCCAGTCCAACAATGAAAACTTCTGAATTTACTGACTGGCTAAGCTAGCAGTCAAATTAATTTTAAAGTTGCTTTGCATAGGTGGGTCAATGCAAAGTAGTCATAGCATATCAGTGAATTAAGTCCTTAATGCTTACCCAGAACTTACCCATGCTTACCCAAACTGAAACATCCTTGGACAGATGCTCTGCTGGTGTAAACTGTCATTGCTCCATAGACCTAGGATGATTTACACAAGCTGAGGACCTATGCCTGAGTCAGAAAAATTCAACAGGAAGGCTGTGATTCTCTTCTGACAGTAGTGTAAACGAGGAGTAATTACAATAAAGTTGGAATGGAACTGCACCAGTGAAACAAGAATCAAGCTCGAGTTTCTGAAAAATAGACTCTCTCATGAGTTATGAGGGTTCTCGCGGCATTTCCTCCATGGAAGCATAACTCCAAAATGGGATCACAGGATTTTTGATTCCATACTGGATCCAACACTGCAGCACTGGTTCAGAAAATTGAAGCTTTTATCTAAATTGGCAGTGCTCAAAACATTTTGAATATAAAGTTCTTATGTTTTCCCACTTATATCAAAGTATTAAAATCAAATATAAAACCCTTGTTCCTCGTCAAAAGACAAAGCAGAACCAAAAGGAAAAAGATTATCTGTAGTATTTTTTTCAGATGTTGTGTATTCCTGCTGATTTCTCTCAAATGCCTCTGAAACTCCCTCCTTCTTGGCCTTCTCTCCATTAAAAGTGTTTGCACTGCTTATTGCTTTGGTATGAATCAGATCAAAGCTATAACTTAAAGAAGGCTAAATTTACTCTTTGACCTTTAACTCCAATTATTCCTCTTCCTTCACTGTGATGTACAACTTTTTTTTCTTTCTTGCCAAGCAGCATGCAGTTTTCATAGATAAAAGTGCTAATCTCCTACTGATAAATCAAAAAACAAAATATCACAACTTTCAATTCATGTAATTTTTTTCCACCCAGGCCAAATGGTGAAAGGTAAAAATATGGGTATATATCAAGAGCAATCTAAATTATAGTATTAATGTTATCGCTTAGTGTTTATTTTACTGAACATCCAAAAATGTTCTAGGTGCTCCTTTGACACATAAAATAGCCATGTTCCCTGCCCCAAAGGTCAAAGGACCTGATCTTGTAAACAATTCCTCATAAGAAGAGATCTTTGGAGAATCAGGGTCAAAGTGACCAGACAAAAGCCAAAACAAAGAAACTACAAAATCATGAGTAAGCTTAATGATAGCGTACATCATATTTAATCGTAACATGACCTATTTATTCTGAACCTTTATTGCTGTGGAAGGGTTTGGGCACAAGAGAAGAGAAACACATGGTTTTGGAAGGAGGGAATTTAAGAGAAAAGGAGAAGATGGAGGGAAGAAGGATCAGGTGAGGGGTGGGATTGACAATTATGAAGGAGGAGAAATAGCGATGAGGATCAGGATGTTGATGATTGGGAGATTGGCTTAGGGAAGCAATTGGTGGCATTAGAATTTATAAACACAGTCAGAGTCAATTAAGTGTTGGAATTGTTGGGCTTCCTTGGGAAACTAGAGTTAGAATGGATGGAGAATGTGACATCAGAAGGGTCTGATTGTCTATATGGTCTGAAGGCTTCTTGCTGTTGTTTCCATCAAGCCTGGAGCGTAGGCAAGCACTAGAGGCTACATAGTGGAGGAAACTGCTGGCATCTGGTGCTCCTTGGTGCCAAAGGAGTAGAAGACTGGCAAGCTTGACTGGCTCCAGATTCTTCCTATATTGCTGAAGAGAACCCAGAGATCTGTGAATAAATGTCTAGTGTACAGCAGCCACAGATATTGTCTGCATATACTGAGGCTCTGGCTCTGCCCCAGTTGGGGTTCCAGTCCTGTGTGTTTTCTAGAGAGATGGACTGTTAGGGCCTCGTGCCCTGCTTGCCACCCCCCACTCCCACCCTGATTCCAACATTTGCATGATTGAGGATGGAAAGAAGATGTTTAATCCCCAATTCTAAAGAGCAAGTAAATATTAATGGGCATTTACACTAGTTTTACAGCAATGTAATTCCATTTACTTCAGTGAAGTTATACAATTTACACCAGTGGATAGTCTGGTTTACTCTGCTTTTTGTATTAACATTGCTATACTGATTAGTGGTGTGATTATTATTGTTTTACGAAAATAGATACACTAGCCCAACTCCTAGTATGTACACAACTATTTACAAATTGGTAGAAAGGAATAGCTTGAAAGGGACATGACATGACATATTATAGGCTGGATGACAATATTGTTTTGGTCTCAGGAGAAATTGGGCTTGATCTAATTAACAGCAAATAACCAGAATCTCACCAAAAAGCCCATACAATTCACAGAAACTATGTAATTTGTTATTTACCTATCATAAAAGGATCCAAAAAAAGTAGTAGACATGGCTGATAAAAAAAAAAATTCCTCCTGGTATTTTCAGTTCAAAATTAAACTCTATCCTGAAATATATATTTTTATGAAAAAGGCTGTGTCAGTTTATTGCAGCATAATGATGGGACTCCAAGGAAGTAAAGGCACATGGCAGATGGGGCAGTTGACTTCAGCATTTAGGATGTGGTACCCTAGCCAATCAGATCAGCATTCATCATGTTTGCTTTTAGAGAATCTGGAATGGGTTGTAATAAGTTAGGGGGAGATACAAAAATGTTATAGGCCTATCTGATTAGAAGGCTCCAAACATAACTATTGCTTTGGGGATTTACTTACAGAATTACATTTCCCCTCCCCCATGTTGGACAATATATGGTGTTCTATGATTGAAGAATAACCAGGCTTAGGAATTGAGTCACAATGGATTTGTTTTCTGTTTCATTTAATAAAAAACCCTCCCTGCAGGTTTTAGCTCTGTAGTTTTTAAACTGTGTTTTTCACTCTTCCACCTCCCACCCCCTGCTAAGCCCCCCAAATTGATTTTTCTAGCCCTAAAGGGCGGGGGGGAATCACAAGATCAGCAAAGGGTTATTTAACTTTCTTTATACATAAATATCCCATGTTTGAAACAAGACAGAAGTGCAGCTGCTTTCTTTCCTTCCCCAGGCCATGGTGACACATGCATATTAGGCAACTAACATGAACGATCACCCTTTTTCACCTATGGAAATGTGTGATTTTCATTCTTGTCCTTTAACCCGTGTTAACTTATTCCATTTCCCCAAAGCTACAGTGTGAAAGAAAAATGAACAGTTGGACAAGTCCAGGGGATTGCTATATGCAGTGTAAGCTAGTGCCTCACCTCTGTCTGAAAGATCCTGTTATCATTCCTGAAGGTATGTCACCTTCCTTTCTGATCAGAAAGGATTCAGGATTTTTGTTTGTTTTTCTATTCATGGCAAATTAAAGGTACTGAGCCAGGAATCTTACATGGGCCTTGGGATCATCCCAGAACACTAGAGGTGCTGAAGTAGTATCCTCATGAGGTACAAGGCCTTGACCTGAGTCCGAGGACTATGGTTCCTGACCCACTAGCAGATGAGAGGTGGAGTGGGTGAGTCAAGGAGGGAGCTGAGAGTGGGATACATTGTTCCCCCTGGTCCCAGTGGAGATCAGAGCATTAGGGATCCTCCCTTTAAGGGGGAACTTCCTCTCCCGAGAGCTACTGCAGAACCCTTTATAGCATGACTTTACATAAGTCACACTGTTATGGACCAGGATGTCAACAATCTTGCCTAATAGTCAGAGCAGGAATCAGGTCACATGGGCAGAGCAGGCATCCAGGTTGGGGAACAAAGCCAAGGGCCAGCACCAGAGTCAACTGCCAAAGTTAATATCAGTGAGGGTTATAGTGAGTATCCTATGTAAAGTCAGGATTTTTAGAGCCTCTTCTTTAAGCTTCTCCAGACTGAGCTTGAATGAGACTTCTGCAGTGCTCTACAGCACAGCTGTACAATCCCCCAGTGATGCTTGCTGTAGGAAGGACAAACCTAACCCACTTCAAGATAAAATAACCAAAACACTTTCATTAGAATTTAATGCAGTCATGTCAACTGTGTTAATTGCATTATTAGTCAACATTCCTGCTGATGCACAATGGCTGATTACTCTATTGTTCTGAGGACCCTGGAGATTAGAAGAGAAAATAGAACACACATTGTTGGTTTTTGAGGGGGTTTTCCGTTAGCAAATTCCATGCAAAATAGTATTTGAAGAATACATCACAACACTGAAAATTGCAGTTAAATATATTTTGGCTGAGGAGCGTGTGAAAGCTCCCTATAAAAGAATAGTGGATACACTAAATGAAGAAAAGGGTCCAAAAAGTGGGAGGTAGGTGCCAGGAATACCTATAGAATCAGGTGTAAAGTGGCAGGAAGCTGAGAAATCTGATTAAAGGCAAAACTGGAGAGGGTGGGATGATAAAAGCACATAAACTATAGGATGAAATGTCTTCTCTCATTCAGCTTGGGTTTGATTTTCTATTTCATACTTGGATTAAAATGCAGTTAAGCTTCGTTGCTTAGAAGAAAAGTAATATTTTAAAAACTGCCAAACTTAATGGCAGCTAAGGAAACTGAATGTGCAAACATATATCCCCATGTGATATTATAACTGCAAGTTTTGTCCTCTCCATTTTTCTTACAAGGTGAGTGACAAAACTGGGTATCACTTTTTCCCCTCCTCACCTTTCTCCCCTTCAATTTCCCCCTTGCATTCCTCACTTTTACTTACTCCAACAATCACTTTCTCTTCTCCATCTAAACCTTAAATGCCATCCACAAACACACACACAAACAAAATAAAAAACACTACAACCAAACACACACACTACACAACTTAAGACTGTGATTTGGTGACAAAGAAAACTGTATCAGTCAGTTTCTTCACAGAGCTGATAGTTCCACTGTCATAAATATAAAGGGAAGGGTAAACCCCTTTGAAATCCCTCCTGGCCAGGGGAAAGCTCCTCTCACCTGTAAAGGGTTAAGAAGCTAAAGGTAACCTCGCTGGCACCTGACCAAAATGACCAATGAGGAAACAAAATACTTTCAAAAGCTGGGAGGAGGGAGAGAAACAAAGGGTCTGTGTGTCTGTCTATATGCTGGTCTTTGTCGGGGATAGACCAGGAATGGAGTCTTAGAACTTTTAGTAAGTAATCTAGCTAGGTATGTGTTAGATTATGATTTCTTTAAATGGCTGAGAAAAGAATTGTGCTGAATAGAATAACTATTTCTGTCTGTGTATCTCTTTTGTAACTTAAGGTTTTGCCTAGAGGGGTTCTCTATGTTTTTGAATCTAATTACCCTGTAAGATATCTACCATCCTGATTTTACAGGGGGGATTTCTTTATTTCTATTTACTTCTATTTTTATTAAAAGTCTTCTTGTAAGAAAACTGAATGCTTTTTCATTGTTCTCAGATCCAAGGGTTTGGGTCTGTGGTCACCTATGCAAATTGGTGAGGCTTTTTATCCAACATTTCCCAGGAAAGGGGGGGTGCAAGTGTTGGGAGGATTGTTCATTGTTCTTAAGATCCAAGGGTCTGGGTCTGTAGTCACCTAGGCAAATTGGTGAGGCTTTTTACCAAACCTTGTCCAGGAAGTGGGGTGCAAGGTTTTGGGAAGTATTTGGGGGGGGAAGACGTGTCCAAGCAGCTCTTCCCCAGTAACCAGTATTAGTTTGGTGGTGGTAGCGGCCAGTCCAAGGACAACGGGTGGAATATTTTGTACCTTGGGGAAGTTTTGACCTAAGCTGGTAAAGATAAGCTTAGGAGGTTTTTCATGCAGGTCCCCACATCTGTACCCTAGAGTTCAGAGTGGGGGAGGAACCTTGACATCCACCTATTAATAAGGTTGGTGCAAGCTACCATTATAAATTCCTGTTTTCAGTTACTTATAACTTTGCCATTAGGGCTGAAATCTTCCATACCAGGGATCTGCCTTGGGCTGATTTTTATTTTATTATGTTGTGTTTTATTTTATTAGTTTCAACTACAAATGATCAGGCATTTCAGAAATGAGATTAAGGAAAGATAACTTGTTTTGCCCATGTTAAAGTTCTGGTGACCTTTTCTTTGAGAAGTTCTAGTGCTTTGGATCAAGGGCTTTACATTTGGCAGGGGGGAGGAAGGGTGGCCTTGGTGTCAAGGATTTGCCTTTTCACTTGTTCCTGTGAAAATCTGTTCAAATATGGCCAAGTAATAAACTTCTGGGGGGGAGGGGAGAGAATCTGTTTGCACATGATCAGGAGAGGTTTATTAGAGTTATGAATTCACCAGAAATTCCATCTGCACTAAGCATGCTCCATCCCAGGACTACAAGTAGTCCTTCTGGTACCAAGAGGTCAAGGTGGCACTGGGCACAGGAACAAAGAGCAGGGAAACAGTCTCTTCTGTGTTCTCAATGCTTCCCTGAGGTTGGTGCCCAGACTTCCTGGAAAGTATAGGTGTGAGTAATGTTGGGGGAGGAGAGGGAATAGGAGCAGAGGATGATGTGAGGGACAGGAGTTAGGGTGACATCCGAAGTGGAAGAAGGGGCAGCAGAGTGGGAGAGGATGGACAGCAGCAGAGGGAGTGATTGGCAAGGGAAGGGCAGGGGGCAGAGGATGAGAGGGTGCACAGAAGGGTAAGGGAACAAGACCCATGAGAGAGTGAGTTTGGATAGGAGTAAAAGGAGAAGAGGGCAGGAGCTGGATGATGAGAGAAGAATAGGGGCAGTAGAAAGGGGACGGACCAGGGATATGGCAGGTGGATAGGAAGAGAGGGAGAGGGAGAGGAAGACAGGAGCAAGGGTATAGTGGGAGGACAATAACAACAGGGAAGGATTGAATCAAAAGCCAAAAGGAACCTAACTTGTGAGTGCCTGACTTTGTAACCTTAATGTAATACAGAACTATCTAAGCATGTGTTTGCAATTATCCTCAATTTAAAAGCATGGGCCTCGACTGTTTTGAGCTAGAGAACCAGGTATTTTAGTCTGAAGGCAAGAGAAAACTTATTAACTTCTGTGTTTTTCCACACCTGATACTTTATATTGAATAGACACTCTAAACCAAAAAAGGGATATGCCTATCAATTGTATTATTGCACATTAAAAAAAAAATCTTTAAATATCCTCAAACCCAATCACACAAGAAATATCTGGTTGCTGATCCAACTGGTCATGCAAAAGCATTTTTGGTGCCTATTTAGAACTGCTGGAAATTTGATTGATATTTCAGTTCCACATTCATTCATATTTTTTTCTGTACCTATATCTACACAGAAGTTATCCAGAACTGTGGGACTTCTCGAAAGCTCACTGAAGTTAATGGGAGAGATTCTGTTGACTTCAGTGGGCTTTGGTTCAGGTCCTAAGTGCTAAGTAGAGTTTTCAGTGCCCTGTTTTGTTACTAAACTTTAATTCATTTACTCTGGATAGAACAAACAATAAGACATGTAATTAATGTCATCTACAGTATGCAGTCTGTTTGAGTTGTAGACCTTCCAGAAACCATATTAAACAATCTATGTTTCAAATAAAAACTCATGATTGGAATCAATATATTAATAGCCAATAAATTGTTTATTCTCCCTTAATCATAAAATTGAACAGATTATTTTGTTTAACTGTTTGAATCAAATACAATTAAGGCATTGATTTTTTTTTTCCTATAAAGAAGTTGATATTAAAAAAAATAAAACTAAAGACTGACAAACTTGTGGCAACCACAAAAGTTTTCTGAAAAGTTCACACTTTTTCCAGTATTCTGCTTTAAGTTTCTCCAGAAACTTGTGGATTTCACTTGTGGATTCTAATTCTATACTGAAGTAAAAATGAAACACTACCAGAAAATAAATCCTAGACTCCTAATTCCTTTCTATCCCAACAAGCCAAACCTCTCTAGCAATACTACGTATTTCCCACTTGCACACTTCTCTTTTCCTCCCACATCACCAGAAATTCTTCAGTTTGCTCACTAATCACATATGTATTGCCAAATGTTCATCTGAAACAATATCCCTTTATTAAAAATAAAAATGAGTATGCAGAGGATGTTGGCCTAACTCTGCTTCCACTGCAGTCAATGATAAAACTCCCCTTAACTCTAATAGAAACAAAATTTTACCCATGCTGAAGGGATTTTAAAATCCCATCCCCTTCATTAGTTATTAGTCTGTTTTGCCAACACAACTATTTCCCTGCAATACTGGACCAACAACAATTTGTACTGTTGTAGCATCCTTCACAACAATGTCTCAGGGCTCTGTACAACTATAATAAAATTATCAGCATACAAGAACAAGAATAAGCTGTAGTAAACGTGTATATGTGGCTTTAGCCTTGGCCTGCATGACACAATAGACAATACTTCTAACATAGTTGATTCCAGGGGCATCCCAGAAATGTTTCACATGTTACATGCAACTGAACCCCCTTGAGTCCACCACAATCCACCCCCAGGCTTCCCACTGCCCTTTCCCAGCCAGCTCCCCCTATGTGGGCACTCACCTCAGTTCCCCATACTTGTTCAGCGACAGCCTCAAGACCTGCTACAAGCGGTAGTAGAGGGACATGGGATGCTGGAAGTAGAGGGAAGCTTGGCAGGCCCTCACAGGGTGGTCAGGGTGGGGGTGGGGGAGTTCTGGTGCTGGATGGAGCAGAAGCTCGGCTATACCAGAACAGTGCTGTAACCTCTTGCACTGGGTCTCAACACCTGGAGTGGGGAGCCCCATGGGACAGGAGCTGCCATTGCTGAACGTGTGCAGGGCAGGCTCACTCTCCAGCAGACATCCCCAGGGCCTCTTCTCCACACTGAGCCAGGATTAGAGTTGTGGTGCCAGGGCAGAGGGTGCAGCAGGACTGATAACTGGTATAGCCTGGTAACAGACTCTGATCCACATATCTTCTTGGCTTCTCTGTTGGGGTCTCCTATTTGGGTGTCCTGTACTGTATACACTTTCCTATGATTCTCTATCCACGAGCTGCCCTTCAACTGGCTATGATATCAAACCCCTAGATGAACAAACAATTCTATTTTCCACTTGCCTGGGAGCATACACTTCACTTGGTGATCAACTTTACCACCACTGTTTTCAGTGCAATTTTCAATGTATGCCTCTTATCTCTCTGCATGGTATGTTGTAGATCCTAAACCCCTCCACTTAAAAAAAAAAAATAGCAATACTGTCTGTAGTTGATTTAATGAAAAGGCTGCATACACTGAAGAGTGAAATCAGACAACTTTAAACTATGACAAAGAAAAGCTCAAGCACCTGATTGTCGTTGTCATCTAAACCCTATTTGTGAGAAATGTTGCATGATTTTAAGTACTAAAAAAATAAGTATCAGGCAAGTTTGAGTCTATTTTATAATTGATCAACTGTTTTGAATTGTATTTGTTTTGTAAATAAATCAACTATCATTTTGCCTTCATCCCATTCATTTTAAGAACTTTTGCTCAGTCATGACAAGCCTCCCAGTGTACCCAAATCAGTACTCATAGAGCATTATCTTTGTTTCTAGCATGCTTAAGGCCCTGAGACATGAATTAAATGATACAAAATATATTCCAGTTAGTTGACACTATTCTCAATAAATAATGGAACAGCTCATATTAGAGTATCACCCACCACAATCTGTTGTAGCAGGTGGTAACCAGCTGCAAGATAAAACTACAGAGAGAAAAGTGTTAGTCAGTCAAATAACAGTTGTGTTTGAGTTGCAGGAGCAGCTCTTCTGGTAGTCTGTTTTTGATATTTTACTTGGCCAAATAAGTGTTATTGACTTTAATATCTGAAGGAGGTGTTTTGTTGTGTTGTAGAGATGTTTAAGAAGAGACCTAACACAAAAGCTTGGAGTAAATTGGCACTCTGTGGACAATTATTTTTTCTAATCAAGGACCTGGATAACTAAGTCCAATACTGCATTATTTTCATTAGCATTGTTTTCTAATTGAGATTATTAGAACTGGTTGACACTTTGGGGTTTTTTTTGTTTTGTTTTGTTTTTTTCAGTGAAAAGAGGCCGTTACTTTTTTTTCTGTTTTTTCAGTGAAACATTTTAAAATGTTTCAGTTTTGAAACTAACAAAACAATCTGTGAAATCTCTTCTTTTTAAATGATTTTTTTTTCATTTTTTAAACTTTCCCCCAGAAGAGAGTTCTCATTTTCTGATCAGCTCTAAAGATGTTACACTTCATGTTTGTCTTTTGAACATTGATATATAGGTGCTTTACATGATCTGGGATTAAGCTGTTAAATAAAACTCTTCACCTTTCTTGTTCTAGTTCTGGAGAACTTACGGTATGGTCTAGTTTGTCCAAATGTATTAGTGTTTCTTTTATGAAGCAGCTCATGTTTATATAGGCACATGCCTGACTGAGCATGTCATTTGTCCTAAAAGCTTTTAATTGGCTCCTGCCAAATAACATTGATTTCAAAATTGCTTTTCTCATCTTGAGAATCCTGACTGGATCTAACAAGTCTGACTAGCCAATTTACTGCAAGGTTTCAATCCAACATCCATTGAAGTGAATGGAAACAGTGAAACAGACTTCCGCGGCAGAGGGATCGAATCCTAGTTCAGCTCTTAAGATATGATGCCCCAATTCAGCAACATATATCACTGAAGCTTATGAATAGGAAATACCAAATTCACAGTGAATTTTGGTCAATTTCACAGTCACAGGATTTTAAAAATCGTAAATTTCACGGTTTCAGGTATTTAAATCTGAAATTTCACAGCATTGTAACAATGGGGATCCTGACTCAAAAGGGGGTTGAGGGACGATTGTAGGGGGGTCACGGTATTGCCACGCTTACTGCTGTGCTGCTGCCTTCACAGATAGGCGGCCAGAGGGCTGCTGCTGGCCAGGAACCCAGCTCTGAAGGCAAGGCCACCACCAGCAGGAGCACAGACGTAGGGGTAGCAACACCATATCATGCCGTACCATCCTCACTTCTGTGCTGCTGCTGGCAGAGCCACTGCCTTCAGAGCTGGGCTCCCGGCCAGCGACTGTGCCACTTCCAGGAACCTTTCCTGGCTGCAGGAGGTGGGTCTGACCTGGCCCCAGGAGCGGTGTGTGCAGGGGGGGAAAGAAGTCCTGTCCCTCTCCAGCCCAGCCAAGACTAGCAGCTGGAGTCTGACTCAAAGTAGGAGTCCCCCAGCTAGGGTGCCCACAACCCCGCCCCTCCCCGGCTCTAGGCCCAGCGCTCAGGAGTTAAAGGGGCCCTGGGCAGTCACCCACTCACCCACCCATAACGCCTGCCCTAAAACCTCAAAAAGTGACAAAACCCCCCATACCATGCCACCTTCACTTCTTCGTCGCTGCTGGCGGCAAAGCTGATTTCAGAGCTGGATTCCTGGCCAGCAGCCCCTGCCCTCTGGCTGTCCAGCTCTGTAAAGTCTGGTCTCCCCTACAATAGCCAGATGTCATGGGGGAGAACAAATTTCATGGTCCATGATGTGCTTTTTCACTGTTCTGAAATTTGTAGGGCCCTACTTATGAACAGTCCTATTGCCCTAGACTATTTACATGCTTACAGCTGGGTTGTGCTAACATGTCCAGTGCCTAGCTCAATTGGGGTCCTGGTCCAAGATTGGAGCTCCTAGGTGTTGCAATAAATAACAGCAATCCCTCATGAGGGAGAGGACATATGGCCAAACATGAGCAGCACCACTACCCCCATGCACCAGGTTGTGATGCTACTCACTTAGTTTTGGTCCTGGCCCCTCCCCCACTGCGGGACCAAACCTGAGTGGGCAGTGGAGCCACCAGCACTTGTCCTCCTTGCAGCTGCTGTGGGGCTGGCTACAGCACAGATACCATGTGAAGTACATGGGCATGATAACAAGCTTGAAATTAATAAGTCAATAGGTCTCATTGAAGGTAGCACCACCAATGTCCCATTACTGCCTCACCCCCTAGTTCCAAAAATTTGCACTGAATAGGATCCACAAAGCCTGACTTAGGCACTTAGGCTCCATATACAATCAATGGGGAGAGCCAGGTACTTAAGACTGGGACCCACAAAAGCCAGCATGCTAGGTGGGGAGCCTCTTAAACAAACAAACGGGAGATGCCAATGAAAGCGATGTGTCCTAAACCCCATCCCTTTCAGGGACTTCGGTGGGTAAGTCCAGGCTGCAGGGAAGCACCTCTCTCTGCTTGCAGTCCGCAGCTTGGAACTCCTCTCCTAGAGTCAAGTGGTTAGACGCCTATATCATCTTCTGTGAGAATGAGTTAGGCGCCTGCTTCATTCCACAAAAAGTGGAGAAAGACGGGTGGTGCCCATCTTACAACTTTTAGCCCAGTGGTTAGATCACAATCCTGAGAGGTATAACACACCCTGGTGAAATGCTCTCCACCTTGCAGGCAGAGAGAGGACTTGGGCCTGGGTCTTCCATATCCCAGGTGAGTGCTCTAACTACTGGGCTAAAAATTATGAAGTGGAATCACCTTATTCACCTCCTCATGGATTTCTAATGGGGTCTGATCTGGTATGCATGCTCTAAGCACGCCTAATCACTCAGGCCACATATGCTGCTCTGCCTATCTTGCCTATTTTCTCCTGGTTTGTGAATCCTACTGGTGCTTAGGTTGGAGACAAGCATCTAGAGGGAAGCAGTAGTGTGCATGTTCAGAGGCAGAAACTTAGGCACCTAGGGAAATTTTGCAAAAAAAATTTATGCTCAGGTGAATTTAGGTGCCAACAGGGTTAGGTGGCAGCCACACAAGAGTTTTGTGGATTGTAGTGCCTAAATCAGCTATTCCAGACAGAGTGCAACACCACTCTTCTCAAGGGAGCCCCCCCCCATTCTGGAAAATCATGCTTATCAGGAGAGCATCCCTCACTTCCCCAGCCCTCTTGGGTTTTTCTGGGTCCAGCTCTCCAGCCCTGGAGAGGTCCACAAGTCAGCTCCTCTGCTGCTATCCTTCCTTCAGGCATCTCTGTCCCTCTCCAGCTTAGGGCCAGCAGGCAGCTCCCACCCTGTTGTTGTTGTTGCTGCTGCTGCCACCACCAGCAGCTTGAGCCACCTGCCCTAGATCTCTGGCTTGAGGAGCCAGATAACAAACCCCTCTTGCTGGTCCCCTGCCTTCAGCCTTCTCATAGGTCCCTTCTAGTTCTGGCAGATCTCACAGGTCCCTGATCCCTACTGCCTCTATCTTCCTGGGTCTTCCTCCATTACAGGGTCTGCCTGGTCCTTTATAGTCCCCAGGTGCTGACCCACACCCCTCTTAACTGGCAAAATTGGAAGTGTCTGTTCTGGCACAGGCAAGCTGGACTTACTTCATTTAGAGGGGCCAGCCACACTGGGACAGGTAACCACTTTTATAAGTGTTTTCTCCCTGAGCACATTGTTTAGTTTATTTTTGTTTATACATTTGTGACCTTTTGCTACCAAAATTATTTGGGGAAGAGCATATATGTCTCAGTGGGGGTGTCACATGGTGACTCACTACTCGCAGCACTTCCCACTGGCCATCCTGGGAATTAGCTCTGCCAAACTTGCATTCTTCCTTCAGTGGGGTCTCCCCCATCCTGTCCCATGACGTGGCTCTGCTAACTCTCTGCAGTCTCCTCTTCATGGCATAGCCCTCTAGCCAGGTCAATAAGATCCTCCCCATGTAGGGAATTCAAAGTCCCTCCAGACCCACAGTCTGGCTGATGTCTCCAAAGCCCTTACCACTTCCCACTGGTGGGGAAGGGAACCTAGGCCCACCCTCTACACTGGGTTCCAGCCCAGAGACCCTATAAAAAGCAGCCATGTTTTCTGTTGAGTCTCACCCCTTTCTGCTGTTTCCCTAAGCTTCTTCCTACTCATGTGGCTTCCCTGATCTCTGGGCTTGCCAGCCTCCAAACTCCCTCCACTTAGGGAGTAACTGCAGTCTACTTTCCTGCAAACCTCTTGCTGCTCACTACTCCCAGGCTTTCTACTAGCCCCACCTGTTCCTGCATAGCTGAACCTACTTCTAATGAGCGGCATGCTCCCTGGCTCTGCCTCCATGTGCACTCAGTAGAGTTAATTGGCCTGCCTGGCTACCTTAACCACTTTCAACCTTGTCTGGAATGGATGCCCCATCACAGGGAGTTTAGGGTGTATAATTAATGCTGGACTGGACCCTTAATTAGTTCCTTTTTATTTACATTAAGTTGCACCCCAAATCTGTGCCCCCCTCATTTTAACAAATGCAAAGATTTTGGATGCAGCAGCCATACAATTAAATTGTTATTCATTTCTAGGGTATTTGACACTGGCACTTATATGCAATATATCACTGACCGAAAGGTAAGCAATAACGATGTGAAAACAGGACACCAATAGCCTCCCTTTTTTTCATGAGAATGAGAGAAAATGAGAGAGATGCAATTCATTACATAGGTCAGGGTATACGTTTCACATCAGCTACAAAGCAGGATGGTGTACTGCAAGAATAATGAACATCTAGCATGGAAATGGGTGCTTTGATAACAATGATACAATAACATGATGTTAGGTCATTCCTCTGCACCCATTCTACAATAGCACTTACATATCTTCATTACTGAAAGCATCTGAGAACTAATTTCTTGGTGTAAAATATCTCTTTTGCTAGAAATTTATATTGAGGAATTTCTAAGGGAATGTATTCAGTAAATCATGCTATACGGTTTTGTTAGGGAAATAATCATTGTCATCTGAATTCTATTTGTAGTCTACAGATGGATATCAATAAAGTAATGATGCATTAAAGAATATTGGTTTCAGGCACTGTGGACACAGCCCACTGTTAACAGCAGATTGTTTACTTCTAATTTCTATTTGACAAAACAATGCAGGAATCTGCAGAGTAGGCATTGCTGGCTGATATTATTGGATCAAAAATGGTTGAGAAAACAGGTATGTTAAAAATAAAGAAGAGAAAGGTTCCCATAGATATTGTTATAACTATTAATTATTACTATTAATTGCAACTATTTAAAATGAAAATCACCAGATCCTTGAAGAGGACTGTGAATACAAACCCATGTAACATTAATACATTATTCTACATCAGTGATGCAAAAGATCACAGTTCGCAAAATATATCCACAGACTGTCCTCCCATCACCAGGGCATGGGGTTGCATCCTATACCATCTAGGTGAATAGCCATTGAAGGACCTATCCTCCATGAACGTATCTAGTTCTTTTTTGAACCCTGTTGTAGTTTTGGCCTTCACACCGTCCCCTGGCAACGAATTACACAGGTGGATTGTGTGTTGTGTGAAAACTTCCATACCCTTAATCATTTTCGTTGCCCTTCTCTGTACCATTTTCCATTTCTAAAACATATTTTTTGAGATGGGGTGACCAGAATTGCATACAGTATTCAAGATGTGGACGTACCATGCATTTATATACTGACATAATGATATTTTTTGTCTTCTGATCTATCCCTTTCTTAATGTTTGCTAACATTCTGTTCGCTTTTTTGACTGTCACTGCACATTGAGTGGATGTTTTCAGAGAGCCATCCACTTTCACTGTAACCTGAAAGTGAGAACAGGTGTTCACATCTCACTTTTGTAGCCAGCATTGCAAGGTATTTACATGCCAGATATGCTAAACATTTGTATGCCCCTTCATGCTTCGGCCATCATTCCAGAGGACATGCTTCCATGCTGATGATGCTTGTTTAAAAAAATATTCTCATAAAATTTGTGACTGAACTCTTTGGGGGAGAATAGTATGTCTCCTACTCTGTCTTACCTGCATTCTGCCATATATTTCATGTTATAGCAGCCTCAGATGATGACCCAGCACATGTTTGTTTAAGAACACTTTGTTTGCCAATTTGACAAAACACAAAGAAGATACCAAAGTGAGATTTCTAAAGATAGGTACAGCACTCGACCCAAGGTTTAAGAATATTAAGTACCTTCCCAAATCTGAGAGGGATGAGACGTGGAGCATGCTTTCAGAAGTCTTAAAAGAGCAACATTCCAATGTGGAAACTACAGAACCTGAAGACCAAAAAAGAAAATCATCTGACCCAGATGATGAAAGTGAACATGTATCGGTCTGCACTGCTTTGGATCGTTATTGAGTAGAACCCCTCATTAGCATGAATCCATGTCCTTTGGAATGGTGGTTGAAGCATGAAGGGACATATGAATCTTTTACGAATCTGGCACATAAATACCTTGCAATGCCAGCTACAACAGTGCTATGTGAACACCTGTTCTCACTTTCAGGTGACATTGTAAACAAGAAGTGGGCATCATTATCTCCTGCACATGTAAACTTGTTTGTCTGAGTGACTGACTGAACAAGAAGTAGGACTGAGTGGACTTGTAGGCTCTAAAGTTTTACATTGTTTTATTTTTGAATTCAGTTATTTTTTGTACATGATTCTACATTTATAAGTTCAACTTTCATGATAAAGAGAATGTATTACAGTACTTGTATGAGGTGAATTGAAAAAATACTATTTCTTTTGTTTTTTATAGCACACATATTTGTAATAAAAATAAATATAAAGTGAGCACTGTACACTTTATATTCTGTGTTGTAATTGAAATCAATATATTTGAAAATATAGAAAATATCCAAAAATATTTAAATAAAGGGTATTCTATTACTGTTCAGCAGTGCAATTAATCACTAGACAGCCCTAATTTGTACACCTACCTAAGCTGGGAAGATGTAGCCTTACTTAAATACACATAAAAGCAAATGTATAGTTATTAACAGAGGGACCTAGACAAATTAGAGGACTGGGCCAAAAGAAAGCTGATGAGGTTCAACAAGGACAAATGCAGAGTCCTGCACTTAGGATGGAAGAATCCCATGCTCTGCTACAGACTAGGGACCGAATGTCTCGGCAACAGTTCTGCAGAAAAGGACCTGGGGTTACAGTGGACGAGAAGCTGGATATGAGTCAACAGTGTGCCCTTGTTGCCAAAAAGTCTAATGGCATTTTTGGTTGTATAAGTAGGAGCACTGCCTGCAGATCGAGGGACATGATCATTCCCCTCTATTTGACATTGGTGAGGCCTCATCTTGGGTACTGTGTCCAGTTTTGGGCCCCACACTACAAGAAGGATGTGGAAAAATTGGAAAGAGTCCAGTGGAGGGCAATAAAAATTATTAGGGGGCTGGAGCATATGACTTATGAGGAGAGGCTGAGGGAACTGGGATTGCAGAAGAGAAGAATGGGGGGGGGTTAATAGCTGCTTTCAACTACCTGAAGAGGGGTTCCAAAGAGGATGGCTCTAGACTGTTCTCAGTGGTAGCAGATGACAGAACAAGGAGTAATGGTCTCAAGTTGCAGTGGGGGAGGTTTAGGTTGGATATTAGGAAAAACTTTTTCACTAGGAGGGAGGTGAAGCACTGGAATGGGTTACCCAGGAAGGTGGTGAAATCCTCTTCCTTAGAGGTTTTCAAGGTCAGGCTTGATAAAGCCCTGGCTAGGATGATTTAGTTAGGGATTGGTCCTGCTTTGAGCAGGGGGTTGGACTAGATGACCTCCTGAGGTCCCTCCAACCCTGATATTCTATGATTCTAGGATTATTTTAACTGCAGTGGAACACCAAGGCTTTCACTGGATCCCACTGCTATAGAGGTACAGGTAGCTTTGAGTATCCCTGTATCAAGTGGTTGAGAACTGAATCAGTTGCCTGAACTGGATTATAACTCTGTAGATATTCTGAAAACATATCTGTGATTGAGCTCGCTACACAGAGTACAAAGACATCTCATGAGACATGCACCCCTTATTATACTTAAGCATACTTGCAGCATTTTAGTCATAGACAATTCTGGGCACATTCAACAAAAAAGATCACTAATGATACATAGGACATAGGAGCACAGAAATTGCCCTGACTCAGGCAATTGGATCAGACTCAAGGTCCATTTAGTCCAGTATACTGTCCCTGAGAGTGGCCAGCACCAGATGCTTCAGCAGAAGGCATAGAAACCCACAGCAGGCACTAACCCACCCCATCCACCCCCATCCACATACTAGGTCTCATCTACATCCAAGGTAGAAGTCAAACTCAAACAACTTAATGGTACCAAATCAGGGGTGGGGAGGGAGGGATAATCTGCAACCAAGAATATTAAATAAACTGGCACATGAAATTGCAAGCCCAATAGCAAAGATTTTTAACGAATCCATAAACTCGGGGGTCGTACCCTATGACTGGAAAATTGCTAATATAGTACCTATTTTTAAGACAGAGGGGGGAAAGTGATCTGGGAAACTACAGGCCTGTTAGTTTGAACTCAATAATATGTAAAGTCTTGGAACAAATTTTGAAAGAGAAAATAGTTAAGGACATAGAGGTAAATGGTAATTGAGATAAAATAAAACATGGTTTTACAGAAGGTAAATTGTGCCAAACCAGCTTGATCTCTTTCTTTGAGAAGATAACTGATTATTTCAGACAAAGTAAATGCAGTAGATCTAATTTACCTGGACTTTCAGTAAGGTACTTGATACAATTCCACATGGAAAATTGTTAGTTAAATTGGAGAAGATGAGGATTCATATGAGAAGTGAAAGGTGGATAAGGAACAAGTTAAAGGGATAACTACAATGGGTCATACTGAAAGATGAACTGTTAGGCTTGAGGGAGGTTAATAGTGGAGTTCCTCAGGGATTGGTCTTGGAACTAATCTTATTTAACATTTTAATTCATGATCTTGACAGAAAAGGGGAGTGTGGTAATAAAATCTGTGAATGCCACAAAGTTGGGAAGTATTGCCAATACAGAGGAGAACTGAAATTTCATACAAAAAGATCTGGAGGACCTTGAAATAGTAGTAGAAAGTAATAGAGTAATAAAAATGGGATTACAAGCTCCGTGATTTTTTGTTTTTTGAGTACAGGAGCAGTGGGTGAGGTTCTGTGGTCTGCATTGTGCAGGTCAGACTAGATGATCACAATGGTCCCTTCTGGCCTTAAAGTCTATGAGTCATCCTGATAGCTAATCATTATTGATTGGTTTAAGCTATGATAGTGTTAATGATAATAGACCAGTTCAATAGGAGAAATGCTGGGAAGGGGAGTGGAGGGGGTTCAGTAGCTTTGGATGGAGAGAGGTAACAGAGTGGTGAAGGTTATGTCAAAGTGACAAAGCTATGAGATTTTATGAGACTTACTATAGTGTCGTCTGCTGGAGTTGAGAAGGAATTTTGCTCCTTACTTATTTGCACAGCTAGACAAAATGCCCTTTGTACTATATTAGGAAGGTGAATAGAAACACTTAACTGCCTTTAGACAAATTCTTTTAGGATCAGGAGCATATAGGAAAATAACTATTTCCTGTAATAAAATCTGGTGTCTGTCAGGATGGTGAGCAAAGAATTATAATTTCCACGGTGTTGTTGAAGTGGATTCAGTGCAACTATAGTGAGTTTGGTAGAACATCTATGGTACTTTAGTGACATGTTTTGCAGATCTGGGAGGGGCGGGGGGAATCATTGTTATGCCCATCCCCTCTGACTGACTGACATGACCAACAAAGAGGCCTGAATTTTGGGTATGTCTTTTTTTAAAAATTAGAGAATGAATGTAGTTCACAAAGATTAATTTCTTCTCTGGATAAATGCCAAGATACTGAATAAGTGTCCACTACTGGCTCCCTTATTTCAAGCTATCAATTATGAAACTGATCTGTATCTTTTCCTAATTACCCACAACACCAGTATGTGTGTAAGCAAGAGATCCTTTCCTGAGTGGAGTGCATTGCTAACATTACATGAACAAATGCTGGGCAGGTATTTAGGGTACATTAAGCATGTGTTTTAGGGGACTGTATTGCTGCCCTTAGGACCACATAAGGAAAAGTGTAAGGCCATTGCACTCCAACAGCAGCTCCAGTAGGGAACAATGTGCGCTCATTATAAAAAAGTGCCATTGTTCAAGTTATAAAGCTTCCTCTCAGCTAGCGCCTGCTCCTGGCAGGCTGTCTGGTTTTTACAAACAAATTAATCAGATCTTGAGTTCTTTAATCCTTCCATCCTCACCCATTCTCCCACTGATCTTGAAACAATGTTGGATTTATTTTTATTTGGTAAAACTTTACAATGGCATGGAGTGCGCACATCTTGAACAGCTCATAAAAAAGCTCCTCTAGCACTGGTCGACACTATCCTACTCTCCTTTCCTTTCATGAAAAAGTACTTCTGAAAATCTACTGCTCACAAAAAATATTGTGCCTGTTGCTAAATATGTGTGTTGACAGTTTTCAGTGGTCAACATCGGGAAGTGATTTGACCCAGATATGTCCCTTTGTATTGTGTCTTATCAGCTCTTTGGCTAGTTTCAAGTTGAACTTGATGTGAAATCTGTTAGGTGATATCTTTTTTTATTTTATGGATGATTGGCTTGGAGAAGTTTCATAGTGAAAATACCACCTGCTCATGAGGATGTGATGTAAATTCCTTGCAGACATATAGATCTACTCATGCATCCGATGAAGTATATATTCACCCATGAAAACTTATGCTCCAATATGTCTGTCTGCCACAGGACTCTTTGCTCCTTTTATAGATCTACTCATGTAACTCTAAGCTGTAACTTCTTGTTACTGACACATCACTCACATATTTAATGTCATACTTGTAATTTGTGTTTGATTGGTGTGCTCTTGATGTCGATTACCTGTTTGTTTGTTTTTCATTTAAGACACAGACATGTCAGTGAATAAATGGCTCTTTTCAAATCACTTAAAAAAACTGGTAATGGGCACATATTGTGCCAAGGTCTGAATGCATGCATCATTGTTCTCTACTTATTTATAGTCTTTAGAATGAGTCATTTGCCACACCGTCAAACACTGCCTGTGTATTTCAGCATACGCACAATGCAGTGATTTTTCAATCATTTGACACAACAGCCTTGAGTTAAGGATATTGGTTGATCCACGATGTAAAAACATGCTGCACGTGGATTTCTTTTTTCAGTTCTGTTAACTTTTTATGTGAGAAAACATTGTAAATATGAAAGAATGAGCTTTTCAAGGTGGAAGCTTTGGGGCATTTTGGTTGGCCTTTGACTACTCCTGTCAGAGATGGAGCCCATACCAGGAAATGCAGATCTGCATCTGAACCTAAGCTACACCAAAGTTTGCACCCAGTTCAGGACTATCCTTTCTCTTGAGGGTTCTTAACCTCCCGATAACAAGGTTAGGACTTTCCTTTGCTTAAATGTCACACCCTCAGATATGTATTTCTTTCGTCTTCTCTTAGCTCACCCTTCTTATTTTCCTCAATTGGCTCATTTACCATGTCACAGCCACTTCCCCTGTCGTTCCATCCTTTTCTCACAGGTCATTAGATTCCAAGGAACAGCACTGTATCTTTATAAAGGTTTTCTTTGAAACTGACATAGAAGAAAAGGCTAGAATTGTTAGTGATTGTTATGATGTTCATATCTGTAGACTGATACCTTTGGGTGTGTGTTTTAATGTGAACAAATGAATAAATCCAATCAAGTGAAAAAATATCTATATTACATCATTGCATCATTGGTGGCATGTTTTGTCAGATATCTGTTGCTCTGGAAGAACTACATCTTCAAAGTGATTGTAGATGTCCAAATTGAGACACTACAAAGGAACCTTATTTTGGGGGCAGGGGGGTGGGGAGAAGGCTCCTTTAAATTTCCTGAAGTGGATACTCCAACACTGAAGCATTTAAAATGACTATTCTTTTTTTTTAAAAAAAAATAGGCCAAAAATGTATATACAAAGAAAGCTTGTTCCAAAACCATTATCGCTACATTCAAACCTATTTTCACATAGCTGCCTTACCATTGCACAAATTTACCATCATTCAGGTGTGTTTGTATTTTTCATTTAAATCTGGAACTAGTGTACTCTGTCATATATTTTATATTTGTTTTACATAATATTGTTTCTCTTTCCTCATACGTCTTTTTCTGTATTGTTCCCATTTTGAAAAAAAACTTCAGTACATAAAATTAAATATGTTGAACAGACAACATCCTTTTCCTTCTATTCCTTTGCTTTTGCATCCAATCCATTTCAGTACTTTTTAAAAAACACACACTTCTTTTGCCTTTTGGATTTCTTTCTTTCTATGCTTATTGGATACTATAATTTAATCTTTTAAGCCTGGATCAGGACATTTATCTTAGGAAGCAATAAAAGGAAGGTTAAAAAAAACCCTCAGAACTAGAGCAGGTTGGGAATATTTTGACATTTTTTTCAATCAGAAAATTCTTATTAATGTCATCTGAAACTTTTCACAGGCAAAGATCAGCTTAAAAAAATTTCCCATTTCATTTTTTTTTTAAAGAACAAAGTTTAGGAATTGATTAAATGTCCCGCTTGAACATTTTTGAAAAGAAAAGTTCCATTTTTCAGATTGAAATTACATTATTTCAAATTTAAATTAATTTATAGTAAAAATGTAAATAAGTACAAGATCAAAATCAAAACAAAACTTTTTTGAAATTGTCAAAACAAAATGCTTACATTGACCTGATCAATTTTTTTTTTATTTTCAAGAATTTGAGATTTTGACTTCTTCCTGATTTGGGTCAGGAAAAAATATTGAAACCTTGAATATTCTTGTGGGACAGGAAAACCACTTCCTGCCTAGCAATATTCAGAACAGCTGTTCGAGAATATAAGCGGTGATATCCTGGTTCTGGTAAAGTCAATGGGAGTTTTGCATGGGGACAGAATGAAATGCTTCCTGGGTGAAAAAATATAAGCTTTAAAAAAAATCTGGTTGTTTTTGTTTTCCCCAAATCTCTCCCTTGTTCCTTTATGTGTTACCCAAATATCCCTACATTTGAGCAGCACATTACACTGTTCTGTGAATTATTAACTCCATTTTCTTTTCAGAACATTATAACAAATGTTTTAGTTGCTATGTATCGTGTGGTCTTACTACCTTAATTTACAATACTAATGCATCTGAAAGGACAATGGTGCCTAAATGGCACTATTCTTCACTGTTTGAGGGCTTGTCTACACCTACAGCACTTATTCCATAACTGTCAGCTAGAGGTTTTTGAACCTTCTGATATTGGCTACTCTCAGAGGCAGGATACCGAATTAAATGACTTTGAATAATGCCAGCATAACAGTTCCTGCGTTCTTATGAGATACTTGTAGGAAATAGATTTAACCACAAAATCAGCAGAGACAAATGGTATTTAAAATTAAAGAGTCTTTTCTAATAAAACATAAAATCTTTTTTATGAAAAAAGCTCTTCAGTGTTAGGACACCAATATAATTATTAAGGTGTATCTATGCAAAATTAATTCTAGTTCAGGTCTTTAAATCCACACTCATAAAAAGAAGAAATTTCAGAAGGGCAAAAGCTGTAAGCAAACTGAAAATATGAAGAGACAAGTGTACAAGTGGGTGCCAAAATGTATTTCAACAGTTCTTAACCTTTTCATCATTGAAGCCCCTCTTGGGATAGAGTGAGAAATGTGTATTCCTCCAGCCCCCGTTTCCCATCATGCCACAACCCACTACAGCTTGGGCTGCTTATTCTTTTTCCACACATCTGCTGCCTCTCTTTCTGAAAAAAGAGGGGCATGTCCCTGTCCCTACTATGTGCATGTAGGGGAAAAATTAGTGCTGATGCCTGTACTGCCCCCTCCTGAATTACTGCAGTTCTTGGGATGGTAGGGGTGATTAATCCTTCTATCTTCACCCATAAATTGGTTGTAGGGGCCTCTGGCTCTGCATCTCATGCCCCTCTGAAGCTGTAAAGCTTTGCTCTCTACAGTTGAACTGTATCTTGCTGACTCCCTCAAAAATCCCATTCCCTGTTATCATGTCTGAGGGCGTGTCTACACAAGGATAAAAGACCCACAGCTGGCCTGGGTCAGCAGGCTTGGGCTCACGGGGCTTGGGCTGTGTGGCTAAAAATTGCTATATAAACATTTGGGTTTGGGTTGCTTATTGTGTTGCTGGAGCCTGCGCCCTGGAACCCTCCATCATCGCAGGGTGCCAGAGCTCAGATTCGAGACCAAGCACAGATTTTTTGAGCAATTTTTTTTTCAGCCCTGAAGCCCAAGCCCAAATCAGCTGACCCAGGCCAGCCATGGTTTTTTAATCCCTATGCAGATATAGCCTGAGATGGAGACAGTAAAGCTTAGATATTTATTTAATTAAATTTTGGACCATTTGGAGGCTCAGATTAAAACATGAGCATAGGGACAAACTGAACATCATTAAGAACAGAAGAGTGGCCATACTGGGTCAGACCAAAAGTCCATCTATCCCAGTATCCTATCTTCTGACAGTGGCCAGTGCCAGGTGCCCCAGAGGGAATGAATAGAACAGGGAATCTTCAAGTGATCCATCCCCTGTCGCCCATTCCCAGCTTCTAGCAAACACGGGCTAGGGACACCATCCCTGCCCATCCTGGCAAATAGCCATTGATGGACCTATCCTCCATGAACTTCTCTAGTTCTTTTTTGAACACTATTGTAATCTTGGGCCTTCAGAATATCCTCTGGCAAGGAGTTCCACAGGCTGACTGTGTGTTGTGTGAAAAAATACTTACTTTTTGTTTGTTTTAAAGCTGCTGCATATTAATTTCATTTGGTGAACTCTAGTTCTTGTGTTGTGAGAAGGAGTAAATAGCATTTCCTTATTTACTTTCTCTACAACAGTCATGATTTTATAGACCTCAATCATATCCCCCCCTTAGTCATCTCTTTTCCAAGCTGAAATGTCCCAGTCCTATTAATCTCTCTTCATTTAGCAGCTGTTCCGTACCCCTAATAATTTTTGTTACCCTTTTCTGAACCTTTTCCAATTCCAATATATCTTTTTTGAGATGGGGCAATCACATCTACAAGCAGTATTCAAGATATGGGTGTACCATGGATTTATATAGAGGCAATATGATATTTTCTGTCTTATTACCTATCCCTTTCTTAATGATTCCCAACATTCTGTTCGCTTTTTTGATGGCTGTTGCACATTGAGTGGATGTTTTTAGAGAACTATCCACAATGACTCCAAGATCTTTCTTGAGTGGTAACAGCTAATTTAGATCCCATTATGTTATCTGTATAGTTGGGATTATGTTTTCCAATGTGCATTACTTTGCATTTATCTACATTGAATTTCATCTGTCATTTTGTTGCCAAGTCACCCAGTTTTGTGAGATCCTTTTGTAGCTCTTCGCAGTCTGCTTGGGGTTTAACTATCTTTAGTAATTTTGTATCATCTGTAAATTTTGCCATATCACTCTTTACCCCTTTTTCCAGATAATTTAGGAATATGTTGAATAGGCCTGGTCCCAATACAATGGGGGGACACCAGTATTTACCTCTCTCTATTCTGAAAACTGACCATTTATTCCTACCCTTTGTTTCCTATCTTCTAACCAGTTACCAGTCCATGAGAGGACCTTCCTTCTTATCCCATGACAGCTTTCTTTGCTTAAGAACCTGTGGTGAGGGACCTTGTCAAAGGCTTTCTGAAAATCTAAGTACACTGTAGCCACTGGATCCCCCTTGTCCACATGCTTGTTTACCCCCTCAAAGAATTCTAGTAGAGTGGTGAGGCATGATTTATCTTTACAAAAACCATGTTGACTTTTCCCGAACAAATTATGTTCATCTGTGTCTGACAATTTTGTTCTTTACTATATTGCAACCAGTTTGCCTGGTACTGAAGTCAGGCTTACTGGACTGTAATTGCCAGGGTCACCTCTGGAGCCCTTTTTAAAAAATGGTGTCACATTAGCCATACTCCAGTCATTTGGTACAGAAGCTGATTTAAATGATAGGTTACAAACTACAGGTAGTAGTTCTGAAATTTCACATTTGAGTTCCTTCAGAACTTTTGGGTGAATACCATCTGATCCTGGTGACTTATTACTGTTTAGTTTATCAATTTGTTCCAAATCCTTCTCTAATGACCTCAATCTGGGACAGTTCCTCAGATTTGTCATCTAAAAAGAAAAGCTCGGGTTTGGAAATTTCTCTCACATCCTCAGCTGTGAAGACCGATTCAAAGAATTCATTGTGATTCTCTGCAATAGCTTTATCATCCTTGAGTGCTCCTTTTGTATCTCAATCGTCCAGTGGCCCTACTGGTTGTTTAGCAGGCTTCCTGCTTCTGATGTACTTACATTTTTTTTCTTTTACTTTTTTAGTCTTTGGCCGACTACTCTTCAAATTCTTTTTTGGCCTTCCTAATTATATTTTTACATTTGCCAGAGTTTATGCTGCTTTCTATTTTCCTCACTAAGTTTCAACTTCCACTTTTTAAAGGATGCCTTTTTGCCTCTCACTGCTTCTTTTACTTTGTTGTTTAGCCACAGTGGCACTTTCTTGATTCTCTTGCGATATTCTTTAATTTGGGGTATACATTTAAGCTGAGCCTCGATTATGGTGTCTTTAAAAAGTTTCCATACAGAGTGGAGGGATTTCACTTTTGGCATGTACTTTTCATTTATGTTTAACTAACTTCCTCATTTTTGTGTAGTCCCCCTTTCTGAAATTAAATGCTACAGTGTGTGGCTGCTGTGGTGTTTTCCCCGCCACAGGGATGTTAAATTTAATTATATTATGGTCACTATTATCAAGTGGTCCAGCTGTATTCACATCTTGCATTTTAACGTCTTATGAACAAAAGTATATTAATAAAAAATAAAATGTAAAAGATCAAGCACACTCTTGGCAATAAGTACGTATGATTTCAGTGCCAGAGCAATACAAAATATCCATTTTCAACCATCTACTTTAAATACATAAATGTTTCTGATTCTCCCACCACCACATTATCTTCACAAACCAGTTAGCCTGACAATGATAAATTTTTTAAGAAGAATGAGTCACAAATTTATATTTAAATCATTATGAAAATATCCTTGCCATGCTAGGTCTAGAACACCCTCTCCGCCCCCCCCCCCCCCCCACAAACAAACAAAAATGCCATCACAACAGTGAAAAAAGATTTGGAAATGAGCTGAATAGGATGCAAGTACTGAACAAACTCAATCAAAGGAGCAGAACCTGTGTAGTAAAAGTATAGCTCTGGAGGCTAGAAGCAAATTGAAGGTAGCAAATGAAGTACAAATTAGAAGGGTAAATAAAATGTAATAAAGAACTGAGGACACAGTCTGGTACTGTAGATGCTATATAGATGAGATAGGAGAAATGGGAAGTTACATTTTTCCAAGGATACAAGACAAGGTCTTTCAGAATTTTCCATCCTTGTACACTTTCATCTTAAATGCTGACACAAATCATACAAATGGATCTGGAAGCAGTAAGGATAGAAATATGAGTGTGAGAGTTCTCTATATTCACTGGTAAAAATAAAAATTATAGCAGTTTGGGGGCAAACAGAGTGGGATTGTATGGCAGGGTTGCCTGGCTGGTTTTGGCAACCCTTGGTGTTCCTTCCAATTTATGTCCATGGCCTGGTCTATACTACAAATTTAGGTCAATAGAAGCTGACTTAAGTCGACCTAATAATGTATGCATCTACATTGTCAGGTCTTTTATACCGACCTAAGTCACCTGTAATATTAACTTCTGTATTCCACCTCTATGAGGGGCATAGCACTTGATTCAATCTTGATGGGTCAACAGAGAGGTAGTGTAGATGCAGCACTGCATAACTTGACTTAATTGGCCTCCAGGAGGTGTCCCGTAATGCTCTGCTGTGACTGCTCTGGAGATCATTTCCAACTCTGCTGCACAGCAGCCAGGTACACAGGAAACACCCCCTCCCCTTGTAACGCCCTGGGAACTTTGAATTCCCATTTCCTGTTTGAGAACTCACCAGCCCAGCTGATCATGGTGACTCAACTCCCCAAACATGCCCCAGCCTAGAGTACACAGGAAATGGTGGATTTTATTGCTGTGTGGGGAGAAAAGTCTTTGCAGGCACAGCTCCAATCCAGCAGAAGAAATACTGACATCTATGCAAAGATCAAATAGGGCATGGGGGACAAAGGCTACAGCAGGGACACACAGCAGTGCCAGGTAAAAATAAAGGAACTTCAGCAAGCATACCAGAAGACAAGGGAGGTGGACAGTCTGCCCCACAGGGGGGCACACAGGCATGTCGCTTTTACAATAAGTTGCATGTGATTCTCAGAGGCAACCCCATCACTCCCCACAAAAGCAGCGTGGACACCTCCCAGGAGTCTGAGTCCCAGGCCACCCCAGGCAACAAGAGGAATGGCATTCTGGATGACGAAGAGGAGGAGGAGAATGGGGGACAGGTGAGTGGTAGATTCATTCTCCCCAACAGCGACAGCCAGGAGCTGTTTTTAACTCCAGAGTTCAGCAAATCACAGGCAGGGCCGGATTAAGGCAGGGGCTTCAGGGGCTGAAGCCTGGGGCTCCGGCTCAAGGGGGTCCCCACAAAAATAAATCTCAGGCAGCAATCTCCAGGGTGCTCAGGTTGCCTGCCCTGGACCCATGCAGCTCCCAGAAGCGGCGTGCTTCTGGCACATCTCAGCAGCCCCTGGCAGGGGGGAGAGTGTCTCCGTGCACTGTCACCACACCTAGGACTGTCCCCACAGCTCCCATTGGCCAGGAACTGGCCCTGCTGCGCCGCCATCAAGGAGCTGCCTGTGGTAAGCGCCTCCTGGCTGGAACATTCAGTGCATCCTCCACTCCAGGAGAAAGACTTTCGCAGATTAGGAGGTGGAAAAGAGGATGTGAGATAACATGTTCTGTGAGATAATGAATGTCTCTTATAGCTGAGACAGACCTTAGAGCCTGGAGGATTTCACTCTCTGAGAAACTGGACATGGAGAACAGGACAGCATGCCAGGAGCAGGAGCATGCCACACATCAGGAGATGCTGCAGATTATGAAGGACCAATCAGACATGTTGAGGCATCTAGTTGAGCTTCAAGAAAAGCAGCTTGAAGCTAGACACCCTTCCTAAACTGCCTGCAAACAATGCCCTCTTCACAATCCCCATCTCCCAAATGTTCTAGGAGGCAGGGAGGGGGGATTTCAGTATCCCTTCCACTCAGTTGGGGGGAGAGGGTACAAAGAACAGAAGGTGCCCACTCCAAGACCATTGATGATCAAGAGTACCATGCTTCTGAAAACAAGCTGACATATTTTCTCCCCTACTAATTTTATCAGCCCATTTACCCAAGGTTAAATTATTTTTCTCTTGTTTCAATTTCTTTGTGTGCATACACTAAAAGTAAACATTTTGAGAAAGAAATGCTCTTTATTTATTCCAATCATGAGGGGTTGGGGGAACCCATGTAATGGAGGGGGTGGTTTGGGAAGGCAAAATGCAGATAAGCGACACACATTACTGTGGCTCATTACTGAAAAGGGTTTTCAAAGCCTCATGGAGATGCAGAGCCCCTTGCTGGGATCTTCTTATTGGCCTGGGATCTGGCGGCTAAAAATTAGCTGCCAACCTATCTGCCTCCACACCCCACCCCCGTGGAAACTTTTCTCCCTTTGCCTCACATATATTACAGAGCACACAGCATGCAGCAAGAACAATGGGAATATTGCTTTCACTGAGGTCTAATCTATTAAGCAAACCACACCAGTGACCCTTTAAATGTCCAAAGGCACATTCTGCACTTGCTTAGCCTATTGCTGAACCGCTCATTACTGCTGTCCAGGCAGCCGGTGTATGGAATCAGGATTCATGGAAGCAAAGGGTAGGCTGAGTATCCCAGGATCCCAATTGGCATTTGAACATCATCAGTGGTTATTTTGCAATCTGGAAAGAAAGTCCCTGCTTGCTGTTTTCTGAACAGATCTGTGCTCCTAAAGGTGAGCGCATCATGCACCTATCCTGACCATCCCACACTGATGTTAGTGAAATGCACTGTGATCCACCAGAACTTGAAACACCATTCAAAAGTATCCCTTTCAGTTTATGTACTCTTTGGCAAGGTGGTGTGGTACCAAGCTAGGTATGTGCGTGACATTTATCACTCCTCCACAGTTAGGGAACCATATCACAGCAAAGCCATCCACTATGTCCTCCACATTGCCCAGAGTCATTACCCTCCTTAGCAGAAGTGGATTAATGTCCCTGCACACTTGGATCACAACAGTTCCCATGGTGGATTTAGCCATTCCGAACTGATTCCCCACTGACTGGTAACAGTCTGGGGCTGCAAGCTTCCACAGAGAAATAGCCACTTGCTTCTCCACTGTGAGAGCAGCTCTAATTTTACCGTTGCTGCACTTCAGGGCTGGGGAAAGCTCTGTACAAAGTTCCTGGAAAGTGCCCTTCCATATTCGAAAGTTTTGCAGCCACTGATCGTCATCCCATAGCTGCAAAATGATGCGGTCTCACCAGTCAGTGCTTATTTCTTGAGACCAGAAATGGTGCGCTACTGTGTTCAGTGGATGCATGACTGCTAGCTGTAACTGCAAATTGTTTTGCTCTATGGCTTGCAGCACTGCTGCTTGGGTGACATCATAATTTTCCATGCTGCAGCTCCTCTCTTGGCTTTGGAAATATTGCAGAATAAGGTGCATACTATTTGTAATGCTCACAACAACAGTGCACAACTAAGCAGTGTCCATGCTTCTCGGGCTATGGCACATGGGCTGCTAAGCCAGGCTTTTGAAAAAAGGCGTGAAAAAATATGAGTTGTTTACAGGGGATATCAGCGGAGGAAGGGAAGAAGAAAGGGAGGAAAGTGCATCTAAGGAGGCTGAAGCCATGTTCCCATTTCCTCCCACAACAATATTTTAGTCCCTTGAGGTGTTGCAAGACCTTCCAAAAGCACCCTGTGACTAGTCGTACTGTGGGATAGCTATCCACAGTGAACTGCTCTGTGCATTGATGCAAGTGCAGCTAGTGAGGATGCACTCCACCAAGACAATGAGTGTGAGATGGATACTCACAATCAACTTAATATTCAGTCATACTTTATATTAAAATTCAATTAAAAAATCAAAAGCATTAATACATGTGTGATGGGTTGGATCACAGAAACCCCCGTGGGGCTGCCAAGTGCTGTGCCCAGATTACGTCTGCCCCTGCTTTCCTGCCCTGGCAGCTTGGGACTTCAGTGCCCTGCTTGATTTGAGCCAGACCTGCTGGCCTGCTGAAAACCCAGACCCCAGGTCTGAACCACATCCCCTAATAGCTATAGGCTTAATTGAAAGCAGCTTAAGAAGCGTTCCTGTCTTTAACACTCAGATTCACAACTCCCAATTGGGTCCAAACCCCAAATAAATCCATTTTACCCTGTAAAAAGCTTATAGAGCGTAAACTCATAAATTGTTCGACCTCTATAACACTGATAGAGAATTATGCACAGCTGTTTGCTCCCCCCCCCCCCAGGAGGTATTAATACATACTCTGGATTAATTAATAAGTAAAAAGCAATTTTATTAAATACAGAAAGCAGGATTTAAAAGTAGTAAAAGACAGAACAAAGTGAATTACCAAGTAAAATAAAATAAAACCTGCAAGTCTATGCCTAATACAGTAAGAAAACTGAATACAGAAAAAACCTCACCCTCAGAGGAGTTCCAGTAAGCTTCCTTTTACAGACTAGTCTCGTTCTAGTCTGGGTCCAGCAATCACCCACATCCCCTGTAGTTACTGTCCTTTGTTCCAGTTTATTTCAGGTATCCTTGGGGTGGAGAAGCTATCTCTTGAGCCAGATGAAGACAAACTGGAGGGGTTTCCCAGGGTTTTAAATAGACTTTCTCTTGTGGGTGGATAGCCTCCCTCCCCCTGTGTAGAATTCCAACTACAAGATGGAGTGTTGGAGTCACATGGGAAAGTCACATGTCCATGCATGACTCAAAACTTACAGGTAGCAGCCATGGTTCACATGCTACCTTGAACGTCCTCATGTAGACTTCTTATGTGGATTGGAGCCTCCCAAGATCCATTGTCTGTTAAGTGCTTCTTGATTGGGCACTTAACTTGCAAATTCCTTTCTAAAGACGCTGACCAAATGCTTTACTAAGGCTACTTAAAAATCAAGCAAGTACACAGCCAATATTCATAACTTTAAATACAAAAATGATACATGCATACAAATAGGAAGAATATATTCAGTAGTTTATAACCTTTACATAGACATGTCACACGGCATATGTAGCATAAAACATATTCCAGTTATGTTATATATACATTCATAAGCATATTTCCATAAAGCCTCATGGGGTGCACTGTCACAACATGATTAATAGGTGTTTCCATATATGGTTAATCAATTGTTACATATTTTTACAGAATCCCATAAGTCAATAAATTGCTTAGAGCCATACTTTATAACATCCATAACACCTTCTACTGTTGTGCTTATAACACATACTGCTCATGTCTTAACATACTTGTAACATTTATAATCATATATTAGCCTTTTATAAAATATTTACAAATAGAAACTTACAGTAGGACCTAATATCCTGTTATTGAAAGCTTAGATAGATTTTATGTTTTATTATAAACATAGAAAATATTAATATTAAACTTGTTACAAATTTGGCTTTTTTTAAACCACAAAATTTGGAGGAAAACTTTGGGGGGAAATTGTCAGAAATAAAAGCTTGAACTAAATTTTCAGTGAAATATTTGTAAAAAACAATTTTCTCAAATGAATACTCACATAGTAAAAAACCTGCATTTTTGTGTATTGTATACTTGCCGTAGTCACCTGTATTTGGGGAGAGAGATGGTCGAAGCAGAACTGAAAAAGTAGCAGAGAGACCCCGTCCTGGTATTTCAAGAACTGCTGGATTTCGATGCACAGTGAGAGCTGAAAGAACTACAAACATGAATTTTAGAGCAGGAAAAGCAAGGGCACTGGGTATATTTACCAAAGGAGAATCATACCATATTTGTTTGGCTTGTAGCAGAGTGTAAGAAGGCGGTTGGCAGTGAGAAATCTTGCAGAGGTAAATCTTGAGCTTAATAAGATTCATAAACAAGAGCAGGTTTCAAGAGAATGAAGAAGTCACTGCTAATCTGGGACTATAAAGTATACCCCGGTCAGAGAAAAGTAAACAGCTGGTTTAAAAACAGCAGGGCTTGAAATAGCTTCTCTTAGCAAGTCAACATTAAAGTGACATATGAGCTGAAGAGATGTTTTTGAAAGGACAGCAAATCTGTGGCCCTCTTTCACTAGGATTTTTTTTTTTTTAAATCCTGCTATTCCTACCACCTATCCCTCTATACTGGTTGTACTAATATTTGGGTCCATACTGTAGACACGCTGCTGTAATTCTTTTCAACACCATCCCATGTAACCCTGCTCAGAACAGACCTAATCAATGCCAAATTAATGATCCTGGAGAGATTCTTAACACTATTAAGTTGAACCAGTGTTAGTAAGGGAGAAAATATTTAAAAAGTTTCTCTAGTGTAATAAGAGGCTGTATTTGGGAAAACTCGATAGACCAATATTATCCAATAAAGGTAAAAAGTTTCCATTCTGGAAGGCAAATGAGGAAGTAGAAGTCGGGATCTCCCCCCTTTTACGAAGGCAGGTAAAGGAATGGATTGATGAAATATTTGCCTGTGTGGGCACTGTGTTTTAGAAGATTAGGCTCTGACCTGGGGGAATGGGAGGCCTGTGCTCTAATTCAGATGTTGGTATTGACTTGGTAGGTGAAGCTAGAACAAGTCATATTTTCCCTTCTGTAAAAAGAAGGCAAACAAATTTACCTATTGCTTGTGGGAGAAAGGAGGTTAAAAGTGGGAAAGAATGCTTGCTAAGTGATATATCTATTAGTGCAGGGGTGGAGTCTAGGTTCCCTGAGAATGGATGGTCTCTATTTTTTTGAGGCCATACCCGCTCTCTAACTCATGACCCCAATTAGAACAGATTGAACTGTTAATTAAAAACAATTTACTCATGGTATATGTCCTTTTTCTGAATGTGTGTGTGTGTGTGTGTTGGGGGGTAATTAGCTGCTGAAGGCCAGCTCAAGACTTACTCACTGCTTACTCTAAGTATCTGAGAGCTTAAGAGGCCTTGTTCTGGCTCTCTGCACAGGAGCGATTTTCATCCAAAATATTCCTGACTTATCATGGATTTTATGTTTTTATCATTATTAATTGTCTGATCAACAGTTTTGATTGATGTATTTAGGCCTTTGTATGGTTATAAGTGCTTCATCGTATTTGTTTGAGTATTCAGAATGTGTTATAAAGGATATATAACAGATCACTTACATGACATGCTTTCTGCTTCATGAGTGTACAAAGTAATTTTTATAAACAAGGGAAGTGCCTGGAGACATCACTAAGGGTGCACGTCACCCTGTCCAGACAACCAACATGAGACCATGCACCATTTTACGTTGGACAGATTAAGTGGCACCTAGGTGATGTCTTGGGCTTGTGGTGGCCCTCTGAACAGGAGGGAATTTCACCGTACAACATTAATTCTCTTAGGGAGAGAATGTGGAGCACCTGAGTGGGGCAAACACACCAAGGAGAGAGGAAGGCCTGAGGAATTTTACAATATTTTAAATATCTTCCCGTTTTCTTCTGTAGAAGAAGAAACATTATATTTGGCTGAGTACATAAATCCCATATTTTAAAGTAATTGGATTCCTTCCTGGAAAAGGAACAGCTAAAGAAGTTGAAATTATCAGTTTGTTTGGCTGCATTTTACAGTCATTTTTCTCTTGACACACTATCATTAAATAATTGCATATATTTATAATGTGGCTGGGCATAGTAACTTCTGGCACAAATACCCTTGTTCACACATGAAAATGTTCACTGGCATGTGAATGCACCAATTTGTACATAGATATCTATACTAGCATAAATAAAAGTGCCTCCTGAAACATTTGTGCATAAGAAAAAAAATACAATGGTGTTAACTGAAAAAATTAACAACAGAGAAATGAAGACAGTGTCAAAAAGCCACCAGCAGCAGGATCTTAGCATGACAGACACATTTTCTTCAGTTCTCAAGTGACCAAATAACTTCACTTCAAGATTTTTTGTCTTAACACTACCCCTCGTTATGGCTGGTTTATTACAACATAGTCCAAGTAGTCTATAACAAAACCACAACATGTAGTCCATTGCTCATCTCAGTGCAAGCAATCATTAAAACTCAAGGCATTTCATCCCTTAAATCCCCACATAACACAAATCAGCACCTTTGATCACATCCAAACATGGTCATTGTTCTCCTGTCCCTGTACCATATAAGCCATCCCATCCTTTCCAGCTAGAGTGCAACCCCATTCTTCCGAGCAGGAACCCCACCCTGACCAGTCTCTATGCTAGGGAACACCCCTGTCACACTCCAGTGTCTTCCGACACAACTAGGAGGTACACAGGCTCCTCTTCTATCTCTCTGCCCGGACAGCCACCCCAGCTCTTCCACCTGGAGTGCAATCCTGCTATTCCCAGCAGGAACACCTACATCCTCTTTGCTAGGAGATCATCTCTACAAGGAGAGCATTCCTCACTCCCCATTGCCCTCTCAGGGTTCCTGTGGGTCCAGTTCTCCAGCCCTAGAGATGTCCACAGGTAAACTCCTCTACTCTTTCCCTGCCTTCATCCTCCTCTGGCCCTTAGCTCCAGCTCTCCAGCAGGCATCTCCCCTGGTGGCTTCTCCTCCTGCCTACAATCCTCTCCAGCCCTGAGGCTCTGGCATGCCAGCCAGCAGACTCCTCTTGTTGCTCTCCTTGCCTTTAGCCTTCTCTCAAGAACACCTTCTACAAACCTCTCCTGCCCCTCCTGACTGAACCTGACTGAACCTGTCTGCTCTGACTCACTGAAACTCTCTCCTGCACTTGTCTGTTATAGCCACAGGGTGCTGCCTCACCCTCTAAACTGGCCAAATGGGAGCACCTGCTCTGACACGGGGTATCTGGACCTATTTCACTTACTAGGGCTCTGTGACACTCAGACTTGTGCTCAAAGTAAGATGGGTTCAGTAAAAATGTTTGTAAATGCACTGTTCTACTTTTGCATTTGGTTGGTTTTCACGTATATTAATCTTTTTTTGTCTACCTTGAACCCCTCCTTGAACTTTTATGTGGCTGGAAGATTTTGGATCTCCACTATTCAGACGATTTTTGCTCATTGAGACTGTTTATTATTTTCTAAACTGATTTGAGGAAGGATTGTCCAGTGATTAGGACACTATCCCAAGACTTGTTTGCCACAGACTTCTTGCATGACCTTGGGTAAGTTGCTTAGTCTTTCTATGCCTAGATTCCCCATCTGAAAGTCAGATTAATAGGTCTTCCCTATCTCATGTGTGTGATGTGAGAATAAATATATCAATGATTGTGAGATGCTCAGATATGATGTGGGCCATATAACTATCTACCTAAGATAGATAAGTGATAGATTTCTATATTTTTCGCAGTATATTTTACTTCTGTGATATCTGAGACCCATTACATGAGATTTCTTCAGAGGCGGGTGTTCATCACTCTGAACCAGGTATGTACTGTTCAGAATTAAGTTCTGCCCAAACATTTTTCTTTTGCTCAAGTTTTAGTTTAAGGATCATTTTGTTTTATTTCACCTGTTTTCTGTTCATTTTCTCCCCTGCTATCTCAACAGCAGCCTGTGCCCTTTCTTTTTTAAACTTTATTTTTTCTTCTTTTTTTTACACTAACAAATACATAAAGTAGAGGAAGGATGGGTTAGTAGTTAGAGTCTTAGTCTTGGACTTAGGAGACTGGGTTCAAGTCCCATTTCTGCCCAGTGCCTGTATGACCTTGGAAAGTCAGTTAAGGTACACCTCTACTCAAGTTGGAGGTGCAGTTTCCAGCTCAGGCAGAAATACATGTACAACCATGCTACCAATAGAAATGTAGCTGTGGCAGACTGGACTACCTGACCTGAGTACATTTCCACCCACGATCCTAGGTACTTAACTGGGGTAGGTATCACATCTACTCTTCAATCTTTTGCATTCTAGATTGATTAAAGCTGGCACATATTTATCTACCAAAACTGGAAATTATACCTTCAGCTTGAATGTAGACTTACCCTTTACTCTCCGGGCCTCAATTCCCCATCTACAAAATGGGCAAAATAGCCCTTCCCTACTTCACCCTGTACATTGTGAGGACAAATACATTATATAAAGCTTGAGAGACTCTCAGATAGCACAGTAATGAGGGCCATACACGTACCATAGCTAGAATAAATTTTATAAATCATGACTAAATTTTTACAACCAATCATTTCTTTGCTGTGTATCTCATGCCACATAAAATGTGTCAGATCTCCATTGTCCATCAGTCCCATTCAGAGATTTTTTTTTTAAAAGTAGACCTACATCTTAGCTCATATTGCTTTGTCCTTAAGACCATTTTCTGAATTGGCCTGAATACTGTTTAAGTGGCAATACGTGTTATAAGTCTGCATCTCCGTTGTCATTTTCAACTCTAAAATTAGTAAGAACTGGGATATAGGAATAAATAGGACAACATAATACCTATCAGATAATTAGGCCTCTCTCCTCAGAGACTTTTCTTGGAAGCTTTCTACCTTTCACTCTTCCACGTTATCTCTAGGTTTCAAGCATTACCATTAATTTCTATCTTATGTCTTTGTTTCAAAACAAAATAACCCAGGAGTGAGGGGGCAAGTAATGTTTACATTTTATTAGATTTTCCTATTAGGAAGTCTTATTTCCCTCTGTGTTACTGGTGAACTATATATGGTGTGTTTTAGAGCATATACCTTTTACTTTAGAAAAAGGGCACATCTGAGTAAAATGATTTCTGCTGGCCTTAACATATGTTTCACCGTGGGTTTCTTTTTTAAAAATCTACTTGCTAAGTAACAATTCAGGTCTCAAAGACACCTAGCATTTCTCTGAGGCATGGTAGGCCTGATTAAATTGCTTAGGGCTTGTCTACACTTACAGCACTGCAGCAGCACAGCAGCCTTCATGCCGCTGTACTGACGTAGTGCTTAATAAAGATGCCACCTACGCCTACAGGTGAGCTTCTCCTGCTGGCATAGGTGCTCCACCTCTCCAAGAGGCATTAGCTATGTCAACGGGAGAAGCCCTCGTCTTGACATAACACTGTCTATATTAGGGTTAAGTCGGTCTAACTACATCATTCAGGGGTGTGGATTTTCCACACCCCCAAGCGACGTAGTTATGCCAACACAAGTTGCTAACGTAGACCAGGACTGAGACTGAGAGTTCTTCAGGGCAGGCACTGTGTTCTCAGATGTGTGTACAGCAACTCACACAGTGGGGCCTGATCTTGATTTGAGTCAGTGGGTATTACTGCAATATACAAAGTAAAGAGTTAATAATAACAAATAATAATTCATTATTGGTGGAACCTAGTCTGCAAGCACTAGAAAATTTGATTAGAAGGGTGGCAGAATAGCATAAGTCCCTTGTAATGAAGCAGAGAAACTGCCCACCAGCATAAAAGGGGTTAAGGAGATCCTTTGGGAACAGTTAGCCCCACCCCATTATACTTGCAGCAAATGCCAGGTCTGGAGTGGAGAGAAGAGAGAAAGAGTCTGTCTCAGTCTGGGGCTGACTGGCAAAAAGGCAGGAGCTAGCTGTCTTCCTACTGAAAGGAAGAGTTATTAGCCTGCCAGCCAAGGCAGCCATGAGGAAATAACTACCATGTCCCTGGCTAAAGAAGACAGTGGAAGAGACTTAAGAGCGCCCGGCCTAAGAGATAACTGGGTGGCCGTAGCGCAGAGATGTTGTGGGGTTCCGGCCACACCAAACGTACTGTTGCCCTGTCTGGCGGAATCTGGGTCCCAGAGAAATGCAAAAAAACTCTTTTTGGAGGGAGTGGGAGTTTAGGATAGATTCCCTGAGACTTGCTGTCTCCCTCCCACCTTCCAGACCAAAACTGAAACTAAACCCTCTCTCTCCTTTTTTGTAGTCAGGCTGTCCCCTCTCGGGGGGGCTGTGCAGCCTTGGCAACTCATTGGTCCAGTGGCCTGCTCGTCCAGATTGTTCCATGGAGAAACCTTCCTATTGGTTCAACAGGAGTTTCAAGTTTCTCTGTTCCGACCTCTAATTCAAAGAATGCTGGGAATGGGGTTAGAGGACTTTGGTGGCAGCCATTTTTGTGGTACCCCTTTTGGTAGCCCCCCCGAGGCTCAGTCTTGAGTTCCATGAGCTGGCAAACTCCAAGTAGAAGTTACACTATGTTCCTTACAAAGTGCAGTCTTTTTGTCAAATTGATTTCTGTGTAAAGGGAAAGTCAGTGAGAAATGAGTAAAGAAAGCCAGCACATTCATTTCAGGGAAATATCAGCAATGGGCTGTGAGTTGTTTTAAGAAATATCAAGAGTGCTAGATCCTCCATCTTTCTGATACTGAGCCATGTGCTTTGTTGCGAAATGAATGGCTGCCACATTATCTGATGGCCTTGAATTGTTCTCCGGGAAGACTGAGACTATTTAAACTTGTGAGAATCACAATAGTTCAAACAGTGCTACTGCATGAAAGGGGAAATACACTGTATCACATTACTGTAGGCTAAAAGGCATGTGTAAGGTATATTTTGTAAAACATACAGTACCAGTGATTTTGTATATTAAAGCAAAATGAAGGTACCCAGCAAAGTATACTCATGCTTATATTACAAGACATTCCCAGGACTGATTGATCAGGCTTTGTGCTTTTGATAAAATGATTTAAACACATAGCTACCTTTCCAGAGCTGGATAAATTTATGAATGCAATTGTATGACAGAATTTCTTGTGATGGTAGGGGACAGAGCTCAGCAGTCTTGGGGATCACTTCTAATTTATGTCTTATGTTCCTAAAGCTCATGCATCAGGGTTTCAGCCAGCCACTGGCAGAGGTCAGGCAAGGACTTCTCCCTACATACAATGTATTTTGGGAGATGTTTTTTTGGTTTGTTTTTGTTTTTTATCACCTTCCTCTGAATCATCAGGGCTGGCCACTGCTGGAAATGGCACATTGGGTGGGGTAGGCCAGGACTCTGAGATGGCACTGAGCATTTTCCCTCTCAGGAGCTTGGCTGTTTGGTTCTTGCTCACATGCTTGAGTCTAACTGATCACCTTATGTGGGGTTGGGAAGGAATTTTCCCCCAGGTTAGATTGGCAGTAACCTTGGGGATTTTTTCACCTTCCACTGCAAGGGAGTGAATTTCACCCCATTTGATTAAGTGACGTCTGTCTGGCGGAGCCAGGAATTTAACCCATCCTTCTGAACCCTAGACAAGTGTCTCAACCACAAAAATATCCTTTTTACCAAGACCTGGCCCCCACTAAATTTTAGTTCTAACCCTGGCTAAAGACACTGGGCCACATTCTTCGCTGCTGTCAGAGTAGCCGCACTGAAGTCAATTAAGCTATTCCCATATACACTAGTTATGATTCTGGCCACTGTGTGTATTTTTGTGATACGTAATGCACTGGACTCCCTCTCTCCAAAAAGCACCCCAAACTCTGTAATGCCTTCAGGTTATAAGCAGGCTACTTAACTGTTTGCAAACAATGTGTCATAACTTGCTTTGAGCAATGGTAAAAATGCCTGAGCCCAGTCAACACTAACACTTTACCTTGTTGCTACCTCTGGTGATGCTGCACTGTTGCTTACAGTTGCTAATTTTGCTAGTCTAAACAAGATACCTGAGTCAGTGAAGAGACTGAAGCAAGAGAGTCATAAAACACCACTGCTGATCTTAATGGGTGCTTACTAGGTTTTAACTAACAGTTCATTTAAGGCTCAGAATCCATCCAACATTATGGGAGCTCAGGATCTAGTCAAAACCACAAACTCCCTCCCCCCCTCCCCCCTTCCACCAGGACCCTCATCAGACTAGGGCAATTTCCCTACTTAATCCTCAAACTTACCCTATGATTTACATCAAGATGGTTTCTCTCTGGATGATATATCACCACTGTTATATTCACACACAGAGCCGTTAGAGTATATTATGGTTTTATCTTTCTGGAAATAACATAACATTACTTTATATCTTAAAATCCAGAACCCTAACACAGCATGAACCAAACCCAGAAAGAGACAAAGCTGCGTGAAGCAGAGAGGCACAACAACTCACCTTGTCCTAGGCTGGCAGTTTGCAGGCTGACTGCAGAAGACCCTAGATCACATGCTTCTCTACAGATCCCCCTAGTGTACAAACAAGACCACGAAACCCCATACTCTTAAAGTCATATTTTGTAATTT
Organism: Eretmochelys imbricata; assembly: GCF_965152235.1. Lineage (NCBI taxonomy): Eukaryota > Metazoa > Chordata > Testudines > Cheloniidae > Eretmochelys > Eretmochelys imbricata. Next base: position 130,140,939 of record NC_135572.1, read on the forward strand.
TAATACAGTGTTCAGTACACCACAAGTATCACGAGCAGCAAAGAATCTACAGGCCAAATAACACCCTAATTGACATAGGTACAACCCAGTTTTTTTCAAATTCTGCCCTCAGCTGTACTCATCAATGAAAGCTAATTGTGTTTCACAGATGTACCTGAGGGCAAGATTTGAAGGCAAGGATTTCCAAGGGCAGAATTTGGCTGACAGAATCTTTATCATCGGTGATGATGTATGAAAATGAATGAGCCCAGTTTGAGTTTCCAATTCTTAGAAGGTACAATTGCTCTCCAAATTCGCTGACGTACAGGTGAATGAGCACAAAGGCTCATTCAGACTACTCCGCTCAGCAAAGGTGGTATCCTCCTTTTCCCTCTGCATAGCTGCACAGGTATATACTTTGTTTTTTCCCCTAAGTTGTCAGTTTTAGCGGTTAACATGCATGTTGCCAGTTGCACTGTAAGGGTCTGATTCCAAGGAGTGTGGTATTCCTCAGTATGTCAAGCATACACAATAAGGCCCAGACTTACTGTCATCCACAGGATTTTCTGAAGATCATAGTGATCCCCAAATTTTAAGAAAAAATGCAAACATTAATTGTATTTGCACAATTATTTTCCTCTTTCTCACCATAATTCATCAATAATCACCATTTTCTGATTGTGTCACTCACCCAGCTGCGTGGCACATCCATTTTTAATTGGCCTGGGGTGACATTTATTTTTACCTCATTCTCCAACACATCCACAACAATATCTCTTCCAGATGGACTCATGACTTAAGCCCAAGAAATTTTGTATGTAAATATTGAATCTTCCAGAAAAATGGTTGGTTCTTTTACCCTTTGAAGATCTATTTGCCCCTTCATCATGAATCTTAAATGCTCAGGGCCTCATTCTCTGATACCTTCTGTCTTATGTAGTCATTTGCTCCTGTGCAAAGTTGATGTAAGATGCTACCTAATCAGAAGAATAGTGTTTTACACTCACCATGCAAAAAGGTAAATGGCTACACAAGGTGCAAGGCAGTGAATAATCAATCCCTTGGTATTAGGAAGCAGGCGCCTCACCAGATTTCATTCTGTACTTCAGTACTTGAAAAGGTGTGTGCTCATTGGGGAGCAGGGCAGAGAACAACTGACTTAAAAACAAACTGTTTTTAAATGTGTGATAAAACAGAATGAAAATGGATGAGGTAGAAGCAAAGCATAGCTGGACACTTTATGAACTTGTCCTTTTCCACTGTTTGCTGATGTCAAGGGAACACAACAAAAACATGGCTAAAATAGAGACTTCATGTGAGTTCAAGCTGTGGAACTCGTAAAGATGCAATCTGTTCTCTGGAGAGGACGGAAACTTTTCACTCTGCTCATATTTTACTTTGTGAACCTACCAACAATATATCACATTCATCTACATTCGATCAGATAAGTCACTACCTGTAAATATTTATTTTGATTGTTCTCCATGTGAAGCTATGACAAGAAGTAATGTGCTTAATATTCAGCAAGGGAGATATATGTTAGTTGTTAGGGGGAAAAGAACATTTTAACCATAAGGATAGGTAAACTATGGAATAGGCTTCCAGGGAAAGTTGTGGAATCCCTGTCATTGCAGGTTTTTAAAAACAGGTTGGACAAACATCTGTTGGGGTGTTGTAGGCTTATTTAGTCATGCCTCAGGACTGGGGGCTGGACTAGATTTCTTGAGATCCCTTCCAGCTCTACATTGCTATGATCCTAATGAAGTGTCTCAGAACACAATGGACATCTCACTTGAATCAAGTTACAAGTGTGCATAAGTATTGGCAGGTTCAGGGCCTAATATTGTGATGAAAATCACAATTATGTCAATAAGGCTGCCTAAAACAAGAAAGGTGAAAACAAGTCATCTGGTGATGTTAGCATAGGATATCTGTACATTACTGTTGGTCAATTAAAACCTAAATGCTACCAAGCTAAGATGATAATATTTAGCATTTGCAATTGCACATCTATAGCACTTTTCAGCCACAGGACTCAAACATAAATGAATCTTCCTCACAACACCTTCTCGTGTACAGTAGGTAAGGGATAGAAATCACTTCACTCACCTCTGAAATACAAACATATCTGGGGTGAAATACAGCAACCGTTTAACTGTGCACACCAACATTGCACACCAGATGATGGAGACCGTTGTGATGTATTATGTCTGTGGTTATAAAAAATATTGTACAGACTGCTTTTCCACTCATAGTAGAAAGAGTTCTGCTTTGAACTAAGTCAAAACGAGAAATTTATGTTGTAGAATTATGAGTGGCTTGAAACAGATGCAGGTGCCAGCCTCTCCCAACCCTTCAAATGATGGTTTTATCTTAGGACTCTGTTCATTCTGGTTTTGCAAATTCCCTAATTCCTTTCTCCAAAGGTGGTTTTTTTTTGTTTGTTTTGGGGGGGGAGGGGGTTGGTCTTTTTACTATAATTCATCTTCCTCATTTTGGGGTGGAATCCACTCCCAGTCAATCTGAATGTTGCCATTTATTTCAATGAGAAGAGCATTTCACCTCTAGCGTTTCTCATTTGTCATAGTCTTTCTGGTGATCTGATTTGATTGTTAAATGTTAATTACGATTTGCTTACTTTTTGATGCACCCTTTGTTCTTTTCTGGGTAGTCACGGTTTGGGATCTGTTGATTTTACTGATAAGCCATGCCCATGAGTGTCCCTGAGACTTTAACAAGGATACACAGTTGAAGCAGAACTCTCTATTTTAAAAAAAAATGCAGTAGATTTAGTACTCACAGAAAGTGTCAGCTTGATAGCCCTGGAGTCTGAAGTCCTCTATTTTTCACAGGTAATGTATGGGCAGCAGTGCAATTTTCTCTTTAGGAAAAATGACAGTAATTTTTTTCATGATGATTTGCATCTTGCCCAATGTGCTCCAGGCTACTCTCATTCTCTTTCCATTCTTGCTTTTCATCTGCTTTGTATCTGAAGGGAGGGAGTGGGGCACGGCGGGAGGAAAACCACTGTCTCTTTTGGACAGGAAACATTTATATTGTTTTGCTGAGACAGTAGATGGTTGTTGCAAGTTCTACCATCTATAATCCTAACTCTTCTTTCTGTGTCTTTGATTACCATTATTTATGTCCATTGTGTTAATCTGCAGTCCCAGTCCTCAGCCTTTCTCTGTACATTCTTTTCAAGGGGAGTTACATATAAACAGCACTAACTTCTCCATGGTTTATTTGTATTTTGGGGAGCTACCACGGACAGCTAGTGGGTCAGGGTTATTGTTATTATTAATACTGATTGAAATCCCTGGCTTCTTCTAAATACAAGTGTTGCTCTTCTTTGAGATTTTAGTCTTTTGGTAAAACTCCACATCAGAATGTGTCCATCCAAAACTCTATGTGCCCTTGACATATTTTCAGATATACAAGAACATAGGAAATACAAATAAAAAAATGAACAAATCAGTAGCAGTTCTCTTTACACACACCATTTGTTCACTAACCATGTTACTAATGCTGCTTACACCACTCCATTGCATTTTTCCTCTAGGCAGAAATCCCACTCTCAACTGACTTCAACCTCTGCCAATGCCTGTGTAAACATAGGGATTTTGCAGTGAGCCCGACAGGTCGAAAAAATTATATTATTTCATCTCTTTGGGATAGGTTTCCCAGTGGTTTATAGAAAGGAAAAATGGTTTGTATAATGTACCTAGAAAAAACATAATATAGAGCAGGGGGGGAAATCCTGATTGGTGCAAGTGATCCATTTGTCTTCTGAATTCTGAGACTTAATTTTCCTGCTTTTTTTCTCCTTTGAAGATATTTTTATGAAACATGAGCATCTAAAGTGCAAACCATGAGTGCAGTGAGCTCACTTACACAAATTCTCACCCTTAGAGCACTTCCACTATTTCCAGTTATGGTGCAAAGGTGTTGGTTTCTTCCCCCTTTACATACTGGGCCATCTTTGTACGGAAATAGCTTGTCTCACTATACAACCACAGATATATTTGTATCTTACACATCACAAAAGGCTGTGAATTTTGGTCACAGGTAAGGTCCCATGTGATATACAGATTTAATATCTCAGTGAGCTGTGGAGTTTTCTCGGGTTGAACACAAGGGGCCAAATTCTCAGAAGAAGGGGGGGTGAGTAAACCCAAAATATGTGTTAACCCAAAGCACCCACCAACATACTTACTTTTGGGCACAAATGGATATTTTTTGCTAGTCTATATTCCAACTTTTCTTTCACTTCTATCCATTTTGTGCCAAAGAAAAGAAAAAGAAAAATTCCACTTGTACGTACAAAAGCAAGGGTTTCATTGTTTTTTGTTTGTTTGTTTTTTGAGGACAGCTGGATGTTCATTTCTGTAGCTTCGGCCTCTTCTTTAAAAAGATGGCCCTAAATGTCATAGATACAAATAAAATATCTGATCTGTATGCTGTGGCTAGGATATGCCAATTAAGGTAGTGATGATAAGGTTACATACTCCTTTTCACAGTGGAAACATTTTATTGCAGTGTGAAAGAATATGAGATAATGATGCTGGGAGATGTTGACATCTCCAGCATTCTGCAGAATTGGAAAGCTAGGCAAAAAAGATGTTTGTAGGAGTCCAGAGGTATCTGTTTAAGATCTTACTCTGTAACAATTAAAGACAGTACAAAATGGAGGGTTAAATAAAGAACTGTCAAATGTTGACCAGCTCCCTTCTGAAGAAGTCGTGATGAATTCTATCTCCCATTTGATTTGGGGAGATGTTAGCGGGGGGTAAAAGGACACTGGGAATCATATGTTTGAGATTGTTCATGTGGAATGGTGAAATTTCTTTGCAAAATGGCATGTACCTGTGTTGGACAAATTCACAGTTTTGCATGCACACACATACACCAGGTTTTAACTGGCAGAAATAGTGGAATAGTATTGCTTAGAGAAATTCTCAAAAACATTTTTCAAAATACTTTTTTCATACACAGACACTTGAAACTAGAGCTAAACAAATTTTAAATACAAAACCTTTTTCCAGCAAAAAAATATGCAACTTCAGATTGATCAAAACTATATGCGAATTTGGGTCAATTCTGGTAAATTGTTTTGATTGGAAAAAAATCAGAAATGTCATTTCAAAAAAACATTTTGTTTTAGACTTTCCCTCACTTTTATTTAAAAAGTTCATTTAAAAACTCTATCAAAACAAAATGTTTCATTTCACGATGACCCAAAAGAAAAGGTGCTTTTTTTGACATATTGATTTGCCAAAACATTAGAAACATTTTCATTTCGGTTAACTCAAAACAATATTTTTCCCTTGGTTTGGCCACCAAACCAGAAAATTAGATATTTTCTCAATTCTGCTTGATATTTAAAAAATGTAGCAATATGCCTCATAGTCATAGCCAAAGAATAAATTGACTTATCAAGAGGTAAGTCAACTTAAAATAAGGACCTGATCGTGCAAAGCATATGAATAAGTCTACTGATGCAAGGAGGCCTATTGACTTCAAAGGGACTACTCAAGTGAGTAAGGCTATTTACATGCATAAGTGATAGTGGGACTGGGCCCTACATTTGCTAAACTTAATTTTCAAAATGCTGCACTGTTTTACCTTTTTGCAAAACTATCAAACATGAAGCTACTTTGTACCATGTGTTTGCTGAATACTTTTGGAACAATAGAGGGAAATCTTTTTTATCTTATTAAGGAGACTAGTCCCATTAATTCCAATGGATCTATAATTGTTTGTGCAAAGTAAGGTGAGCATGATTTGGATCTTAGTGTCCATTAATATAACATTGTGTCCTCTAATATGCTGTTGCTTACCAAATTCCCAGGTATATTGCTGTTGTCGTTAAGATCTAGAAAGGAAGATGAAAAAACCAAAACAGCACCCCTGCCACTGAAATCTTGAAAAATTGTAGTAAAGTAGTCTTAACAAATGAAGACTGAATGGCTTGTACACGTAGAAAAGTATTAGATGTTAGCTCCACCCCATACCATATAAGATTTATTAGAGGTTTCTCTGATTAATTTTTAGTAGTTATTCCACTCTGAGACTAAAATGTGATAATTTTTCATCATTAATTGAATGTCAATTTATTAAAAGAAATGAATTCTGATTATCAAAATTAATTAATATTAATGTTATATAAAGTAGCAGAAACAATTGGATAGAAATATAGGGCATTCTCAACCACAGCTTTCAAATTATTGTATCTTGATTTACTCAAATCAGTAATTAAGAAAGCATATAATTGCCCAAATTAGCAGCTTTCTAATTTGTACATTTTCTTATATGTGTTGATTGACAGTCACAGACTACAAGTTTAGTGTTTGATATGAAAAAAAACCCCTAACTTAAAAAACCTCCAAGTGAGAGGAAAAATTGTAATTGAAGAAACTGTTTCTCATATTACAAGAGGAAAACTCTTTATTAACATTATGGAAATATTGTTTAAAAATAACAAAAATAAAAAATACCTTTCTCATCCAAATCAACCAATGCAAAATATTGTAATGACATTAAAATAGCTATTGTAAGATTTTAGTATTTTAATCTAATGCAGTTTATACTAACTGTGTTTTACTCCATATTTGTGGTCCTTTAATAAGAATGATTGAAACATTCAGGGGCAAGATATCAGAGGGCAATGAAATCATTATCAAATGGACTTAACACCTCTAAGCATTTATCCTTTTACTGAGGTGATTCTCTTTTCATCTAGCAGCCATTTCTTTTTCAGGAAAGTCATTATGTTGCCTGCTTCCTGGGGTCCTGCATCATCATTAGAAACTGTGATAGATGGTACAGCTACATTGAACTATCCACTCGATATTCTGATACCAGTGCGCGCACACTAATGCTGTGTGAAATGTTCTACACATAAATCAAGTCAAGCACAAGTTTCTCATTTGACATTTTGTTTAACCCTATGAAAAATTATTTTACTTTGTCTTTTTCAAGTGACATTTTTAACTTGCTCTCACAAAATTGTGAGATTAATTAAGAAAATCAATCTAGACACATCATTTTATCAATGGAAAGAACCATAGTTCTACTAAGCTTAGTCCTCTGTTTTTTTTAGAATATATATGGATGATACCATCTATAAAGCCTTATCCAGAAGAACTATTAAAGCTAGTATAAAATTTGGTGAATCCAGACAGCAATTGCCTAGAAAAAAAGTAGAACAGTTCTTGATGTTTCTTTCTTTTTATGGAAGAATTGCATCAAATTTGTAGTGAAGTGGATTCTTCCATAGAGGTAGATACATTACTGCATGTCAAGAGGGCTAAGTTTCACGATTAGGCTCTGGATTGATTGGCTGGGTGGGTATCTTCAAGCTGTTATGTGGGAGTTGATCTCATGCTCCTTATGGCTAATAAAACTAAGTAGAGGATACTGGGTCTGTAGTTGGTTGAGATCAGTAATGCCTCCCAAGGAAAGGGTAGGGTGTTTACTTTCCACAACAGAAAGCTTTCCACTACCAAGCTTTTGCTCATGAAACTATCTTGGCACTGACAACCTCACTGGTCTAACTCTCTCTCCTTCCCTTTTATGGCACAGTTATAAACAAAGAAGTGATAAGGTAATTTATTATCTGGTACCCTCAGTTTTCCTTGTTCTCAGTCCATTAGTTTTTCAATCTGAGCACAGTACAGATATTGTACTGCTCCCATTTGGGCAATGATTCTCTGCTGTTGAATCCATGCAGATTTGTCAGAAGCCTTTGATACCACTGGCAACATGGTTTCATTGACTTCATTGAAGATTGCAAGGAAGGCTGGAGTTTCATGTGGATTGTTTCATTTCGTCCTTTCAGAGAGTCCCCATAGAGATCTTTGGATAATTGTTCATCCGTCCAAGTCCTCTCTATCATGGTGTTTCACAGGCTTCAAACTGTCATATTTTCTGTTTGAGAGGGACAAGTTAGGAGAGAGAAAAAACAGAATTATCAGACACATAGATGAACATATGTTGGAGAAGAGTCAAGACAACTTTTGTAAATGGAAATTATGTCTCCCAATCTATTAGAATTCTTTGTCAATCAAATGGACATGAGTGATCCAGATGATGTAGTTAGACTTTCAGATAAGGTTCCACACCAAAGGTTCTGGAGCAAAGTAGGCAGTCATGGTATAAGAAGGAAGGTCCTCTCCTGGATCAGTAACTGGTTATAAGACAGGAAGCAAAGTGTAGGACTGAATGGTCAGATTTCACAAAGGAGAGAAGTAAATAGTGGGGGTCCTCTAAGGATCTGTATTGAAACCAGTTCTATTCAACCTATTCACAAATGATCTGGTACTCCTAGGGGAATTTTGCACCCAAAAAATTAAAAATTCTGCAACAGAAAATTAAAAATTATGCACACAATATTTTCAAATTCTGAAAAAGTCTGCATATTTTATTTGTCAAAATAACATGATATAATCACACCAGTTTCAATTATTTTTGGTCATTTATTTCAAAATACCTGTTACCAAGTATGTCTGTAACAATATAGACAACAAAAAAGATTCAGAAAATGTGTGTGTGGGGGGGTTGTTTTGTTTTTTACAAATAGCTTCCTTACTAGGCATATTAATACAGAATTCTGACTAATTATGCATTTAAACTACAATACAGAACCATATTTCCCATGCACACCCAGAAGCAGTGCAAAGGCTGGTGGGAGTCAGGAGTAATGGAGGAGCTGAGGGAGAGGGAAATAATTGCTGGGAAGGAGCCTGGGTGTGAACTTGGAAGGTTGTTGGGTATGGGTGGGGAAAGTGTGGAATAGGTTCTGGGGAGGTGAGGAAGGACTGTTACAGAGCTTCCCCCATGCAGACTGACCCCTAGCTGACCCCTAGCCTCTCCCATTCAGTCAGGCACATGTGTCTCTCCACCTCCACTCAGACACCCACTCCCCCTCAACCTCATGTGGCCCTGTACCCCCACCCCAACCCCATGTGTCTCTGTGATCCCCTTCAGGCACCTTCTATACCTATGTAGCTCTGCAACCGCTCCCCAATCACCATGTGGGCCTGAACCTCCCTCCCCCCTGTGGCCCTGTGCCTCCACTCCCATTCAGCCCCTGTCCCAGCCTGTCTTCCCCCACTAGCCCTTATGAGCCCCTGTCTGACACCCCCCCCCAGCACCCCACACTGTCTGTCTCCACATAGCCACTCTCTCCTGACCTGGCCCACTGTGAAAAAGGCTCTGCAGGCTCTTTCTCTTCCCTAGCTGGCTGGGAGCTTCTCCTGTTTTCAGCACAGCACCCTCTGGTGGGCAAAAGGCAGAACTGCAGAAGTTATTTTAGGAAGCTGCTGCTGTGTTCTATTGAAACAACACTCCCTGGTAGTCAAAAAGCGGAACTGCAGCAATTTTTCAGTAGAAGCCTTTTTCTGCACAAAACAATAAAAATCTGCATGGCTCATTAATTATGCATGCATGCAGTGGCACAGAATTTCCCCAGGAGTAACCTGGAAAAGGGGATGAACAGTGATGTGGCAAAATTTGTTGATGATATAAAAAAAGCTAACAGTGTTAGAAAACAATAGGAAAGGTATAGATAATAAGATCGAAGATATCATAATGCCACTGTATAAATCCATGGTAAGCCCACATTTCGAATACTGTAGGGCAGTTTTCATGACACCATCTCAAAAGACATAGATTTGAAATGGAAAAGGTAGAGAGAAGGGCAACAAAAATGATTAAGAGTATGGAACAGCTTCCATATGAGGCAAGAGTAAAAGAGACAAGTAAGTGGGGTTATGATAGAGGTCTATAAAATAATAAATGTTATGGAGAAAATGAATAGGGAAGTGTTATTTACCCCTTCACATAACACAAGAACCAAGTGTCACCCAATGAAATTAATAGGCAGCAGGTTTAAAACTAATATAAGGAAGTACTTCTTCACAAAAATACGGTCAACCTGTGGAACTTGTTGCCCGGGGATGTTGTGAAGGTCAAAAGTATAACTGAGTTAAAAAAGAAATAGATAAGTTCATAGAGGATATAATCCTCAGTGGACCAACTTCTGTTAATGGACGATACAAGTTTTGAGCTACACAGAGCTCTTCTTCAGGTCTTGGGAAGGAAGCAGAATGTCTGAGCTAAATACAAGTTGGAAAGTATTGTTAAGGAGATGTGTAACACATGTTGGAGGCAGTCTCTCTCTCATATCCTGGGACCAACACAGCTACATCAACACTGCAAACATTTTTTTCTATTCTATAATACTGCTGGAAGAAAGGTAGGTGATATGGGCAACAGTACTATTAGTATTCCAATGACATAGAGCTAAGTGCCTCTTTCACTGAACCCAGAAGATATGTTCCTAATGCCTATAAGAGAGGGGCATATGTAAGCAAGTTAGTCTGAGGTGCAATCTCCAGGATAGAGGGGTGATGCTGACTGGTTTGGGGAAGTATCTAACATATGGGGGGTGGTAATGGTGTCCCCATGTAACTGAAGGTTTTCTCAACCCTTTATAATGAACTCTGGAGCTTACAATACTCTGTATGCCATCTTCTTGGAATTCTCGGTTACTTCGCTGGCTAGTTCCTTTTTCGGATTTTGTTTGACATGACATTGAGATACTTCCTCTCTCATGTGGACTTTACTACAGTTCTTCATGGATTTGTTACCATCAGATCAGATTACTTGAATGTGCTTTATTGGAAACTACCTTGGAGCACTACTCAGAAGCTACAACTAATAAAGTGCACACTGGTCCATTTGCTTAACAGTATTAGCTGCAGGGAATATATTACATCAGTATTTCAAGGAATGTACCCACTCCCTACTTATTTCCCAATACAATTCAGGGAGTGGATACTGATCTCAAGAACAGCAGTATGATTTGGGTCTGCTTTCTCGGGGCTCAATGACACAAGATTTTCATTGGAGGTTCCATGACTCTGGAGTTCAGCCTCACATTGATTCAGAGGCAACACATAGATTTTCATGTTTATATTGCTGTGAAAGCAGAATTTAACAGTGTATGTTCACCTCTGGGACACAGTATAATATGTATCTGTTTAATCAGACTATTGCCTGAGAGGATGTGGATGGTTAGAATTTGCTATATATACAGTTTAATGTTAGGTTGTTTAGGTATTAAACAATTTGGCACTAATTTGTTTAAATTTTTGTACAATTAGAGGAAAATGCAATGGATTTTTATAATCAATCACCAAAACAATCAATACCGCATTCCAAACTTTAAGCATGGCCTATAAATATGCCTTATCAATGGATTTTTGTATTAATATTTCATTGATTTTTTTAAACGAAACAGACAATGAAAAGTACAAAAAGGTAAAATGACTTAGAGCTTCTTGCACATATGAACATCTCCAGTGACTGACAGAACCCAAATAAGTCAGTCACTCTTCTTCTCCATGCTTAGACTTTATTAATTTTTAGGATTTATATATCAGTCGACATCTAATGGCTGAATATGAAGTGCTCCAGTAGGGAATTTAAGTAAACTGCACACTCCAAATTAATCTCATGGGAGTGAACTAACTGTTGAAAGAATATACTGAAATTGTGTTTTAGCAATAGTGCGTGTCTTTGATCTCGTGTTTGTGTTTGTGGTAAGGAAACTTCTGACAACATTCCTAACTGGACAGATCAATAAGGAGCCATTTGTTTGTGGATTATATAAGGTCTACGTGTAAGTAGCCAAAAAGAAATCACCGGGGAGCAGTGCAGCTCCCTGTTGCTTTGTAGGACCTTGAGTGCTCCAATTCCACTTTTTGAAACTGGCACCAGTGGGAGACTCGGCTGCGTCACTATTATCTTGTTTTAATGAATAATAGGTTCCTTGGTTCATACGTCTAAAACAGAATGGGATTAATTTCCTAATTCTCATGCCACATATTTTTTTTTCCTTCCCTGTTTCCTCCAAAGTTGAATCCCTTAGTTGTGGGCTGTTACTCATTATTACTATATAGTCCAGAGGCAATGTTTTTTATCTGCATTAGCATTGAGGAAAGAATAAGGTTCTATTGTGAGGCCCGATCAAGACTAGGTTTTGCTTCTGACAACACAAAATCTCACAAATTATTCTCAGGATGGTAAAAGTTTCCATTTAAAAGTATGTTCTTCCTTTTAATTGACTTCATCTAGGTCCTAGGCCACAAGTTAAGAAATACAGACAGTGAACTCCATGCACCAGTCTCTCCTTCGTTATTGTCTCAGCATGTGTAGATTCTAATGTATCATTTTTATTGCCACTGGTAACACCACAATGTCATTAAAACTGATTGCATAAATCAAGAATTTAGCAGCAGTGGTGAAAAGGTTGCACTTGGAGTTCAGTAAAACAGTTAGTGGAAGAGGACAATGAATCAATCTCTAGTAAAAGGGAATCAGGTGCTTATTTACAAGAATTTCCATGTAGCTAATCTGTTATGTAGATCTATACAAAATTGATATTTTGTGTGTGATTTAAAGTAAATGGTAGATAATTTTGACTTGTCACATTGCTGAATGATATTTTGTAAATAGGTTAATATAATGTCTGATGAAAGACTTCCAGGTATATCACATTTCTTTCTAAACTATGTTCAGACATATATTTATCATATTCCAATAAGTAAATTGTCAAAAAATCTGTAAAATGTCATGCTGAAACAATATTTCATGCATATGAGCATAAAACCAGAGCTAATGGAACGCTCAGACCATCTTTAAAGCAGAAGATGATAGGGAAGAGAGATAGTCAATGTCATAAGCTAGATATGTCCTCCTACTCTCTTTATCTCCCACTGATTGGTAAGTCCTCTGTTCTGCAGTTTTCTCATCCATTTTTGCTAGTGGAGGAACTTGGGGGAACTCTTACTTATTTCCTCTAATTTGGTCACTCATTTTCAAAGAGAAAGAAAAGCCATCATTACTGTCGTCTACATCAAACAACATTTGGCATGATTGGTATTTGGGATGTTAGTATTCTTACAGCAGCAACACTTAGTAATTTTGTTCTGTTTTCTGAAGTCTAGTAATATTTTTCTTTATATTTCAGATGCTAGTGTGGATCTAAATCATCACAAGGAAGAAATGCATTTGAACTGACAGATACTGACTGACTGACAGTGGTCAAAATGTTGATTAGGTCAAGATTTTGGCATGCAATTTGTTTGTAAAATGAATCCATTTAGGTATATGTGTTGAGGCTTTAGTATGTCATTTGACATTAGGTGACATGACAAGTCATTGACGGATCTCTGCTCAGGACCTGATGCCAATCATTAAGGGAAGTGTGGCTTTCTATGATGTCACTCTATGGCACCTCAGGAATACAAAATGGTGTGTTTGGTGGGTTTTGGTTTTGGTTTGTTTTAGTACATAAAGGCTGGATATAAGTGTTCTGCTAAATTTTCAAGTGTACTATAGAATGAAAAAAATATTTTTCTTCATTCACACTCTGTATATATATATATACACACAAACACTATAAACATTTTAGTAGTCTTACCTATAGACCCACCCAATGAATGTGCATGAGAGCAATGTACCGATAGATAGATAGATAGATTAGATAGATATTACTTTGGGGGGAATTCTGCACCAGAAAAATAAAAATTCTGTGCATAATATTTCAAAATTCTGCACATTTTATTTGTCACAAATATATATATAATCACATAAGTTTCAATTATTTTGGTAATTTATTTCAAAATACCTGTCAGTAAGTATGTCTGTAGCAATATAGACATACCAAAAAATTCCCCCAGGAGTAGACAGTTAAAGTGACCCCTATGACAACCTAGTCCCTGCTTTTCTGCCTCCCTCCTCCCCCACAGCCCAGCTGGAGGAGCAAACACTCACAATCCCTTCCATCCAGAGCCTAGTCGTGAGGCCCTCCCCAACCCAATACACCCAAACTTGCTACCCCCAGAGCTCAGCCATACCCCCCCAGCCAATACATCTGAACCCCCTATATCTCAGAGCTCATTTGTGCTCCCCTGTAACAGGGTTGGCACCCACCTCTCACGAGTGCCCCGTCTGCTTGGGTGTATCTGCATTCTTTAGTTCTGATGACCCCTTTCAGTGGTTCTCAAGTGGTTTTCTCAGTGACATTGTGCTCTGGCCGAGTTCCATGGTCTGCATGTTAACCAGCACAAACCCCTTCCAGTGTATATGATCCACTGGGACTTATCTCAGTACCCCTCTGGTGGTGTATCTCTCTAGCCCTCCTTGGACTGTGGTTTTTAAATAGGCCAACCCTGCAGCCACTCTAATCTGCTTGGAAGACCTCTCCACTGCTCTTTCCCTGGGATGGGTATAGCAGAACCCTGAGGCCTCAAACAGGTGGCCTTTGGGCCTAGTCCACCCCATCACACCCCTCCCCTCCCTGATAGGATTGGGGGGTAGTTCTACTACTGTCTCTTGTCCCAGGTTAGCATGGTTTTCTTTCCCCGACCTCTCTGTCTTGAGAGTGTTTTTCTCTGTCATTTTGCCCCCTTTAGCCAGGGTCTCCTCTCCCAGGTCTCTTTTACCTGGAGAGCATTTAAGAGTCCTTTCAATTCACCTTTGCCTCCTGGACTTTTGGGTCCCTGTATGCTGAGCCTCTAACTATGTCTCATAATCATACACCATGTGGAGCAAGCATTCTTTTTCCTCCTCAGTGAACTGGAGCTCTTCATTCAGCTGCTCGGTCTTGAACTTGAGATCCTCTAGTTCCTTTTCTGTTGCCTGCAGTTTTTTCATCCAGTCATCCTCTCTAAGGGTATGTCTACACTACAAAATTAGGTCGATTTTTAGAAATCGATTTTATACAGTCGATTGTGTATGTACCCACTAAGCGCATTAAGTCTGTGGAGTGCATCCTCACTACCGTGGCTAGCATCGACTCACGGAGTGGTGCACTGTGGGAAACTATCCGCAGTCTCCACTGCCCATTGGAATTCTGGGTTAACCTCCCAATGCCTGATGGGGCAAAAACATTATCGCGGGTGGTTTTGCGTACATGTCATCAGTCTCCCCTCCCTCCCTTCCTCCCTCCCTCTGTGAAAGCAACTGCAGACAATCATTTTACGCTCTTTTTCCTGGGTTACCCATGCAGACTCGAATAGTCATTGGGCCAGGGAGTGATAATTACTCTATAGCCTAGTGGTTAGAACATTCGCCTGGGAGCAGGGGAAGACTTGAGTCCTTTTCCCCAATGAATATTTATTTATTTATTTTATACAAAGTGAAACAGCTTCAACAGGAGAGTTTGAGAATGATCTACCCTAAAATATTGTAGAGACGGATGATTGGAGTTTTCACCTAGGACAGTAGAAACATAGCTTCAAATCCATGCTCTAGATTGAGGATTTGAACATTGTTGTTCCACAACTCAAGTAAATACCAGAACCACTGAACACAAAGTGAACCCCCCTCTTTTTTTGTGACTCTAGCCTCACCAAAGAGATATCTGGCCAAACCTATTCAGCAAATTCATGTCAAATTCAATGAATAAACTAGTCAATCGAAAAATTTCACCCTGTTCTAGTTGATGTTTTCTTTATTTTCATTCTTCATTGTTTTTGGTTGCAGGCGCTATTAGAGTTTTACAGAGCCTTGTAATGAAGATGAAAGTACATGAGATACTTTACTTTGGAATCACACTGAATCAAAAGGTCAGTGTGCGCTAATCTGTTTTTTCATCATTGTTAAGACAAAATGCACCATAATGGGTCTTAGAGGGCTTGGCTACACTTGCGAGTTAGAGCGCATTATAGCAGCCCCGGGTGCCCCAGCTCACTGCCCGGCCACATTGGCAAGACACGTAGAGCGCTCTGACTCCACGGCTAGAGCGCTCCCGGTAATCCACCTCGGCGAGAAGATTAACGCTTGGTACGCCTTGGCTGAAATGCCTGGGCGTCAGTGCGAATGAGGTGTTGCATTACTGCGCTCTGATCAGCCTCCAGAAACGTCCCATAATCCCCTTAAGTCAAGTGGCCACTCTTGTCATTGTTTTTTTGAATCACTGCAGAAATGCAGATATGCCCTTTGAAAGCTCCCTTTCTTACAGCCGGCTGCTTATCTGCTCTGAGACAAAGCAATTATTAGTGTGGAATGCTGTGTGTGAGAGAGGAAGGCGTGGGGGTGGGGGGTCTGCTGCTGTCTGAACTTACAAGACAGCATGCTGACATGCTCTTAGCCTCCCAAAAACCCACTCTCTCTCCCCCCACATACACACCACACCCTCCCTGTTACACCCCACCCCCACCCCCCATTTGAAAAGCACATTGCAGTCATTTGCATGCTGGGGTAGCTGACCATAATGCACCACTCCCAATGCCACTGCAAGTGCTGCAAATGTGGCCACACCAGTGCTCTTGAAGCTGTCAGTGTGGACAGACTGCAGCGCTTTCCCTCCTGCGCTCTCCGAAGGCTGGTTTAACTCAAAGAGCTCTACATCTACAAGTGTATCCAGTGTACCATGTCAGTTCTGAGCAGGCTCTTTTGAATAATATTCTTTGCAACTGTATTGAATGAGTTCTTCACTTCACATTCTAAAATAGTCTATTTAGAAACCATTCTCTTTCTGCTGAATATCATATTTGTTGTATTTCTCTTCCTCTGTATTTCATTAATAGAGATATTTCCATGAAATCCCCATTCCTGAAGAGTTTGTTCCTCCTGCTACTTATGTTCCACCTAAAATAATAATTCTTTGTTTGTTATCATAATTAATTGCTGTGGAAATCATAGTACAGCAGTGGCATTACTCTCACATTCTTAATAACACCCGTAATTAATTAGAAGCTATCAAACTTCTCACCAAAGTGGTGTGGGACAAAATCGTAAAGGCTAATCAGTCATACTGTGCATCATATTTGTTCCATATCCGTTCCACACTTAACTCTACCTGTGTGCAAAGTTCATAAAAACACTGTGTGGAGGTTTATTAATGAAATAGCTCCTTCTACTTGATCCTGCCTGAGAGTAACATCAGCACTCGGAGAATACATTAAAACTCATGCCTTAAATACATACCAGAATGCTGTGTTAGGGATTTTCTGGAACTGAGGGATTTTCCCTATTGCCCTGCCTTTCTTCTTCTTGTAAACATATTAGTGTTACTGTTTTGGTCTCATCTTTTGAGGTCTTGGAAATTATTTCTAGGAAATAGGGGCTATTTTTTTT
The DNA here is from genome assembly GCF_965152235.1 of Eretmochelys imbricata. NCBI lineage: Eukaryota > Metazoa > Chordata > Testudines > Cheloniidae > Eretmochelys > Eretmochelys imbricata. The sequence continues at coordinate 130,158,069 of NC_135572.1, forward strand.
ATTATTATTATTTTGCCTCTCTGACATCAACTGTGAATCTTTGACTGCAAATTAATTACTTACCTAAGACCCAGTGAGAGCAACAAACCTGGGGAAGATAGGTGCTCCTTCACCTAACTAGCCTGTAGGGCCCAACCACTAGGTATGTTCAGATGCCACCCAATTCCACACAAAACAACTGGAACAGAAGCATCCTAATAACTGTTTTAGCTCAGTGGCAAGGGTACTCACTTGGGTTGTGGGAGATCCCCTTTTCAAGTCCCCCCTCTGCTTGATGAGGAGTAGGGGTCATGAACAGCAATCTGACACCTCTCATGGGCATGTCCTATCCACTGGACTATGGGATATTCTCCTCTCCTGTTGAAACTGCGCCACTGTAAATAAATAGTGATTGGAGTGGGGTGATTGGATCCTGGGTCACCCAGATAAGTGCTCTGACCACCAAGTCATAGACTCATTTTCATCCATATATGTCTCTCCCTCTCTCTCTCTCATCTTTGAGAGTGTGTATGCACTGTTCTCTGCGCTTCTTTCTGTTGGGGAAATGAGGTTTGGGGTTTTCTTTATGTGTTTGTTTAGTTTTGTAGTTGCCGTGGGTTTAATTTCAGGATTTTGTTTGTTTTATCAAGTTTTTGTCTGTTCTCTGGGCTGGCATGGCCAGGGGCACAAAAACCTCAGGTTGTTGTGGATTTTTGCAGATTTTGCCTCCAGACTGCCTCTGGGAATGTGTGTTCTAGCTGCAGGGAAAGCGATTGGGTTTGAAAATGTGAGGTATGCCTCCTGCATGAGCAAGGCTATTGTTGTGTGTTGTGCTAAGCATTGTTGAGAGGATGGTTGTGGAGGGTAGTGTTGCGCAGGATGTTTTTGTCCTTATAGTGCCCTATGCAACACCTGCTGTTAAAGTCATTAGCTCTAATTTTCCTCCATTTTTAGGAAATGAGCAGCTATCTAGAGATGGTGGTGAGCTATAGTAAGATCACTAGCCCTGTTAGGAAGATTCTTCTGGGCTGTAAAGCCCCTGAGGTTTGGCATCTCTTGTCCTTTTGTAAGCAGTTTATATGATATTAACAATACTTCCAAAGTTTCCCTGCAGTATGGGACTGGGGAGTGTGGTTACATTGTTTGTTGCCACTGGGGACATGGCATATTTTCGTTGTGGGAGTCGGACACATTTGGTCAATCAGTGCCCTAAATAGCAGGCTGCCCATGGGAATGGTGACCCCATGCAAGGGAATGTGGGGGTTTCTGAGAGTAAAGCACAGGGTGTGCATGCGCAGGGTCCCAACAGGTTCCAGATGTATCTCAAGATGTTTGTTCTGGGGGATTAGTGCCCCCTTTACAATGTGGGGGAGATGACATTACTGGTTCTGTGGCTCCTGACTCAGTGGCTCTCACCCTGAGGCTGACTGCAAGATGGAGGTTGAGCCTGTTGCTATGGAATCTGCTGCCTTAGCTGTTAATTATGGCTTGCTGGCAAAACCCCAAAGCAAACAACAGCCATTACAGAAATAGGGGCCCCCAATTTCTGAGAGTGGTGTGAAGTGAACTAGTCTGGTCAGTGCAGTTGGGAAGCACAGTATTGGGGTGCTGCTGAGGGATGTTCTTTGGTTGCGGCATGGAGAATTCACAGGTATTATTTTTGCCCTTATTGTCACAGAAGCCTCCTCTCTCTGCTCTCTCTGCTGTTCTACCCTCCCCGTACATGGTAGGTAATTACTGAGTCTGAGATCAAGGGGGAACCAGAAACTCAGATTCTTTGGGTCCCAAGCTCCATGACGCAGGATATACCCCGGACGTTATTGATGCGTTTCTAGATGAGACTAAGGGAAAACATGGAGTAGAGGTGGTAGATTGGTTTCCTGACCTTAATCTGTTTTTGTTCTCAGCTCAGTATACTATAAGATGTTTCTAGGTTTGTTAAACAGAAGTGGTACAGATTGAAAAAAATGGTGACCACAGTGCTTGTCTCTTTGACTAGTGGGAATGTGTGGGATTAATGGACGTAGGAGAATCTGGTGTTTTTTGTTTTGTTTTTTGCTTTGTTTTTCTGTGTCTGACTTTTCCTTATTTTTTCCTGATGAGTATTGGTCTGATGGATAATTTTGCATGTGGCTCTCTGAATGTGAATAGGGGCATTTAAAAAAAAAAAAACATGGCTGTTCTTGAGTACCTGTCCCAGGAAAAAGCTAGACATTTCATTTTTGCAAGAGATGCACACACATGCAGGCAACCAAACCAATAATCTTGCTGAGTGGAGACAGGAGGTTTTTCTGCAGTTGCTAATCACTTTGCAGACAGGGGAAAGCCTGATTTGGTGGTTGTCCAGGAAGTTGGTCCAGGACACTTAATGACAGTTCAAGCTACTCTTGAGCAGTGTCACCCTTTTTTTTTATTATTAATGTCTGTGTTTCGACTGTAGACATAGACTCTGTGTGTGTGTGTGTCTATGTGTGTGTGTGTTTAGAGCTTGTGTGCTCTTATTAAAAATGTTTGTTAAATCATATTTTAATTGCTGGGGAGGTTAATTGTACTCTTAATGAAAGATTGGATAGGAATCATATAGAATTGCATTCACTGTCCGCTCAGTGACTTGCAACTCTATTACAGGCTTCTGACCTGACTGATGTGTGTCAACATTTTCACCCTTATGCACAGCAGTATGCCTTGTTGAGAGCCAGCCAGCAATGCCCCTCTGTCATATACATTGGCCAAACTGGACAGTCTCTATGCAAAGGTATAAATGGACACAAATTTGACATCAGGAATCATCATATTCAAAAACCGGTAGGAAAACAGTTCAACCTCTCTGGCCACTCAGTAACAGACTTAAAAGGTGGCAGTTTTGCAACAGAAAAACTTCAAAAACAGACTCCAATGAGAAACTGCTGAGCTTGAATTAATATGCAAACTAGATACCATTAACTTGGGTTTGAATAGAGACTGGGAGTGGCTGGGTCATTACACATATTGATTCTATTTCCCCCATGTTAAGTATCCTCACACCTTCTTGTCAACTGTCTAAATGGGCCATCTTGATTATCACTACAAATGTTTTTTTTCTCCTGCTGATAATAGCTCATCTTAATTAATTTGCCTCATACAATTGGTATGGCTACTTCCATCTTTTCATGTTCTCTGTATGCATATATATATACTATCTGTTCCATGCTATACATCCAATGAAGTGGGCTGTAGCCCACGAAAGCTTATGCTCTAATAAATTTGTTAGTCTCTAAGGTGCCACAAGTACTCCTGTTCTTTTTGCGGATACAGACTAACACGGCTGCTACTGTGAAACCAGTTCTTTCTTTATGGTTCATTTGGACCATTTTTTATGTTTTTACTTATAATTTGTCTTGTATGCTTTCTAGTTGTATTGTCACTACTGGGATTTCAGATCCGGGTTTTGTCTTATTTGTGTGAATTGTTCCTTCTATTCAAGACTGTCATCCATACTAGCATTTTAACACTCATCTTTTACAAAATGTTCACTTTCAGGACTCTTTCAATTATTTTGGGGGAACCTAGGTTACTTACAGGATGTTTTCCCCTTGTTGGCAATGATAGGAAGTGGATAAAGTTAATATTAAATGGGTTTTTTTGTGAGCAATACATGCAGCAGGCATCCCTAAGCCTTTGCCAGAGTGTGGAGGAGTTACAGTTGGGTACTGTGGAATTTGAAAAAGCCTTTCATGGCAGTAAGGATGCTGGGTTGTATGAGAGCTTGAAATATAAAAAAAACAAAAAAAAAAAAAACAGCTCTTGCAGGACTTGTTATAAGCAAAGTTTAGGGGAGACTGGTTAGGGCCTGTGTTCAGGGCCTTTCTAAAATGGATACATCAACTCAGTTTTTCTTCAGTCTGGAGAGGAAACATGGAGGGCAGAAGATGACTGGCCATTTCAAGATGCTGTTGGGCCAAGTGCTTTCAGATCCTTTGGGATTTAGGAACTTCGCTGTGACTTTTTTCTCGACCTGTATGGCACAGAGCTTGTGTATCCATCTGAGAAGCAGCAGCTCTGTGAGGATCTTCTTAAGATCTCAACATTGGATATGGACAGACTTGAACAGAACCTGGCACTCTCAGAACAGACTTCTGCCTTACATGGCTTTGCTTCAAGAAAGGTAACTGGTATTGAAGATTTGCCTATTGAGTTTCATAAGGACTTTTGAACCCTTCTTCGACTGTACTTGTTCCATGTTTTTCAGGAGAGTAACCTAAGCTGGTAGGAATAAGCTTATGGGATCTTTCATGCAGATCCCCACATCTGTACCCTAGAGTTCAAAGTGGGGAAGGAACCTTGACAGTCATGTCGTTTGTGACAGAACTGTTTTTCACATATGTTTCTTATATGTTCCAGGCCATTATTTTACTTCAGGTTATTTTTCAGTTATTCTCCCTTGTTTTTCCTCCTACTATATTTACTTTTACTGTATATTAATTATTTTAAGTATAGGTTCACAAATAGGTTTGTGGTATGCCTTGCAAACTTTATTTTGGGTCAAGGAAAGATTATTTGTTCCTGAGGTTGCTGATGTTCTTCATTTGCAGATGTCTAATAATTCTACGTGTTCATTTGGATTTTATACATTATACTCTTATAAGTGATTTGGATCAATTTATTCAGTTGGACTGTTGGAAATGAACTTTATGTTGTTTGGGATGGGCAATTATTTTTGAATTTGTAATTCTTTTTCTTGTTTTTACTGTGTTTCTTTACTGATTTTATTAAGTGTTTTGAAAAATTCAAGTCGCTCTCTATTTAATCCAAAGTGGAAAATTTCAACAGAAGAGATTAACGGAGGCCTAGATCAGGTTGTCCTGTAGCCCAGTGGTTAAAGCCCCCACCTGAAGGTTTCCTGATAGCAGTTCAAATCTCTTTTCCCCTTTCAGACAGAGAGAAGACTTGAACTTCTGGAGATAGGTCTCCCACATCCCAGGTGAGTATCCTAACCACTGGGTTAAAAGGTAGTAGGGAGGGTCTCCACCCCCTGTTTCTTGCAAGAAACACCTTAGGTGCCCAACATTAGGTGAGGATTCATAGCTGAAAATGTGAATCAGAGATAGGCTGCAAACACCCCAAGAGGGGCAGAACTGAAGACACACCATTTGCATTGGCATCTCTCATTGGATAACTTGTACAGGGAACTGCCTAGCATGTTGACTTTTGTGGACCCCATTCTCAAGCACCTATGTCCTTCCATTCATTATACAGGAAGCCTGAAAACTTAACTCAGGTTTTCTGAACCAGAGTGATTTTCTAGGCACCTAAAAATTTAGAATTACAATGCCAAGCATTACCACACCTACGTTCCTTTGTGAATCTAGCCCTCTTCCTGTGAGAGCAGGAAAATAGTAATCAGCAAATCTGCAGGAGGTGTAAATGGACATACCTACATTGTGATGATTGGAACTATGCTGATTTACACCAGCTAAAGATGCAGCCCTATATAGTATGGCTACGATACAATGAAGAAAGCATAATATAATGTTTAGATTTATTTTATTTTTTCTTATTGGTACAACTTGTAGCCATAGAACAACATTGTTGGCTCTGTGCCCTTAATTCAATTAATCAGGTTTTCAAGCTTCCATGTTGGCTCCAGCAAAATTGAAGTGTACAAAGTATTATTAACACAATTAGGTCAGAAGGAAGCTCATCTAAAGATGCTGCTGCTGGGAAATACAGTTGAAGATGGTTTAGATAATTGTTACCTGACTATGAAGAGTTGACATTTTGTTTTAAATTGATTACTTGCCTGTCACTTACATTATCTGCCCAAATGCAATGAAAGTGTCTTTTGACCTTGCCTTTAAATTGCTATCTGTTCTCTTTTTCCTCCTCCTCCTTCCTGTCCCTATAATGTGTTAGTAAATTTCCATGACAAAGTTACTGGAAAGAAGGGTGATACTCTGTAAGTAATGATGAGATGTGCATATTTATCTGTGTGCCTATGTTATAGTTTAGAACTGTGATTTTATTTAAAGGATGAATGCAAATATGAGGCCAGATTCCAATAGCTTTATTCATGTGGAATAGTGTCTTTACTCATGTGGAAAAGTCACAGTGAAGTCAGTGAAACAACTAGTGGAGTAGAGTGCTAATCGAGATGAGTAAAGGTACCAGAATCTAGACCATAACCTGGTGGTGGGAGAGTGGGAAGGAAGGGCAGGGGAGGAGGTGTAATTTACTGTTTGTTTGATTTCTTCCCCCAAAATGTTAGGAGAATTCTCTCTCTTATATGTTGAAAACACACTTCTCCATAAATACTCAGCACCTATTAAAGAGATTGGGGGATGGAGTGTAAGTGCTTGAGTGACTACCTTTGCACAAAACACATATAAAGAATTAAAACTCAGTGCTATGTTATTGTTAGGGTAATAGCTAGATTCTCCATCCAGGTTAGATAAAAAGTGTCATTTTCTTAAGATGCCTTTGAATCATTTCTGTAATTTGGAATTAGTGTTGCAGTATATTTGGAAAGATCAGCATTTAAGCAGGTGACCGTCAGCACTTTGAAAGGCTGTATGTTACAGAGGGACTAGGAGGTAACGTGGCAAAGGCAACAGCATACGTTTATCATGAATACAGATGTTGAGTATTCTTTCAGCCGCACATAAAAGTGAGTGGTGCCCTTTAGCAGCTAATTAGATATTAGTACTGAACACTAAAAGAAAAGGAGTACTTGTGGCACCTTAGAGACTAACCAGTTTATTTGAGCATAAGCTTTCGTGAGCTACAGCTCACTTCATCGGATGCATACTGTGGAAACTGAAGCAGACTTTATATACACACAGAGATCATGAAACAATACCTCCTCCCACCCCACTGTCCTGCTGGTAATAGCTTATCTAAAGTGATCATCAAGTTGGGCCATTTCCAGCACAAATCCAGGTTTTCTCACCCTCCACCCCCCCACACACAAACTCACTCTCCTGCTGGTAATAGTCCATCGAAAGTGACAACTCTCTACACAATGTGCATGATAATCAAGGTGGGCCATTTCCTGCACAAATCCAGGTTCTCTCACCCCCTCATCCCCCTCCAAAAACCACACACACAAACTCACTATCCTGCTGGTAATAGCTCATCCAAAGTGACCACTATGTCTGTAATCAGTAGATCTCACTCTCTAAGAAATGCAGTTGGTTCTTTTTTAGTAAGCGTGTATAGAAACAGGTTATGGGTATTGCACTACCTACACACCTTTAATTAAAAGCCCATTATTTTAATAGTTGCTCACTAATAGATGGGTATTTGTAAGGTTTTCACACTGTGCATTTATTGACCACTGATCTGAAACAAGAGACAGATTAATCTTCTCACTGCTGACCCTCTGTCATACCTATTGTACTGCTGACATTACAATGAATTAAAAATGTTAAAGCAATATCAGTATATTCAGTAGCAAAAGAGATATGTTCTACTGGCTCTAACCTCTTGCTTTCCATGGTAATCAACTGTTCACACAAATATACACTACGTTTAAATATATTTATTGGAAAAAGGAATGTGGTGGTAATTTAACAGGGACCATTCCAGGAAATCTGAGTAGTTTTCCTTTTACAGAATTATTGCATTATTGGACTTGGTAAAACCAGGTCAGCTTTACTAGCCGTGTCTGTAGGGATTATATTTAAATTGCACAAAGCCTAATTATAATAAAGAAAAACAAAGCAAGCTTGTAGATTGGATCTGATCAAGAAAAGGTAAATCAAAAGCAAATTTATGAATGAATGTCTAAATAGAATGGAGAGCAGTCTTTGTCCATAGTGTGATCCACCATGAACCTGTATGATACATTAAAGAAGCACTGAGGAGTGCTTTCCAGTGCTTCAGTACTTGTTCTGCTCTTTAATTTGATTTTGATTTTTAGGTCTGTCTTCTAGCGCTGAGCAAAAGTGATTAAAAAATATTCTGTGGAGTCTCACAGAAGAAAGACATTTCATTTAATACTGTTGATTTCCCATAATAATTGGGTGAATTGTTGCTCCCTCCAATAGAGGCCATGTATTCCGAAGTCAATTTACTAAAACATTTTGCCATGAAATGGAAATCCTGTAGCAGTCATCTTTGTATATATTAATGTTATATACTGATAACAGTCATCTTTGAATATGTATCTATTATATAGTAATGTACTTTTTATTAAGTGACAGTTAAAATTTCTTCAAGACCCTCCACACCTACTCCAAAACCTTTAAAGCACAGAAATAAGAGAAAAATCTTTTGCATTCCTTGCCACCTTTAGTTTGCCTACTGCTATCCAATACTCAATAAGGCTTTCACTTCCATCTCCAATGGATACTACAAAACAATATTTCCCCCAACTTCAAATCCTTTCTATCATGCCAAACTATGAAAAATGACATCAGCAAAGTTAAGACAAAAAAAAAATACAAAAACAGGAAGTGCCATTTTCTGTGCTGTGCAATTGACACGAGATTCTCAGTGAAGAATCAAAGTGTACATGTGCAAGCATGAAACGAGACTGGGGATATCCCTGTATCAGAGAGGCAATTAAGATTTATCCCACTGCTGTGTGCTGGGGATGTTGATGCTGGGACTAGGCATGGCAGACCCAGAGATAGAACAGATCTTACCACCACTGACCTCCAGAGCAACAGATCCAATTACCTTAGTCCAAATTCAACAACAATCAAAACAGAGATTTAAGAGGACAATACACTAAACACTGGGGAAAAGATCAGAAGTCAAAACATGCCTGGTCACTACAAGTTCTTAACCTGAACCTTTCCACTAACAGATCTCTCCCAGCAATGAGATGTGGAAAACAAAACAGAACCATCACAACCTGAAAGAAAATGAAGGACCCAAAATGCAGTAGGAACCAATTTATGAATGATTGTACAACTAATGTGAAAAAGATGTCAGCATTGGAGATTTTCTGCTCCACTGTTCAAGATTGCAGGAAGTGCACAATTGATGGCCTCACACTATCTGCTAGTAAAAGACTTTGCATGAAAGACTGAGGGAGTGAAATGCTATGTAATTCTGGGAAAAAGGAAAGAGACAGTGGGGAACATCCTAGATCTGCTCTGAGATGTCATCTGATTAGCACAAAGCCCAGCACTATGAAGTCAGTGCTGACACTCGCATTGTGCCTCGCTGTAGTTGAAACCTAGCCTGACTTTCCAGAAGGGACTTGGCAGGTCAATACAATGGGAACAGAATTAGCTGAGAAAATAGCCTCAGGCCTCTAGAGGCAGGAAAGTCAGAGAGGGGGAGAAAGAGGGAATATAAAGAACTAATAGGCACCATGAGAGAAAGAAGAGGAACACAAAGAATTTCTGGGAAGCAAGTTCTTTGTGTGAAGAACATGAATGTATGCATAGGGGACAGGATCACAAGTTGAAAGAAATCTCTAAAGTGGGGATATGAAAATTTGTCTGATTTCTGAGAACTGCAGTGGAGATTCTGGAATCTCCATGGATTCTGGATTTTTTTCTGGTGCTGGCAATGTGAGTCCTGGGACTTTAACAATATAATAGACCTGGTTGAAAAATCTGGTTCCACAGTAAATTTCAATTTCAAAATTGTTTTCATCCCAACTTGAAAGGAAAAGTTTAAATATCAAAAAATGTTGTGGAATGGAAAGTTCTAAAAAAAGTTTGAGAAATGATAACATTTTATTGCAATATTTTTGATTGAAACATATTTTGATATTCCTGAATCCAAATGTTTTGTTTCAGCTCAGTTTGACATAGAACTGCATCCAGCTGAGCTACCCTGGAACTTCATGGAAGTTATAGTTATGGTGCCTCATCCTGCCATTTTCCCTGTGGGCCAGCCTCCCTGTCTGTATCACCACTACAACATCACTGTAGGAATAGCCAGCCTATGAGAAAGAAGTACTCTGCCCAGTTGAACAATGAAATAATCTCTCCCAGGACTGAGATGCCATGTTTACAGAACACCAGTCATATACACAGAGAAGGTTTAACAGTGAAATCCACTCTCTTCCGTTCTTATCATTATTGTCCTAGATCCAGTACTCTGCAAAAGAGAGAGCAGGTGTTGGGACTGAGAGTAGGTTTATTTTGGGCCTTCTTTTTCCTGCCATAGTCATCCTGAGTAATTCATTTAAAGGGACAGCTAAAAAACAAAAGATACTGAGACAGCTCTGCTGAAGCACTGCCCTTAGACTAGTCTACACTACACACCTCTGACTGTAGCTACATCCCACAGTGAAAAATAGGTTGTGTCCACACTATGGCGTGCAGCTGCAGGTGTCAGTGAAAGACCGTAGTAGAGGGGAGGAAGCAGGTAAAGGCTTCAACAGCTCCCCACTCCAGAAGCATTTCATGGTGGCAAGGAGAGGCTCTGGCAGTAGACAGGCAGCAGAAAAAGGCTGAATTGACAGAGCTTTTCCCCACAACTGGAGTTTTTCCCTGTTTGGGGGAAAGGCTCTGGAAGTGGGGAGGCAGCTGGGAAAGGCTCACTGCATTCCTGTGTATAATCCCATGATTTTTTTTTTTTTTTTGTCAAATTTGTGGTCTACAATTACAAATGTCAACAAGAGATGTGGGTGCTCAACGCCTGTTAAAATCAGCGCACTTATTTAGATGCTTGCCTTTGGATTTAGCTGTCTTACTCTAGGTTTGCCAACTTTGAAAATGTTTGGCCTTATTGTGCAGTCACCAAGCCAATGAACTGGCTATGCTTGATTTTTTTTCCTGTTCTTTTATCTTCATTTTTCCTATCAGCCTCCAATGATGTATCTTGTTCTCTTTTCTCCCTTTCTCACAGAAAAACGTATTGGCTGCCCTGCTAGCATAAAGAACAGGAGTACTTGTGGCACCTTAGAGACTAACCAATTTATTTGAGCATAAGCTTTCGTGATCTACAGCTCACTTCATCGGATGCATTCAGTGGAAAATACAGAGAGGAGATTTATATACACACAGAACATGAAACAGTGGGTGTTTATCATGCACACTGTAAGGAGAGTGATCACTTAAGATGAGCTATTACCAGCAGGAGAGCGGGGCCGGGGGGGAGAAAACCTTTTGTAGTGATAATCAAGGTGGGCCATTTCCAGCAGTTAACAAGAATGTCTGAGGAATAGTGGGGGGTGGGTGGAGGAAGTAAACATGGGGAAATAGTTTTACTTTGTGTAATGACCCATCCGCTCCCAGTCTCTATTCAAGACCAAGTTAATTGTATCCCGTTTGCAAATTAATTCCAATTCAGCAGTCTCTCTTTGGAGTCTGTTTTTGAAGTATTTTTGTTGTAATATTGCAACTTTTAGGTCTGTAATCGAGTGACCAGAGAGATTGAAGTGTTCTCCGACTGGCTTTTGAATGTTATAATTCTCGACATCTGATTTGTGTCCATTTATTCTTTTACAAATGGCACCACCCATGTGTAATAGGGAAATGATCAGGGTTTGACAACACTTCATTTTGCATTGGTTTGCCCTGGCTTTAGTACAGATGGTCATTCTTCCACTGGTAAAGACACAAGGAGTGCTGTTTCATGAGACTTCCAAGCCACCTAAGTGTCAGGTGCAAGCCTGGGAGTTACTATGTTGAAGAAATCTGGAGGGGACTGAAACAAAGGGGGGAAAATATTTGCAGATACTCAGTCTCTCAAGAGGAGCAGGATCTGGGAGACAAAGACTAAAGACTGGCAAGGATGGGCTAGGGGAATGGTAAGATTACTATTAAAATAGATTATAAGGTGCACTATAAGGTGAGTAGAAAGTTGGCTAGATTGTCGGGGTCAACGGGTAGTGATCAATGGCTCCATGTCTAGTTGGCAGCCGGTGTCAAGTGGAGTGCCCCAGGGGTCGGTCCTGGGGCCGGTTTTGTTCAATATTTTCATAAATGATCTGGAGGATGGTGTGGTTTGCACTCTCAGCAAATTTGCGGATGATACTAAACTGGGAGGAGTGGTAGATATGCTGGAGGGCCGGGATAGGATACAGAGGGATCTAGACAAATTGGAGGATTGGGCCAAAAGAAATCTGATGAGGTTCAATAAAGATAAGTGCAGGGTCCTGCACTTAGGACGGAAGAACCCAATGCACAGCTACAGATTAGGGACTGAATGGCTAGGCAGCAGTTCTGCGGAAAAGGACCTTGGGGTGACAGTGGACGAGAAGCTGGATATGAGTCAGCAGTGTGCCCTTGATGCCAAGAAGGCCAATGGCATTTTGGGATGTATAAGTAGGGGCATAGCGAGCAGATCGAGGGATGTGATCGTCCCCCTCTATTCGACATTGGTGAGGCCTCATCTGGAGTACTGTGTCCAGTTTTGGGCCCCACACTGCAAGAAGGATGTGGATGAATTGGAGAGAGTCCAGCGAAGGGCAACAAAAATGATTAGGGGTCTGGAAAACATGACTTATGAGGAGAGGCTGAGGGAACTGGGATTGTTTAGTCTGCAGAAGAAAAGAATGAGGGAGGATTTGATAGTTGCTTTCAACTACCTGAGAGGTGGTTCCAGAGAGGATGGTTCTAGACTATTCTCAGTGGTAGAGGAGGACAGGACAAGGAGTAATGGTCTCAAGTTGCAGTGGGGGAGGTTTAGGTTGGATATTAGGAAAAACTTTTTCACTAGGAGGGTGGTGAAACACTGGAATGTGTTACCTAGGGAGGTGGTAGAATCTCCTTCCTTAGAAGTTTTTAAGGTCAGGCTTAACAAAGCCCTGGCTGGGATGATTTAATTGGGGATTGGTCCTGCTTTGAGCAGGGGGTTGGACTAGATGACCTCCTGAGGTCCCTTCCAACCCTGATATTCTATGATTCTATGATAATATGTTAAAGAGAACAGCCAGAGGAAGTGCAGACAATTAGAAAATAAAGTCTTTTGAAAATAAATAGACTTTACCTAAAGCACTCAGTGGTAAAGTCTTATCTACTCCTCATGTATCAGTCTCCCCCCCTCCTCAATTTCTCACCCCCTCTACATTGCAATCAGGATACTTCCTTCTCTTCCACATGCCTGGGCACCAACTAGAGGAGCACTGAGAGCAGGGAAGCATCCCCAGTATGCTTGCCTAGCCATCACCTGCTCCTTATGGCTGCCATTCTCTGACTCTTTTCCCAGCTAGTTCCAGTCTCCTCAACACTCCAACTCTCTGTTCACATTTCCCTCTTCCCTTGCCACCTCCCAGCCTCCTTGTCTCAGTCTACTATGTCACCCCAATCCAGGTCCAGCTCTTGTCCCCTCTCTATCTGAATCAGGCAGCTTCCTCCTTCTTCCTCCTCCTTGAAAGCCAACAGCTGGGGAGTCATTGAGCATAGGAGATACTGTCTCCCTGCTTTCAGTTCCAGGATCCAACCCAGATCTGCAATTGCAAGGGCAGCCATGGGCAGCATGAACAGAGTCTTGGAGAATTTAGCTGTGAAGCAAGTCTCTGTGTATGTGTGGACTCCTCTTTTTAAGGGTTATAGCTTGGCCAAATTTAGGTGGATTTTCACAGTGTTCACAAATGTCACATCCATAACACACAGGCCACCCACCCTGCCAAATTTCAAGTCCCTGTTCCAAAGCCAGCGGGGCACTAGAGCTTCTCAGAGAAAAGGTTGGCAGATATTTTTAATATGAGCAGGAAAAAAAATAATATATTTTTCCTTACACTTGTTCTCAGAAGCAACTGAACTGTTTTTGGCTAGCATTTTCAAAACAAAACAAAAAACCTGACACAGACACCCAGTGTGAAAAATTTCAGCACAAACAGTTGAACTTTGGCAAAGTTATAAGCAACTAAAACCAGGGTTTTATAATGGGTAGTGTTGGACAAGCTTATAATAGACAGTGCTACCCGCCCCATCTAACACACATACACCACCAGTTAATACAACATTAACATTCAGACCTACCTCACTTCACACCCATACACACGTCATAACATCGAGCTGCACACAGAGATTCCCCATCTCCACAAAAGATGCTTTTTTTCACTTTTAAGTAGGAACATTTTGAGACAAATGTATTTTGCATAGCTCTAGTATTTCCCCCTACTTATTTATGGAACTGTGAACTTACTCCCTTCAACATATAAAAACTTTAAAATGAATTATTTTAATTTGACATTGTGGAAACATTAGTCATTAAAATTATAAATTATTGAGTATACATAATACATAATTTATAGAACAATATTTGGGTAGACCAACTATAATTAGCACTGTACCATATAGTACATATTTCCTACAACTCACATTTTTAAAGGCATGCAAGCATTGCTGTGCTTGGTGTTGCAATGTCTAACTGATTTAAGAGCCTCATTTTCAAAAGGGATTTAACCAGTTAGGAGCCTAAATCCCATTGCTGGTTAATTTTCAAAGGTTTACACAACTAAATGTTCCAAGGGAATGCACTTTCAATCTAGGGAATGACTTGATGCAAGTGTGATGGCCACCAGTTCGGTCAACTCACCTGGGATTAAAACAGGAAACCCCAGAGCTAAGACAATGAGTTGCTGCAGCTTGAGCTAAAGCACCCCCACTGATATTATGTCGAGCTCATGTAGAGCTGGGTGAATTTATTTTATTACTAATAGAAAATTTGCGACAAAAAAATGGGGGAGGGAATCAAACTTATTGGTCAATTTAGGTGAAAACACTGAAAAAATTCAGAAATGTCAATATTTTGTTTAGGTATTTTCAAAATGAAACATTTCAAAAAAGTCAGTTCAATTTGCATTTCATTTATCATTCAAATGTCAATTCAAAACATTTTTAGTTCAAACTTAAAATTTTTCAGTTTTTTGTTTCAGTGAGGAAAAAAATCACTTTTGGTTCAAAACTATCTGAATTGTTTTGTGAACTTTTAGTTCAGCTGTTGAACTGAACAACCAGTTATTTGCTCAGCTGTACTCATATGCTCTGTGGACCAAGCACAGGGGGAGACTCGTAACAAAAACTAACCAGTTACACAAGTAATTTGCTCTTGACCGAAGAGTTTGTTGGGTGGGTGCCTGCCGACAAGTATTCAAAGAGGTGGACATGATCACAGATAGAATCCACAGCCTTTGAAGTCAATAATAATTGTGCTCTTGACTTCAATAAAAGTAGTGTCAGGCTGTGTAGAGAATGTTAGGTAATGTGGTGAGTTTGTTATGTATAAAGTTGTGGGAAGTAAAATCTGTGGTTGGACAGGAGACAGTGATTTCCATTCTGAGGATGTCACTGGTAGCCACTATGGAATGTCTTTTCAAGTGCCAGCAGTTGGACAAGAACTGGGGGAAGGGAGAGCTGATGTTTGTCAGCTAATAGTGGATTTCTTTCTGGGACCTGATTGAAGGTGCCAGGAATGGACTCTGAAGATACCAGAAACTATTCCAGTGCTGTAGGGATCCAGGCTACTAGGAAGGTGCCATTAAGACCATGTTTGGAGGAGATAGGACACCACAACTTCTGTAAAGGAAGTTACAACTGGGATCTGCAATAGGGCTTAACAAGGTAGAGAGGGCACCTCAAGATGAACAGTAACTGAGTCCATTCATGGGTTTACTTGTGAGTAATAAAGTAAGAGTTCAGTAACAAAGTATGCAGTGGAGCTGCAGTGTTGGGGTTTTTTCACAGTGGCTTTCAAAAAACCACTCACCATATTTATCAGTGAACACTCTGTCCCTAGGGACAGGGTCCTTGGAATAAGGGGACAGAATGAGGGGTGACAATATCAAATTTCCAAGCGCAAAGCTTGGTGGTGAGCACAGGATGTAGGAAGCCTGGGGTCATGATAGGGCCTAACCTGGAAACTCAGTTGTCCCTCTCAAGTAACTTCTGCAAGCCCCTAGAACTTCCCATTTTAACTAAGATGGCAGCCCATCTGTTGAAAATTTGTGTAACGTGACTGGTGCCCAGACAACAGTTGTAGGCCTTATTCTAGAATGGATCCCACAGAGTAAACCCTTTCTTCTCTTTGCATAGTTTAAAGTTCAGAAAAGAAAAGCTATGGCTTTGCATGATACGTGAGACTCTCTTATCCTTTGACTTGATCATTTCTTGGACCAGGCCAGAGTAGTTTCAATGTTGAATATAGGCCATATATATGTTATGTTGATGGTAAGCTTGAACTACATATTCTAAAGATATATTGTAACTGCAGGAATGGATTTATACTAGTTCTGTGTGATGGTCCTCCAAAGGGCTTTGCAGTGTCTCTGTGAAGCCTGCTGCTCCCTAGATATTTCTGGTCCTTATATTTTCTCTACTATGCAGCTAAATTTGCTAGTTGCTTCCACACATGCACAACAGCAGCTACACTATGGAATACTTGCACATGAATGACCAGTTTCAGAAGTGACTCTAATTTTGAATGTCTCAAATTCTAGGTGCCCAACTTGAAACACAGACATACCCACCCCCTAATGTATCTCAAATCAGGAATCTTTAAAACAAGGAATGAAGAATTAGTTGCCACATTTGAAAATTTAGAAGTTGATGCCTCATCCTTCTTGCATTGAATTTAATGGGAATTTTTCCAATAACTTCACTGGGAGCATGATAACATATAGCCACTGACACACCAAGTTACAGGTGGAGATAAAAATAGGGAAACTTTCTACTAGTTAATTACCAGATAATACTCACTCCAGTCATGGTTGTACCTGTATATAGTTATTGTCCTCTGTGGATGTGCAGAGCTGACTGGGACCTACCATGGAGTTAAAGATTTGCATGGAAGTTACATCAGTGTAAAACTGGAGCACTGAAGTGCTGAATCAGGCTTTTTATTTATTCTAGTTTACTTCAGTCTACCTGCTGTAGAACTGTGCTTTTTGCTTTTATGATACTAAGTTTAAAACACTGAAAAATAATCTTATTATTGGAAATAAAGAGACCATTTCAAAGAATGCTACTCCAGAAAGCACATAATCATAATCAAAAATTTCATATTACAATCTGTGTCTATAAACTATTATCTGCAATTTCTGATAAACACAATAACAATTGCAAAAGAATCAATTAAAGAAGTTCTACAATTGGTTCTAATTTGTCCTCTCTGCTGGGCAACTGATAATGTAACAAATGTTTCTGATGTTGCCTTTTTATTAGGGAATTGCAGTGACTGGATTATAATAAACCCATGAAAAACAGGAGATTTTACAGTATGTACTTCCATGTATTTTAAACTGTGCATTGTAGCCCCAATAACAAGCTCCTTTTAGCAAATTCTGGATAAGGACTCTAAAAAATACCTTTGAGTCTGTAGTCTGAATTTTTAAACAAAACTCTAGAATTTTGCTTTTAAAGACTTGAATACTGTTCATTTGACCTTGACTTTCAATAGTATTTGTATTTAAAATAATCTCAGCTATTAGTAGCAGTTTGGCTTCAATAGGCAACTCTGCATGAAAAACTGTTTTACAGACATGTAATGCAATGCCTATTTATCCTCAAGAAAATTGTTCTGAAAGATTGTACTTTATTTTATAGTGGATTTCAAAAAGCCCTTATTCAAAACAAATGGAAAAACCTACAGCTTTGAGTCAGTAATTAAAGAAACAGTTGAGGATGAGGAGGTATTTCCCTTTCAAATAAACTTGTAGTTTAGTGGGAAAAGGCAGTTTAATTTTATATTTAAAATTGAATAAAATAATCCTCTTTAGTAATTATCTCTAACAAACATTTGTATCAAACAAAACCATACCAACTTTCATGTTACAATTATTCTACATTTAATTGTAAGCACTTCCATTCATTTGTTAAGATGAAACTGTTTTGTTTATAAAGTCATTTAAAATCATAGAGGTCTAAAAATGCTTTATTAAAAAAATAACATTGGGCAGAGTTGATGTGACTTTGTCCGCTTTGCTTCCTGAGAAATTTCTCCAATGAATGTTAGGCTGAGGCTTTCATGAGTTGGGCTGAAATGTCCATTAGACCTACCAGGAAAGCGTCGTGGGGAAATCAACATGTGAATTTGGACTTTTAACCAATCTTGCAAATAGGTGAACAGAATAGTCACAATAGGATTTTGGTTTTGTCATTTTCCTGTCAGCAAAAGCAATGTGTGTACTATATAGGAGGTCTGGGGTGAAATTTAAAGCAAATTTATGTTGCATTCCTGACACTTTTTTGTAGCCTGACTGAAAGTGGAAGCAATATTTCAACCTTTTGATCATTTGAGAGGTTTGATTCTAGATAGCTCAGGATTTAGAAGAACTCTCTCTTGCTAAGCTAAGAACATAGGCCTGGATTCACAAAGATACTTAGGCACCTAAACCCTAGATTTACTCACCTAAAAACTTAGTTTAGATGACTACCGGGTTTAGGGTGCACTGTGATTCACCAATTCCCAAGAAACCCTGCAGTCGTCTAAAAGCCATGTCTTTACTCGCACTTATGTCGGCAAAATGTTTGTCGCTCAAGGGTGTGAAAAAAACATCCTCCTGAGCAACATAAGTTTTGCCGGCATAAACGCTCATGTGCACAGCACTTTTGGCGGGAGACACTCTCTCACCAACATGGCTACTACTACACGTTGAGGTGGTTTTATTCTGTCAGTGGAACAGCTCTCTCCCATCGGCATAACACAGCTACACAAGTGCTCTTCCAGCAGAACAGTTGTATCGGTACAGCTGTGCCACTTGAAAGGTAGACATGGCCCAAGTTTTCAGGGTTAAAATCCCCTGTCTGTCTAAGTTTATGCATCCAGGCAGGTACTCTGCTGCCTCACTCTAGAAGTCCAGGCACTTATCTCCAACCTGAACCCCAGAGCAACGCACAAACAGGGGAAGACAGGTGTTTAGCAACCTAACTCATCAGTGGGGCCTGATCCAATAAATATGCTCAGAGGCCATTCTCTGGGTCCCATTCTATATCTGGGCAAAGGAATAGATGGTGAGTCACTAGAGCAGGAGAAATGGACCCTGGATCTGCCATCTCTAGGTGGGTGCCCTAACTGCCAGGCTACCAAGTCATTTTTGCTTTCTTTGGCCCGATGACTAATTATTTATCCAAAGTAGAATAGCTTCAAGCAGAGAGAGCCCTACAGAAGAATACTTCAGAGCTCAGTGGTTAGCGCACTTTCTTCTGAGAGGTTGGAGACACCCATTCAAATCCCTTAATCCCTTTTGCCTGTGAAGGGAATTGAACCTGCATCTCTCACAAGTGATTTAACCACTGGGCTAATTTATAAGGTGCACACCACCACTATCCTGTAGCCATTTTGAGTGGATTTAGGCACTTGCCTACATCATTCTCACAAGAAATGCCTTAGGAACCTAAACCTCTTGACTCCAAGAGTTCAGTTCCCACTCATGCATTACTAGCAGAGATAGGTACATCCCAGCAGCCCAGGGGTACCTCAGTACATCAGGTGGCACCTTAAAAGGGGGCAACCCATCACAAATATATCCAGCTTCATCCAAGATACAGAATCTTTTGCTCCTACTCTATATATGTATTTGCAATTCTATTAAATAGTCTACATCTAACACAAAAGGATAAAGAAAAAGTGTCAGGCGATTTGCACACACACCTTTTATTTTTGACATTACATTCAGTCACTGCTGTAATGTAGCTTGAAGAGCATTTGAAATTTGAAATGGCCTTTTGCAAATTGTTGAAGCATGAAGGATGTTTTTCTTTTTCTTTCTCTCTTATTAAATTTAGTTTTATTCAAGTCCACACAGTTAATTCCTTGAAAATCAATATAGCAAGCAATTACAAGTCATGAAAACAGGAGAAGTAATTTACTGAGCCTCCTTATAATTAGATAATTTCTCAAAGAAGGGGCAAATGACCATCATGCATAGATTTTCAGTATTGTAGCAGGATCTTTGTAATGCAGCAAAAGAGTACAGAAGTCACAACAGCAACACATATTTAGACCCTGATCCAGTGGAGATTTATGCATATGCTTAATTTTAAGCATGTAAATAATGCCAAGAAGCTCAGTGAGACTACATATGCTCTTAAGTAAAGCACACGTGTACATGTTTGCAGGATCAGGTTCTTAATGCCTATGAGCATGGCTATCACGTTAAAGAAATTATTATAAAATGTAGGTATGGCGACAACTGGATGGCTCGGGAAATACTATAGCTCACTACAATGTGGATCGTTCATTTCTATAGTTATAAAATATTTGCAGTTACCCACACCTAACACTGGAGAAATGGAATCCAAGAATCAAGACTGGAATCCCTCTCTTCTGCCCTGGCATATTTTAAGCTTGATGGTTATCACTCTAGTTGTTCACTACTTCATCTAAAAATAGGTACATCATTTTTTCAACTATTAAAAAAAATAAACATTTTTTTATTCTCCATGACAAAAGTCCTAAGACTCCAGCTAGTGGCCACTATTGAAATTTCTGATTTCTATGAAATTGCTGTTTAGATTGCAATTATGCCTGTGTTGGCATGATGGAGGTTGTTAGGGGACATATTGCTTCACCCACTTACATCCCTGGTTCTTCTCGCATGAACAGACAGCAACAATACCCAAAGCCCAAAGGTGCAAACAATTCAATGTTTATTGGGGTGAACTTCCAGCAAACATGATTCCAGTTTCCTTCCTTAGTGTCCCCCTTCCCAGCTCTGACATCACAGAGCCTTATCTGTGTCCCTGTTCACATTCCCCCCTTAGCAAAACATGATTCCAATTTTCCCACCCCCATTCCCTATACGCATTCCCCTCCTTACTTCCTGATTGACTGCAGACTATACAGTAAAGCTTGAGTTCTGCTTAGCTAAACTTTAATCAATCATTTTACTGAAATTTAACTAACCAATCCTAACATATTGTAACATGATTATTTAACCAATGATATCCCACCACCTTAATTAGTTTACACCCAGAAAAATTAATTATACAGCAGACAGAAACAATTACAAAACCAGACAGAGACCATGCAAATAAACAACAGCAAAGTGGGAACTGTAATGACAAAACAATACAGAAGTGAGGCTTTCACAGCAACATCTACAAAGACAATGGGTGTTACCATACACACTTGTAACAAGAGTAATCACTTAAGGTGAGCTATTACCAGCAGGAGAGTGGGGTGGGGGGAAAACTTTTGTAGTGATAATCAAGGTGGGCCATTTCCAGCAGTTGACAAGAATGTCTGAGGAACAGCGGCCGGGGTGGAGGGAGGAAATAAACATGGGGAAATAGTTTTACTTTGTGTAATGACCCATCCACTCCCAGTCTTTATTCAAGCCTAAGTTAATTGTATTCAGTTTGCAAATTAATTCCAGTTCTGCAGTTTCATGTTGGAGTCTGTTTTTGAAGTTTTTTTGTTGAAGAATTGTCAGTGTTCTCCAACTGGTTTTTGAATGTTATAATTCTTGACGTCTGATTTGTGTCCATTTATTCTTTTACATAGAGACTGTCCAGTTTGGCCAATGTAAATGGCAGAGGGGCACTGCTGGCACACGATGGCATATATCACATTGGTAGATGTGCAGGTGAACGAGCCTCTGATAGTGTGGCTGATGTGATTAGGCCCTATGATGGTGTCCCCTGACTAGATATGTGGACACAGTTGGCAATGGGCTTTGTTGCAAGGATAGGTTCCTGGGTTAGTGGTTCTGTTGTGTGGTGTGTGGTTGCTGGTGAGTATTTGCTTCAGGTTGGGGGGCTGTCTGTAAGCAAGTACTGGCCTGTCTCCCAAGATCTGTGAGAGTGATGAGTCGTCCTTCAGGATAGGTTGTAGATCCTTGATGATGCATCGGGGAGGTTTTAGTTGGGGGCTGAAAGTGATGGCTAGTGGCGTTCTGTTATTTTCTTTGTTGGGCCTGTCCTGTAGTAGGTAAATTCTGGATACTCTTCTGGCTCTGTCCATCTGTTTCTTCACTTCAGGAGGTAGGTATTGTAGTTGTAAGAACGCTTGATAGAGATCTTGTAGGTGTTTGTCTCTGTCTGAGGGGTTGGAGCAAATGTGGTTATATCATAGAGCTTGGCTATAGACAATGGATCGTGCGGTGTGGTCTGGATGAAAGCTGGAGGCATGTAGGTAGGCATAGCAGTCAGTAGGTTTCCAGTATAGGGTGGTGTTTATGTGATCATCGCTTATTGGCACCGTGTTGTCCAGGAAGTGGATCTCTTGTTGGACTGGTCCAGGCTGAGGTTGATGGTGGGATGGAAATTGTTGAAATCATGGTGGAATTCCTCCAGGGCTTCTTTTCCATGGGTCCAGATGCCGAAGAGGTCATCAGTGTAGCGGAAGTGGAGTAGGGGCATTAGGGAACGAGAGCTGAGGAAGCGTTGTTCTAAGTCAGCCATAAAAATGTTGGCATACTGTGGGGCCATGCGGGCACCCATAGCAGTGCCGCTGATTTGAAGGTATACATTGTCCCCAAATGTGAAGTAGTTATGCGTGAGTCTCGTTCACCTGCACATCTACCAATGTGATATATACCATCATGTGCCAGCAATGCCCCTCTGCCATGTACATTGGCCAAACTGGACAGTCTCTATGTAAAAGAATAAATGGACATAAATCAGACGTCAAGAACTATAACATTCAAAATCCAGTTGGAGAAAACTTCAATCTATTTGGTCACTCGATTACAGACCTAAAGGTGGCAATTCTTCAACAGAAAAACTTCAAAAACAGACTCCAATGAGAGACTGCTGAATTGGAATTAATTTGCAAACTGAATACAATTAACTTAGGCTTGAATAAAGACTGGGAGTGGATGGGTCATTACACAAAGTAAAACTATTTCCCCATGTTTATTCCCTCCCTCCACCCCGGCCGCTGTTCCTCAGACATTCTTGTCAACTGCTGGAAATGGCCCACCTTGATTATCACTATGAAAGTTTTTTCCCCCCGCCCCGCTCTCCTGCTGGTAATAGCTCACCTTACCTGATCACTCTGGTTACAGTGTGTAAGATAACACCCGTTGTTTCATGTTCTCTGTGTATATAAATCTCCCCACTGTATTTTCCACTAAATGCATCCGATGAAGTGAGCTGTAGCTCACGAAAGCTTATGCTCAAATAAATTTGTTAGTCTCTAAGGTGCCACAAGACCTCCTTTTCTTTATATCCTAACAGAGGTTATTTTCTTTTCAAACAGTTTTGATTTCTGAGAGTGTTGGCACTCAGTTCAGCTGCACAATATCAGTCCATGTCCCTGCAGAGGAGCTACAGCTATCTGGGTTTCAATTACAAATCTTGTCCATTTAATTATAAACCCAAGACAACAGCAGCAGTGCATTTTCTATAGTGATGGATCTGTGCTTGTGTACAGATGCAAGGTATGTATTTAGGAATCAGATCATACATTTTCATGATTTATTGTGCACTTTGTGATTAACTGACAAAGCATATTCACCTGCAACATTTTTCTTAGCATTGCCTGCCATCAAGGATGTGAGACTGCAGCTTTTCATTATTTTTGGTAACTCATGGTTCTCATTAACACTGCTTACCTTCTTCCTAAAATGTAAATGTGTTTTATCAGGAATCTTTGAAGTTGAAAATTGTCATACTGGACCAGACAAGTGATCCATCTACTTCATTACTGAGCTGGGCAGGAAATGGGTCTCTCATCCCATTAAAGTTTTTGAGATTTAAAATATGTTCCCCTTTCCTCATTGAACTGAAACTGAGCCCTATTGATGATTAAAGGGAGGACCTCTCTCAATCTCTCCTGCTGAAGCCATTCCACTTTGTATAAATAACTAAATATTCATTGGGCTAGAAAGGGTGACTGACTCTAGGAATTCACCTGGGAGACAGACTCAGGTTAAACTCCCAGCTCTTCCTGATTTACAGCAGGGATCTGAACTTGGATTTTCCATGTACCAAGTGAGTACTTCCACAGTTCAAGGCAACTGAACTTGTATTCTCCCCTGTGATTCAGCAAGGGAACCCACTTGTAGGCTTCCAACCTTCACAACTGTCACCTTTCTTGGGCGGAGACCTACTTCTCATATCCTAACCTTCCTAACTGGGGTTGCTCCAGACTACGCAATTCTTTGCCTACAGTGTGTGTTTTTTCACCAGTAGGCCAGACTGCCTAAACAGAAGAGTATTTGCTCTTTGCTTTCTCCTCATAAGCTATAAAAAGCATAATTGCCCAAGATATAAGTTACCACACATCCCTTTCTAAGCAAGCACATTTACTCCTAAGGTGAAAGCATTACAGATAAAATGTATTTAAAATCGTAAAAGTATTTACATGCATGCTAATCAGCTTGCCAAAGATCCCCCTCCCACATCCCAAACTCCAGCAGTAGCTCTGGCAGGAGTCAGTCCTTCAAACCCCATCAAGGTGTTTGTCTATGGTTACAAATTCATAAGATGCTTTACACAGAACAAGCACACACATGAATAAGTCAGTCTCCTCTTTATACAGCGTGGGCCTTTGATTTTCACATTCCAAGAATAGGTAATTAGCAGACAATGGTCCTCTCCTCAGCGTGTAGAGACAGTTACAATACACAGTAACATGTGCAACTAGTATTTTGAGAAGGACAAACCAGAGGGATTGTTGCAAGATGACAGAAACTTAAGATCAGAATATCTGTGGGCTGATATTTAATGCTACACTATCCGAATATGTTGAGTAAATCAAGTGGTGGTAGTCAACATACTTCAGAAAGCTCAAAGTTTTAGCAAGGTATCTGTTCTGGATCTGAGGTAGTATATCATGAAGCATCAACTGCATACACAATTAGCTTCCAAGTGATCTTTTCTTCATAAAAAGTTAGCATTTCCCTCTGTAGACCATATGTCTTGAATATACATCATCTTCATTTATCTTAAAAAGAAAAGAAGTACTTGTGGCACCTTAGAGACTAACCAATGTAGTTGAGCATAAGCTTTCATGAGCTATAGCTCACTTCACAAAAGCTTATGCTCAAATAAATTGGTTAGTCTATAAGGTGCCACAAGTACTCCTTTTCTTTTTGCGAATACAGACTAACACGGCTGTTACTCTGAAACCTTTCATTTATCTTGTAATGCTTTAGTTTGAGAAAAACAAAGACAATATTTAATTATAAAAACAAATACTAATACCATGCTCTCAGAAATAGCGGTAGAATCATCTTAAATGGGAGAATTACAAAGACATCAATCTTAATCCTTACAGAAACATTTGCCACACGAGCTATGC
This sequence comes from Eretmochelys imbricata, assembly GCF_965152235.1. NCBI lineage: Eukaryota > Metazoa > Chordata > Testudines > Cheloniidae > Eretmochelys > Eretmochelys imbricata. The sequence goes on from NC_135572.1 coordinate 130,183,128, forward strand.
TGAAGTGAAAAGGGTTGTGGCATGTGTTTGTGTTTATATCTCTGGAATTCAGACTCCTTCAGTATTTAGGGCTGGATCTTACAGCATGTAATTTTTCCATTCTTTTACTCTGTTAATATACTTGCCCTTCATGAGATTTCACTTTACAACTTTTGCCACAGTACGCAGAGCCATTTACACTCGCTGAAGATCTAGCTCTTTAAATCGAAAACAAATAAGTGAGACTTGGAGGCAGGGTAATTATTTTACTACTAGAAGATACAACTGTTGTGCAATATTAATTTATTTTAATGGCTTTCTAACCCTAAATTCTTTAGTTTAGATTCTCCATCTTTGGCATGAAATCCTCTAGTGGGCTACAAGCTCAACTTTTAATGTTCTTCTATTTCATATTAGACCACAGACAAACAGAATTTCAGCTCTAAATGTAAAAGCATGTTTGTTTATTTTTCCAACTTTTATGCATTTCTTGTTTTATTGTGCCATGAAATTCATTTACAGCTTTGAGCTTTCAAGTCTTTGTGACAAACACTTTGCACTATGGGCACACATCTATAATAAATGTTTTAAAAAGTGACTTATTAGACAGGCTTCTTGTAAGTACCTTTTTTTACCAGCTAATTTTACCTGGTTCTCTCAAAAACTGCCTCTCTCTACCCTCCTGTGTCTAGTGTCAGTCAATATCAGGCCATGAAGACAGATGAAAGAATTTGGCAGTCATCCTGGATTCTGCAACTGAGGCAGATATTGTCAACTTTCTGAATCCTTGAACATAAAATTTGACTCTATATTGGTTGTTTTTCCTAGGGCATATCATTTTAGATATGTTCATTTACATGAATATTCTGTAGAAATTATTCAGATAAGATAAATCACGAGAACCCGTGGGTAACAGACCCACTATCCAAGTGTTTGGATAGTGAAGCGCTTTTCACTAAGAAAAACAAAACACAATCCATTTGATCTATTAATAATGAGGAACTGGTTTTTGTTTTTTCCCATTACTATTTTATTAGAGTAATGTATTACATATCTTGTTCCAAAGGGTATCAAGAGAATGCCAAGCAGCAACTGAATTGCTTATAAAACTAAACAAAAACAAAGAGTTTAGACTACATAAAATAAAGTTTGCATGGGCCAGGCTCTTGCATTGTTTGCATTCCTAAAATTCCCAATGTACAAAATTGGAGGATTGCGTTCTTGAAGACAGTATCTTAAAAATATAGATGCATAAAAGCAGTCACTAGATTATGGTTAAATAAGAAAGGAGAACAGCTACTACTCATTTATAACATGATATTTCATAAACTCAAGCCAACTTCTTACTTGTATGGAGAGCTAGTTGGAAATTTTCCATCAAAATGTTTTGACATTTTCTGCAAAAATGCAGTTTCTGCAAAAACAAAGCCCCCCTCCCCCTTCCTGAAAATGTCAGTTTTTCTTAAATGTTTATTTTTATTTATTTATTTTGGTCAGGATGACCATGCACCATGGGTCCTCCCTCTGGTTGAACCCGGTTGTGCATCATGGGAGCTATGTGACCATGATGAGTCATGGGAGATGTAGTCCAGCCAGCAATCTCAGTACATGGAGTAGAATGGGGGCATGATGCACCTGAATTACAACTTCCATGAGATACTGTGGCAGCTCAGTTGGAAAGAGATCAATGTTAAATTGACCTGAAAGAGAACATTTTGATTGAGGAATGTTGAAATGTTTCATTTCAATTGGGAATGTCTAAACACTTTATTTTGACATTTCAGAATAGAATTTTTTCAGAACTTTCATGTGCATGAAAAATATATATATATATTTTGACTTTTCATCCTGGTTCACAATGAGAACAGGTTTATCATGAGATGGGAAGTCTGATTTTTTTGAACATATGAAAACTTTTATTACATCATCAAAAATTGCCAGAAACACATAAAACCAAGTTTAGTCCCCTTTATGCTAATTTATACCCTCAAACTTTCTTGGACGTATATCCATCCATTCTCTGCTGATGTCTAAAGAAGTCACAATTGATGGAATTTCCAGACCAGAGAGCTGCACTAGGTTCAAGTTATATTAATGTCACACTACTTTAATTTACATCTTCTCACAGTTTCTTCCATCTCCTCAGCATCTGATGTCATACCAACTTAAACTCTTAAATTTCAGAATAGTGGTGTATCTAGCTCTAAAGGGGTTTAAGCTAGTGTAGGAGTAGTCAAAGAGATACCAATCCCAACTCCCTGTATCCCACCTTTTACACACCTCCATGCACCTAGCTGCAATGGTCACTGCAGCTTTAGGTATGATTCCTGCTTCTTCCACATGGGAGGTTAGCGATAGTACCAGGTTAAACAAGAGAATTGCTGAGGGGAAGATGATGGATCCACTTGCATCATTCCCCTCTAAGTTCCCCTCCATAGAGCTGGTATGGATCTTCTCTTCTCTATTCTCTTACACATTAGGCCAACCTTCCCTAGGATGGGATGGCTTGGGATGTAAGTAGCTTATGTTCTCCTTGCATCAGCATAAACTGACATAATTATCAGCTTGCGTGTGAACTGTGGTTGTGATCTATGTGTTTCATATAAGCAGTCTGAGTGTAGAGCATAGGGACAAGTATATAGGGACAAAATCAGAAAATCTAAGGCAGAAAATAAGTTATGCATAACAGGGGACATAGAAGGCAGCAAGAAGAGTGTCAATAATACATTAGGAGCAAGAGAAAGATGGAAAAAAGTTTAGGTCGACTTCTTAGCATGGAATGAGAGCTAATACGGACAACATCTAAAATGCCGAGGTATTCAATACCTATTTTGCTTCAATCTTTACTAAAAAGGTAAATTCTGACCCAATACTTAACACAATTAACATTAATAACAAGGGGGAATGAATGCAAGCTGGAATAGGAAAAGAACAGGTTAAAGAATATTTAGATAATTTGATGCATTCAAGTCAGCAGGGCCGATGAATTAACCATAGGGTACTTAAGTAACTCATGGAGGGCAGGTGAGGTCCCAACGAATGGAGAAGGGCAAGCATAGTACCTATCTTTAAAAAGAGGAACAAAGACAACTCAGGAATTTCAGTCAGTTTAACTTTGATGCCTTGAATAAAACTAGAACAAGTTATTAAATTATTTGCAAGCACCTTGACAATAATAGGGTGATAAGTAATAGCCAACAACATGGATTTGTCAGGTACAAATCATGCCAACCTGATTTCCTTCTTTCATATGGTTATCAGCCTAGTATATGTGTATGTGTTGGGGATGGGAGGAGGCTGTGGACATGTTTTATTTTTAAACTTTTTATTAAGACAAAGTTGTAATAAAATTTTAACATACTACATCAGATGTTACTTATTCAGGATCAGGTTAATATTTAAAGAACTTGGCTAAAGATTCTGGCTTCCTGACTGGGAAGCCCTCCTCTTCAGAATATGCTAAAAAGGACCAAATTTCCAAATATTTATCCTCTTTTTGGCACTACTCTTGTGTACATACTTGATGTGAAAACGTTTCCATTACAAGGACAATCCATATTTTACTATACCAGAATTCCATAGAAGTCAATTTTTTCAATAATATGCAATACAAAGTCTTGCTGCTAACAATAAAAAAGAAATACATTTATTGCTCTATTTAAAAAGTAAATCCCTTACTGGAGCATTAAACAAGATGGTCAGGGGATTTTTGGGAAGCTGGCATTTTGTTATGAGATGAATGTCTTTAATAATTTCCTCCGCAAACTGTCCAATTCGTGGACAGGAGGACCATGGGTGCAAGTATGTTCCCCCTTTCCTCACAACTCCTCCAAGAGACAGCCTCCCTAGTAGTAAAAATTTGATTCATCTTACCTGGAGTCAAATGCCATCTATGCAGCAATTTATATAAAAAAAAGTTCTTTATGAGCAACATTAATTGAAGATATATATCCCATTTCCCATATAAAGACCCACTCATCCAGATCAGTTTGTTTGTCCAAATCCCTGTCCCATCTTTTAAGCTGGGTTGTTTTCTTATCAATATGTTTTTCAATCAAAGGTAGGTAGATAGGGGTGTGTGTGGGGGGGGTGTATTTAAGAAACTAAACTTTTGGTTCCAGCTTGATCCTGGGTCAAATCCTCAAAATATTGTTAAAGGTCTAGATAGAGCTTATTGTATTCAGATTTCACAATAAAAGGGAGGTTGTGGAATCCTAGTCATTGGAAGTTTTTAAGACCAGGTTACACAAAAACCTGTCAACAGATAGTCTAGATGCAGTTGGTATGCCTCGGCAGTGAGGACTGGACTAGCTGAACTCTGTAGCTTCCAGCCCTACATTTCTAAAATACTGGCTACAAAGTTTACCTTGCTCTAATACAGTTGTGAGATTTTTTTTTCCCTATGGAAAAACTAAAATATTTTCCAACCAGCTCTAATTATCACCTGTTTGATTTGGACTGGAGATGCCATGTGAAAGCCCTAGGAAGGCAAGTGAGGAGATGTGTTGAGGATTTATGTCTGAGGCCTTGTCAACATGGACATTGAAGTCTCCCAGGATAAAGCAGCAGGTGCTCTCCACTGTCAGACAAAAGGAGTTCTATACTGCCCTAAGTTAGAGAAGTAAAAGGCCAACTGAGCCATTTCGTCCATCTCCCCATCAACCTTTTCTAAATTATTGGCCATACTCTGGCTGCTCATGATTAAGACTACATTTTAGTCACAGGTCATGGGAAGTAAACAAAAATTCATGGTCTATGACGTCTATGACTTGTACTATATACCCCTGACTAAATCTTGACAGGGAGTGGCCCAGGGGTGCTGTAGGTTCTGGGGTGGAATGGCCCAGGGGCTGCTTCAGGTGCTTGGGAGGGGGGAAGGGGCAGGAGTGCACAGCCTGGGACCCCCACTGGTGCTGGGATGGAGGGTTGGTGGGACTGGCAGGCACCCTACCTGGCGCCGAGCATCGCCAAAATGGTGATATACCTCTCCCTCAGCTCCTAGGTGGCTCAGCATGCTGCCTCTGCCCCAAGCGCCGGCTCCGCAGCTCCCATTGGCCTAGGAGCCAAGGGCTGTCGCCAACTCCAGGGAGCCCCCCAAGGTAAGCACCATGCAGAGCCCCCCACCTCTTCCCATGGCCAAACCTCCAGCCCTGATCCCCGCGGCTGAAACTCCTGCTGCTGCTGGGGGAAGGGGACACACTGGCCCAAGACTGCCACAGCAGCATCCGGTGCGGCAGTCACGGAGGTCCAGGAAAGTAATGTCACTCGCAACCTTATTCATGAGCAGGTATACAAGGGAGTGAAGAGGGAAAAAAAAGGACCTCTGCTGTTTATGGAACACTTGTAATTCCCCCTTGTGCTCCCATCAGAGTACACAGTCATGAGGTGTTAGGGATGCTCTGCAACTCCAAAACCCAATAAGGTCACAAGAAGATTCATTTGTTCAGTTTGTCCATTTCACTATTTTCTGTACTCTTCATTGGTCAGATTAAGAACATTAATTACTTAGTGGTACATCCTCTTAGCAAAATAGTAATGGTCTCCCTTGCCCATAGTCTACAAAGCTTAGATAGTAAATTTGCATTATTTTATTTGAACGAATGTTTTTATTAAGGGGAGAGAAAATATACATTAAAACAGACCCCTTTTAAATGTTCAAGTTAATTACTTACACACTGTCTAAATGTGTGTATCACTTACCTCTATGTAGTACATGTTAAAAATAGGAAATCAGCAATCCGTGTACATAATTCAAAGCCACAGCGCTTATGTCTGATTTATGCACCTATCTCTAAGAATAAAATACGGTCAATTGACATTTGCAACCTTGGTTAAAAATTAATTTCACTTTGTTACAAAACATGCACCAAATGAGATGTTTAAAACACATTTTGGTTCAAATGCTGGTGCAGAATTTTGATAATGCAGCCTACTCAATATGTATCAATGATATTCCATGTGGGGACAGAGGGGGCAAAAGGTTAGGATACTTCCATTTGAGATTATGCATTTGGAGCCTGGTCCAGCTCCTACTGAGATCAGTGGGAGTCTTTCCATTGGGTCCAATGGAACATCAGGGATTAATGTCCCAGTGAAGTAAAGACTTATGTACTTACTCAAATGTTTAAAATCTAATATATCCAATTGACTTCTTACATGGTTACCGTTAAGAATATGCAAAAGTGTTTGCAGGCTCAAAGCTTAATATTGGACATTTATAAAAAGTTTTAGTTTAGATATTTATTAGCTGTTCTCAGAAATCCATGGGTTCTGTATTTGTATGTGTTATTCCATCAGTGCAGGATTTTTATTCAAATGTTTGATGTCAATTTAGGTGATGATGAATTTGGGTGAGAATATTCTCCCCCGCCTCAGAAAGTTGCAAATAATATCCGGAAAGGAGCATCTTTGTAAATATATATTAAGACCAGTGTGCAATTCCATCTTTTCACTGAGATAATTATTTGTAGTAAGAAACTAACAAGTGCAAAAATCTTTCATGCATCCTGTTAAACACTTTCCAGCAAATGGAAATCTGCCTATTCCAGGCCTACGACAAGCAGCCTGCCAGGAGTTAGCACTTCACTCCTCCTGCTCAGGTTTCTGAGACCAGTACCCTTCCTCATAGAGATTGTCCACTCCATTTTCTCATTTCTCCTTATATGATCCACACTATATAATGTTTCATAAAGCTGAATTGTATTACTTCGGACAACCATCTTTGTTTTCATCCACACAGATAAATTGAGTTCCTGTGGCCACACATAATAGCATCCCTACCCAGAGCTGGTTCAGTGCTTTAAATTATATATTTTTCTTTTGCCAGTCTTCTAAATTCAATCTAGCTAAAGGGTTGCACAATGCTTAATGCTCTCTTCTTGGCTTTCAAATGACAGCTTTAAGTATTAGTCCTTTTTAAAGCACATCCTATGTGAATTACTCAGCTGTAGGCAACAATAATCTCTGATTACTTCCCAATATTCTTTTGTCAGTGCCTAATTCTTGTTAATTATTAACATTCTAAAGAGATCAAACAAATAGTGACCTCTAGGGCACTAGAACATGGGTTTTTTAAAAAATATTTTTGATGTCTTGCTTCATAGCAGATAGAGATGGTATACAGATGTATCATGTTGTCTAGGGCAGTTTAAATGGTTCTTTTTAGGTAGTGTGAATATAGCTGCAATGTAAGGAAGGTACCCTCTCTGGACTTAATGGAACTCCAGGCAACCTGACTGCAGAGACCACTCCAGAGACTGCCCTCTTTGCTATTGCAGTTTGAGTTGCTAGTCGGTTCGTTAACATGCAGGAAAGGAGTTGCTGCTGTGAGTTCCTAATAGCAACAAATATTCAACCATTCCAGCAATTTTTCCACATGTTCGCCTTCCCCCTGGGTCATAAAGAGCTATACTTTCAACGGTGCAGAAAGGAAGGATGTCTCATCAAGGCATTAGAGAGTGCATCTGGAGATAAGGAAGGTGTAAAGATATAATACATATACAATCACTCTGACTGCATAGGCTTCTGGTCAGCTATGAATACTGCATACCCGTGTATTATCTGACCTTGAGAAAAGAAATATGGCACAAATAGGCAAAAAACTGTCACGTTCTACACACAGAAATCCCTCCCTGAATCTGGAATTGTAGAATGGATCTTTGCACACCCAGAAGAGGTAATAAGAATAGCTTTTAAGTTGAAGGGTTATTTGATAGAGTATGCCTCAGTCTCACTGATACATACAAATGTTAATCATATTAGTGTGAATTTTACTTCTTTTGCACCATTTAGTTATGGCTCTCTTATCTGACATTTCTGTATTTCAGTTCCACTGTGTATACATAGTTTGTACACTGCTTTGGAATCCTCCAGGGTAAAAGGCAATTTTTATTATGTTTAAATCCAGGAATCACTGAATGGCTCAATAAAGACCATTTGCTCAAAATGTAGCAGAGGACAAAAATGTAAACAAAAAGTTATTAGGTTGTAGGAGGCATGGGATTGAAAATATAATGCCAATATATTAAGTTAATGCTACATCCTCACCTAGAACAGTACGTTCCCTTCTCATCAACCTATCAAAAAATAGAGAATGTAGAAACAGAAATGCTGCAAAGAGTGGTAACATTTGAGGATAAAAACAATGAGAAGAGAGACTTTATTGGAGACAAATATGAGGGGGCATAACATTCTAAATATAATGGTCAACACAGAAAAGGTAAAATTCATAATTGTCTATCTACTAAAAAAACAAGGGAATAATCAATGAGGTTAAATGGTAAACTTAGAACTGGTGTGTGTTTTTTTTAAAAAAAAAACAAACAAAACAAAACAACAACTACACAATATATAATTAACCCACTAAATACATTGCCATTACATATCAAGTATAAGGGTAGGGTATGATTCATTCAAAAAAGTATTAGATGTTTGAATTATAAAACAGTTATGTCCGATAGGATACAAATGTAAACTCTTATGGTGCAGGGCAAATGCCATGCACTAACTGCCTAAGGGTAAGAAGCAGCTTCTCCTTTGGGCAGGTTATTACATTATTCTCCATTATTGCATATCTTACATTTTCCTATGCAGCATCTGACACTAGTCATTGGTCAAATACTGAACTAAATGGACTACTACTCGGATCCTGTATGACATTTCTTACTGCATGTTCTTAAATAAAATTCAAAAGGGCAAATTATGTTCTCACTTACATATTTGTATAAGTCAGGAGTAGCTCCATAGTAATCAAAAGATTTATACCACTATCAAACTGACATGAGCCAAGAACAGGCCCAATAATCTCAAGTGAGAAATGGTACTGGGGGTAGATGGCATCTGCAATGGAGCTCAGAGTTCCCAGGAACTGGGAGCCAGAGCCTACAACTGTTTCTTGCCCTAAAAGTGCCAAACTTAAAATTAAAACTGAATTTTATATGACTCTGAAATGTCTGGCATTTCAAATTGCTGTGATCCTATTTTAAACAAGGTGCAGTAATTTTATTTGCATATTTAAAAGAAATCAAGTCTGTAACAGCAATATCATTGTCTTCATTAGTCACAAGAGGACATGAGCTTTATTTCAGGGTCTTAACTAATTTAGTCCCAAGTCAAATTGCAGTGTTAGTCACTCTGGTTTAAATAACATTTTACTATTATACAGAATCATGGTTCAATGAGAATTTAAAGACAAAATAATGATTAACGTAATCATATAGCATGTCCTTCATATCAGACATATTAAGAGCTGCTCAAACAAATATTTTATCTGAAACATGGAACAGCTATTCCTTGTTTAAACTGATAATTGTTGTAGGTCTTTATTACTAAAGGTAATTCTCCTAAATATCACAGGACAGGTCCACAGAAGGTGTAGAATGTCATAGCTTCATTGAAGTCAGAGCAGTGTTTAGTTTCCTAATCACTGACAGTAGCGTACAGAACTGTCAATTGATAATAAAACTGATATGGCCATCTTCTTGTCTGGAAAGAAAATTCACTCTAGTACTCTTGTACTTTTCACCTTGCTATCTCTTCTGATCTTATTGAATTGGAATCTGTAGTCAGTTCATGCAGCTTCGTGTTCTGCAATGGCACAAGGTACATGAGAGGAATTAGGTGTATGAGCAAATAGAGTAATGGGTGTGAATACTATATTATGACATCTATAACCTCTGATTGAGTTACTGAAGTCCTCAAATCATGGTTTAAAGACTTCCACCTACGGAGAATTCATCAATTACACTAGTTTAAATCTGCAAGTGACCTCTGCCCAAGCTGCAGAGGAAGGGGAAAAAAAGTCTGACCTGGAGGAAAATTCCTTCCTGACCCCAAATATGGTGATCAGTTAGACCCTGAGCATGTGAGCAAGACCCAGCAGGTAGACACCTGGGAAAGAATTCTCTGTAGAACTCAGAGCCCTCCCCGACTACTGACCCATCTCCAGCGACTGGGGATTTTTGCTACCGGCAGTCACCGAAGGGCCACATGCCATCATAGGCAGCCTTGTTATATCATCCCCTCCATAAACTTCTCAAGTTCAGTCTTGAGCCAGTTCAGTTTTTTGCCCCCTGTCATAAATATAAAGGGAAGGGTAAACCCCTTTGAAATCCCTCCTGGCCAGGGGAAAGCTCCTCTCACCTGTAAAGGGTTAAGAAGCTAAAGGTAACCTCGCTGGCACCTGACCAAAATGACCAATGAGGGGACAAGATACTTTCAAAAGCTGGGAGGAGGGAGAGAAACAAAGGGTCTGTGTCTGTCTGTATGCTGTGCTTGGCCAGGGATAGACCAGGAATGGAGTCTTAGAACTTTTAGTAAGTAATCTAGCTAGGTATGTGTTAGATTATGATTTCTTTAAATGGCTGAGAAAAGAATTGTGCTGAATAGAATAACTATTTCTGTCTGTGTATCTTTTTTGTAACTTAAGGTTTTGCCTAGAGGGGTTCTCTATGTTTTTGAATCTAATTACCCTGTAAGATATCTACCATCCTGATTTTACAGGGGGGATTTCTTCATTTCTATTTACTTCTATTTTCTATTAAAAGTCTTCTTGTAAAAAACTGAATGCTTTTTCATTGTTCTCAGATCCAAGGGTTTGGGTCTGTGGTCACCTATGCAAATTGGTGAGGCTTTTTACCAAACCTTGTCCAGGAAGTGGGGTGCAGGGTTTTGGGAAGTATTTTGGGGGGAAAGACGCGTCCAAACAGCTCTTCCCCAGTAACCAGTATTAGTTTGGTGGTGGTAGCGGCCATTCCAAGGATCACGGGTGGAATACTTTGTACCTTGGGGAAGTTTTGACCTAAGCTGGTAAAGATAAGCTTAGGAGGTTTTTCATGCAGGTCCCCACATCTGTACCCTAGAGTTCAGAGTGGGGGAGGAACCTTGACATGGTGGCATAGTGGTGGGATTAACCTGAAATCATTTTGAGATCCAGTTGAGATTTTTTTGAACTAGAAATACAGATTTTAAAAAGAAATTATTTTTTCCTTTGGAAAGGAAGTCCAGAAAGCAGTTGAAACTGAAAGCAGATTGTTTTTTCTCTGCTTTGTGGCCAAGCAGAGACAAAAGGGGATTATCTTGTGAATTGCAGGTTTTCTTTGCCTGGAGGCAGGGTACTTAACTCCTGCAGAGAAATTCACAGTCTTCCAACCCAGAGGTTTTTTTTTTTTCTTTTCTTCCTAAAAGTAAATAGGGGGTGTGTGTTCTACCCAATTGCTTTTTCTTTGGGCTGGGTAAGCAGGTTTCCAAGTAGTTGGAGGTTTTTTGCTTTAAGTTGGGCCCAGAGCAGAGACAAGGGAATTGTCTTTTTCTGTAGGCTGACAATCACTATCAGAGAATAGGTATTCTATTCCAGCACAGCAAAATTTTACAGCCAAGTTTTGTTTGTTTATTTCTAAACCTCGGGTGTAAAGTTAGTTAAAAACAGAGAGGTTAGAATGGCAAAATCCGCGGCTCGACTACAGCTCGAATTAGCCAAATTTCAGGCTGAGGAAAGACAAAGGGAACATGAAAGACAGATAGAACTCATGCGGCTGAAGAAGGAACAAGAAAGGAAGGCAGCGAGAGAAGCAGAACAACACCAAGCGGCTGCTCACAGGAGAGCTATGGAAGCGAGGGACAAAGAACTGGAGGAGAAGGAAAAAGAGAGGAAGTATGTGGAGGAGATGGAGAAGATAAAGGCTCAGCAGAATATCCCAACAAACCCTAGTAATCCTTCCCCAAGTACCACTTCCCATCCCAGAAAGTTCCCCACCTACAAGGCAGGCGATGATACTGAGGCCTTCCTAGAAAACTTCGAAAGGGCCTGCCTTGGGTACAACATCTCTACTGACCAATACATGGTAGAGCTGAGGCCGCAGCTCAGTGGACCCTTAGCTGAGGTGGCAGCTGAAATGCCTAAAGAACACATGAACAAGTATGAACTGTTTAAATCCAAGGCGAGAGTCAGAATGGGGATAACACCCGAGCAGTCTCGTCGGAGGTTCAGAGCCCTAAGGTGGAAACCAGACATGTCATTTACCCGACATGCCTACCACATTGTGAAACATTGGGATGCCTGGATATCAGGAGCAAGTGTTGAATCTCCAGTAAATTTGCCCTTCCTAATGCAAATGGAACAATTCTTAGAGGGTGTTCCTGAGGAAATAGAAAGATACATCCTAGATGGGAAACCCAAAACTGTAATCGAGGCAGGAGAGATTGGAGCCAGATGGGTGGAGGTGGCAGAGAAGAAGAAAACTGGTCGCAGTTGGAGCGGAGACCAGAAGGGACCACCCCAGACCACACCCTATTACCGGGGGCCGCCCAAGGCCCCACCTACCTCCCAAAGAACCCTCCAGACCCCTTATCGTCCTGCCACCCCGTTCTCCAGCAACCCTCCTCGCCCCAGTGACCCGTCAGCTGGACGATGTTTTAAATGTAACGAGCTGGGGCATGTAAAGGCCAACTGCCCCAAGAACCCCAACAGATTACAGTTCATTGCACCGGAATCACACCAGAGGTCCACAGGCCCAGATACCTCCCAGATACCCTTGGAGCGGAGGGAAACTGTGAGTGTGGGCGGGAAGAAGGTCACCGCGTGGAGGGACACCGGAGCACAAGTGTCAGCTATCCATGCTTCCTTAGTGGACCCCAATTTAATCAACCCAGAGATCCAAGTGACGATTCAACCCTTCAAGTCCAACTCTTTCAATTTGCCTACAGCCAAGTTGCCTGTCCAGTACAAGGGCTGGTCAGGAATGTGGACTTTTGCAGTCTATGATGATTATCCCATCCCCATGCTGTTGGGGGAAGACTTGGCCAATCATGTGAAGCAGGCCAAGAGGGTGGGAATGGTCACCCGCAGCCAGGCTAAACAAGCCGTGAGGCCTAGCTCTGTTCCGGAAACTTCTATCAGGACCCAGTCAGAGGTGATGGACCCGGACCCCAGGCCAATGTCTGCAACAGCAGTAGTGGATCCAGTCCCAGAGACCCAGACGGAACCAGTCCCAGAACCGGAACCAGCCGAACAACCAACACCAGACCCCGTGCCAGCACTGAATCCAGTACTTGCAACCTCAACACCAGAGGGCCCCACCGAACCTGAACTGGCAGCAGCCGATAACCCTACACAAGAGGCTCAGCCGGAGCCTGAATCCCAACCTAGTGCACCAGCGGAGAGCGGTTCACAGTCAACAGAAACAGCTCCATCCCCTATATCGCTTCCAGAGGGACCAAGCCTAGGTCCACAATCCAATGAGGAACTGATGTCCCCAGCATCAAGGGAACAGTTCCAGACCGAACAGGAAGCAGATGAAAGCCTCCAGAGAGCTTGGACGGCGGCACGGAGCAACCCACCGCCTCTCAGCTCTTCTAATCGATCCAGGTTTGTTGTAGAAAGAGGACTTTTATACAAGGAAACTCTTTCTGGTGGACACCAGGAAGACTGGCATCCTCAGAGACAGTTGGTAGTTCCAACTAAATACCGGGCCAAGCTCTTGAGCTTAGCCCATGATCACCCTAGTGGCCATGCTGGGGTGAACAGGACCAAAGACCGTTTGGGGGGGTCATTCCACTGGGAGGGAATGGGCAAGGATGTTTCTACCTATGTCCAGTCTTGTGAGGTGTGCCAAAGAGTGGGAAAACCCCAAGACCAGGTCAAAGCCCCTCTCCAGCCACTCCCCATCATTGAAGTTCCATTTCAGCGAGTAGCTGTGGATATTCTGGGTCCTTTTCCGAAAAAGACACCCAGAGGAAAGCAGTACATACTGACTTTCATGGATTTTGCCACCCGATGGCCGGAAGCAGTAGCTCTAAGCAACACCAGGGCTAAAAGTGTATGCCAGGCACTAGCAGACATTTTTGCCAGGGTAGGTTGGCCCTCCGACATCCTCACAGATGCAGGGACTAATTTCCTGGCAGGAACTATGAAAAACCTTTGGGAAGCTCATGGGGTAAATCACTTGGTTGCCACTCCTTACCACCATCAAACAAATGGCATGGTGGAGAAGTTTAATGGAACTTTGGGGGCCATGATACGTAAATTCGTAAATGAGCACTCCAATGATTGGGACCTAGTGTTGCAGCAGTTGCTCTTTGCCTACAGAGCTGTACCACATCCCAGTTTAGGGTTTTCCCCATTTGAACTTGTATATGGCCGTGAGGTTAAGGGGCCATTGCAGTTGGTGAAGCAGCAATGGGAGGGATTTACACCTTCTCCAGGAACTAACATTCTGGACTTTGTAACCAACCTACAAAACACCCTCCGAACCTCTTTAGCCCTTGCTAAAGAAAACTTACAGGATGCTCAAAAAGAGCAAAAAGCCTGGTATGATAAACATGCCAGAGAGCGTTCCTTCAAAGTAGGAGACCAGGTCATGGTCTTAAGGGCGCTCCAGGCCCATAAAATGGAAGCATCGTGGGAAGGGCCATTCATGGTCCAGGAGCGCCTGGGAGCTGTTAATTATCTCATAGCATTCCCCACCTCCAACCGAAAGCCTAAGGTGTACCATATTAATTCTCTAAAGCCCTTTTATTCCAGAGAATTAAAGGTTTGTCAGTTTACAGCCCAGGGAGAAGATGATGCTGAGTGGCCTGAAGGTGTCTACTGCGAAGGGAAATGTGCTGGTGGTGTGGAAGAGGTGAACCTCTCCATGACCCTTGGGCGTATGCAGCGACAGCAGATCCAGGAGCTGTGCACTAGCTACGCGCCAACGTTCTCAGCCACCCCAGGACTGACTGAACGGGCATACCACTCCATTGACACAGGTAATGCTCACCCAATTAGGGTCCAACCTTACCGGGTGTCTCCTCAAGCTAAAACTGCTATAGAACGGGAGATCCAGGATATGTTACAGATGGGTGTAATCCACCCCTCTGAAAGTGCATGGGCATCTCCAGTGGTTCTAGTTCCCAAACCAGATGGGGAAATACGTTTTTGCGTGGACTACCGTAAGCTAAATGCTGTAACTCGCCCAGACAACTATCCAATGCCACGCACAGATGAACTGTTAGAGAAACTGGGACGGGCCCAGTTCATCTCTACCTTGGACTTAACAAAGGGGTACTGGCAGGTACCGCTAGATGAATCTGCCAAGGAAAGGTCAGCCTTCATCACACATCTCGGGCTGTATGAATTTAATGTACTCCCTGTCGGGCTGCGAAATGCACCCGCCACTTTCCAAAGACTTGTAGATGGTCTCCTAGCGGGATTAGGAGAATATGCAGTCGCCTACCTTGACGATGTGGCCATATTTTCGGATTCCTGGGCAGACCACCTGGAACATCTACAAAAAGTCCTTGAGCGCATAAGGGAGGCAGGACTAACTGTTAAGGCTAAGAAGTGTCAAATAGGCCTAAACAGAGTGACTTACCTTGGACACCAGGTGGGTCAAGGAACTATCAGCCCCCTACAGGCCAAAGTGGATGCTATCCAAAAGTGGCCTGTCCCAAAGTCAAAGAAACAGGTTCAATCCTTCTTAGGCTTGGCCGGTTATTACAGACGATTTGTACCGCACTACAGCCAAATCGCTGCCCCACTGACAGACCTAACCAAAAAGAAACAGCCAAATGCTGTTCAGTGGACCGGAAAGTGTCAGAAGGCCTTTAACAAGCTTAAAGCGACACTCATGTCTGACCCTGTACTAAGGGCCCCAGACTTTGACAAACCGTTCCTAGTAACCACAGATGCATCCGAGCGTGGTGTGGGAGCAGTTTTAATGCAGAAAGGATCTGATCAAGAATTCCACCCTGTAGTGTTTCTCAGCAAAAAACTGTCTGAGAGGGAAAGCAACTGGTCAGTCACTGAAAAAGAATGTTATGCCATTGTCTACGCTCTGGAAAAGCTACGCCCATATGTTTGGGGACGGCGTTTCCACCTGCAAACCGACCATGCTGCACTGAAGTGGCTTCACACCGTCAAGGAAACTAACAAAAAACTTCTTCGGTGGAGTTTAGCTCTCCAAGATTTTGATTTCGACATCCAACACATCTCAGGAGCTTCTAACAAAGTGGCTGATGCACTCTCCCGTGAAAGTTTCCCAGAGTCAACTGGTTAAAATCGTCCTTGAGATGTGGAAAATATTGTTAGTCTTTATGTACTTGGTAGTATATTTAGAGATGCATGTGTCTTATTAACTCTGTTTTTCCTAGAGCTCCAGGAAGAAATCCCAGCCAGTGTTTCACCCTAGCTGAGATTTGGGGGGGCGTGTCATAAATATAAAGGGAAGGGTAAACCCCTTTGAAATCCCTCCTGGCCAGGGGAAAGCTCCTCTCACCTGTAAAGGGTTAAGAAGCTAAAGGTAACCTCGCTGGCACCTGACCAAAATGACCAATGAGGGGACAAGATACTTTCAAAAGCTGGGAGGAGGGAGAGAAACAAAGGGTCTGTGTCTGTCTGTATGCTGTGCTTGGCCAGGGATAGACCAGGAATGGAGTCTTAGAACTTTTAGTAAGTAATCTAGCTAGGTATGTGTTAGATTATGATTTCTTTAAATGGCTGAGAAAAGAATTGTGCTGAATAGAATAACTATTTCTGTCTGTGTATCTTTTTTGTAACTTAAGGTTTTGCCTAGAGGGGTTCTCTGTTTTTGAATCTAATTACCCTGTAAGATATCTACCATCCTGATTTTACAGGGGGGATTTCTTCATTTCTATTTACTTCTATTTTCTATTAAAAGTCTTCTTGTAAAAAACTGAATGCTTTTTCATTGTTCTCAGATCCAAGGGTTTGGGTCTGTGGTCACCTATGCAAATTGGTGAGGCTTTTTACCAAACCTTGTCCAGGAAGTGGGGTGCAGGGTTTTGGGAAGTATTTTGGGGGGAAAGACGCGTCCAAACAGCTCTTCCCCAGTAACCAGTATTAGTTTGGTGGTGGTAGCGGCCATTCCAAGGATCACGGGTGGAATACTTTGTACCTTGGGGAAGTTTTGACCTAAGCTGGTAAAGATAAGCTTAGGAGGTTTTTCATGCAGGTCCCCACATCTGTACCCTAGAGTTCAGAGTGGGGGAGGAACCTTGACACCCCCACTGCTCTCTTTGCTAATTTTTTAGCCTAATCTTGTGTCCACATTGGTGCTTAACATAAATTACTCTTCTCCCTCCTTGGTATTTATTCTCTGCTGTATTTACAGAGAACAATCATATCTGCCCTCAGCCTTCTTTTGGTTAGGCTAAACAAGCCAACTCATTTCTTTTTCTTAGCTAATAAACCTATATTTAGTTTATTATAGAATTGGCTGCCAGCGTTGTCTTAGGTGTAAGATCTGGAATACCAATTGATCTAGGGTAAGTGACTAGTCTCTTGGGATTGGGAGCAACCTCATGTAGTGTGATTTTTCATTTATGTGATCATTATCACTCAGTCCAGTTTGTGCGGGTGGCAAGATAGGCTGGAGGGCCTAATGGATTTCTGTGACTCCATGGTAAAACTGTTGCAACATTTGTTACTGGTTTGGTGAAATCTAACTATAGAATATACCACTAGTTTGGGGTGTCTGCCCTTGTTTTCTGACAGTCTGCCCTGAGGGAGGCACTAACAATGGTGAGCCAGTCCAGACAGCATCATTTGAAGACTTTGAAATAGTTAAGTGTAGACCAGTCAATGGCATACTTAACACTAGTTTCAATCCAAAGTAACCCCCGTAAAAGTATTGGTGCTGCAGAAATGTAAAAAAAACCCAAAAACCTGTTATAAGAGGAGAACCAGGCTCTGTATCCTGAATCATTTCAGAATCAAAATCAGTAGGGAACAAAAAGTATAAAAAATTGATGTGAGTTATCTATTTAATACTTTTGAAATACTTCTAGAATGCAGTGATGGAGAGAGAATGTGCTGTAGTTACGTTTTTTCAAAATGAGCCATTAAATTATTTTGTTACAATTTGAAGAGCTTTGGGATACATTTTGGAAATTAGTAGGAAACTAGTTAGCCCTGAGTTCTGTCTTTTTTGTCACAGCACTGGGCCTTTTTTTGTTCAGTTATTGTGTTATCTATGATACAGTAGGCTTCTGTGTCTGTTTCTGAAAATGTTGGTTAATTGTAATTCTTCAGTTTTGGTGGGATTGGATTTTCTTCTCCATATAGTAAATTTTAAATATTGTATATCACTTTGTATCAGGAATGCACAAAACATGTGTAGTCATATTTGACAGCTTCATTTGTTTTCCATAGAGATGGGCCCTTTTGGAATTTTGATATTTAAAAAAAGTAATGAAAATATTCACTGACATTTTCACAATTAATTTTTCCCTACTTCCCCAACTATTTCTATTTTAAGCTACAGTATGAGTCAGAGCTTTTAGCTTCTGTTCCTGATTTCCAGTATCTTTGCCTGAAAGATCTTAGTTTTTGTTCAAAAGGGATTGCATGTCACCGCTTCTTAGAATCCCTCCACTGATTCCTCCTGGAATAGTATCAAATTCAAGCTCCTTGCCCCCATATTTAAGGGCTTTCACAACACTTCTCTTTACATATATCCACTATTGTTTCTTATTTAGAAGAATGCTCTTAAAATTATGTCTACACTGCAATGAGAGGTGTGACAGCAGTATGTAGATATATCCAAGCTAGCTTAGATCTAGCTGTCTTGAAAAACGATTGCAGTGATGAACTGGCATCAGAGCCGTCCTTAGGGGATGGTGAATTGGGGTGACAGCTCCTGGCCCTGTGCTTTGGGGGGCCCTGCGGGCCAGCACGATTGGCCGGTGCTGCATGGGCAGTGGGTGAACTGCTGGCTGGGGGAAGCTACCCCCAGGCCTGCTGCTTCCATCCGAGGGAGAGCACGCTGGGAGAGCACGCAGCAGTGCTGCTGCTGCTGCTGCTGCCTCCCCAGCCCCGGGAAGGCGGGCAGCATGGCCCCAGCTCCCTGGAGCCAAGCGCCACCACCGAAGCAGGGCTCGGGGCAGGAAAAGACGGGAGTGTGGGCAGGGCCAAGCCTGGCGGTTTGGGGAGGCACCGCCTCCCCCAGCTTCCCCTACCCATCCTTGGCGCAGTTGGTCCCAGAAGTGACATCACTTCTGCCCCAGGCCCTGCACCCTGCTAGGGATGCCCTGCCTGGCAGTACAAGCTAGCAGCCTGAGTACATGCCCAGGCAGGTGTGTTGCACGTTGTATGAAATACTTGAATAATCTGTAGGCTAGAGAGAGTAGTTCTATAGGCTGGTAATTAGGCCACTCACCTACATTATGGGAGACCCAAGTTTGAGTCCTGCTCCAATGTCTAGTTCCACAAAGTGGAAAAGCTTCAGCAACAGAGCTTGAGAAAAACACGCTTGATAGTACAGTGGTTAGGGTCCAAACTGGGGAGATGGGAGAACTGGGTTCAAGCCTGTGCTCCAGAGTGGGGATTCAAACCTGAGTTTCTCTCATCCAAGTTGAGAGTCTTACCCAATAGCCCACCAGTTATGAATATGGAAAGTCACCTCCTCTGATGGTGGATCTAGTCATTTGTTTAATTTGCTTTTATTTAAAAAAAAAACATTAAAAATACTGGTAACAAAAACATTTAATTTTGAGTTGAATTAAAGTGCTTTGTTTGATCTAAAATGATTTTTTTTGTAAACTTTAACAATTAGTTGAAACATGCAAAAATTTGGTTTTGGTTCAGGTTGAAATTATTAGTTACGGTTATTCTTCTTCTTCACCCAGAAGTGCCATTGACCTTAAAAAAAAAAAAAAAAAAAAATCAGTTATGCACCCAGCTCCAGTCTGAAAGACTTTGAAACCTGTCAGGGTTTCCAGATGGCTGGTACCTGGTAAGAGAGGCATGCATTTAAGCTGCATATTCTTTTCAATATATCTTCTCTCTAATGCTATTGATTCTGAATAAATACTTTGCTTTACAAATGCTGGGTGGTCACTGGTAAACCCTGTCGAACCCTGGGAGAGAACAGGACAGTAGATGCTGAACTAAACTAAGGCTGGCTAAGGTTATCACAAGTTACAGGAGCAAATTGAAGCCTGAATCCCTACTCTAGAGGGAGAGAAACAGATGGAAAAAGGTGACAGAGGACATTAAGGGGGCACCCTCAACTACACCATAGAGGGGATAGAGGTGCAGTTACCCTGGGAACAATGACAATGTCACGACATCATCCCTTTCTCAACTCTCCTCCATAATGCCAGCCTCATGTGCTTATTTATCAAGTTCTCACAAATATCTCTATTCTTTTATCCACTTTAAAACTGCATCTAGAATTTTACTGCTGAAAGAGTCAATTGAGAGAAGGCAGTGTGACAGACTGAAATAGAAGAGAGCATCTGAGAATCACAAGAGGAGAAGAAAAGGAGGACTTGTGGCACCTTAGAGACTAACAAATATTTGAGCCTAAGCTTTCGTGAGCTACAGCTCACTTCATCGGATGCATTCAGTATAAAATACAGTGGGGAGATTTAGATACATAGAGAACATGAAACAATGGGTGTCACCATACACACTATAAGGAGAGTAATCACTTAAGGTGAGCTATTACTAGCAGGAGAGCTGGGGGGAGAAGGGGACTTTTTGTAGTGATAATTAAAGTGGGCTATTTCCAGCAGTTGATAAGAACGTCTGAGGAACAGTAGGGAGTGTGTGTGTGTGTGTGTGGGGGGGGGGGGAATAAATATGGGGAAATAGTTTTACTTTGTGTAATGACACATCCGCTCCCAATCTTTATTCAAGCTTAAGTTAATTGTATCCAGTTTGCAAATTAATTCCAATTCAGCAGTCTCTCGTTGGAGTCTGTTTTTGAAGTTTGTTAAAGAATTGCCACTTTTAGGTCTGTAATCAAGTGACTAAAGAGATTGAAGTGTTGTCCAACTGGTTTTTGAATGTTATAATTCTTGATGTCTGATTTGTGTCCATTTATTCTTTTACATAGAGACGGTCCAGTTTGGCCAATGTACATGGCAGAGGGGCATTGCTGGCACACGATGGCATATATCACATTGGTAGATGTGCAGGTGAACGAGCCTCTGATAGTGTGGCTGATGTTATTAGGCCCTGTGTTGGTGTCCACTGAATAGATATGTGGGCACAGTTGGCAACGGGCTTCGTTGCAAGGATAGGTTCCTGGACTAGTGGTTCTGTTGTGTGGTTGCTGGTGAGTATTTGCTTCAGGTTGGGGGGCTGTCTGTAGGCAAGGACTGGCCTGTCTCCCAAGATTTGTGAGAGTGTTGGGTCATCCTTCAGGATAGGTTGTAGATCCTTGATGATGTGTTGGAGAGGATTTAGTTGGGAGCTGAAGGTGATGGCTAGTGGCGTTCTGTTATTTTCTTTGTTGGGCCTGTCCTGTAGTAGGTAAATTCTGGGTACTCTTCTGGCTCTGTCCATCTGTTTCTTCACTTCAGGAGGTAGGTATTGTAGTTGTCAGAATGCTTGATAGAGATCTTGTAGGTGTTTGTCTCTGTCCGAGGGGTTGGAGCAAATGCAGTTGTATCATAGAGCTTGGCTGTAGACAATGGATCGTGTGGTGCGGTCTGGATGAAAGCTGGAGGCATTTAGGTAGGCATAGCGGTCAGTAGGTTTCCAGTATAGGGTGGTGTTTACATGATCATCGCTTATTAGCACTGTAGTGTCCAGGAAGTGGATCTCTTGTGTGGACTGGTCCAGGCTGAGGTTGATTGTGGGATGGAAATTGTTGAAATCATGGTAGAATTCTTCAAGGGCTTCTTTTCCATGGGTCCAGATGATGAAGATGTCATCAAAGTAGCTCAAGTAGGGTAGGGGCATTAGGGGACAAGAGCTGAGGAAGCATTGTTCTAAGTCAGCCATAAAAAAATGTTGGCATACTGTGGGGCCATGCAGGTTCCCATAGCAGTGCTGCTGATTTGAAGGTATACATTGTCCCCAAATGTGAAATAGTTATGGGTGAGGACAAAGTCAAAGTTTAGCCACCAGGTTTGCTGTGACATTATCAGGGATACTGTTCCTGATGGCTTGTAATCCATCTTTGTGTGGAATGTTGGTGTAGAGGGCTTCTACATCCACAGTGGCCAGGATGGTGTTTTCAGGAAAATCACTGATGGATTGTAGTTTCCTCAGGAAGTCAGTGGTGTCTCGAAGATAGCTGGGAGTACTGGTAGCGTAAGGCCTGAGAAGGGAGTCTACATAGCCAGATAATCTTGCTGTCAGGGTGCCAATGCCTGAGATGATGGGGCATCCAGGATTTCCAGGTTTATGGATCTTGGGTAGCAGATAGAATACCCCTGGTCAGGATTCCAAGAGGAGAAGAGGCACAGAACTAGCATGGATGGGTCAGAGCGTGGTGACAGGAGTCAAAATATAAAGACTTGGGGGGAAATTATGCAAGTTTAGCATATCTAAAGGTTGAAAGATGAAGTGTGATTCTCCTCTAACTAGTTTTACTTCTGAATAGCTCCACTGACTTCTGTTTTATTCAAAAGGAAATCAGGTCCATCAACTTTGAGTACATACAGATTTGGGAGGAGGAGAGAGCAGTGATTTTAAAGAACACAATCCCAAAGTAGACCTCATTAACTGAAACAGTGAAAGAAATGAGCATATGAAAAAATGCTATCTATCAGTGCTAATATAGTTTCTCAGTTATCGTTGGCTAGCAACTTTTCTACATCTGAATTTGTTTCTGTCCCTGTTTACTTTTATTAGATTGCATTTTGTTGCTTATTACAGTTCTAAGAATCAGATATTTCACGTGAGACCATTGAGTAGTTGACATGATTCAAGAATCGAAGATAAATCATTGTATCAGCCTCTGGAGTTGGAAGGCATTCTAAAGCTAATTCCATGTAATATCATTGAAATTAAGGATAATTAAGTGTTGTATTATCCAGGATTCTGAGTAGTTAGGACATTAATTAGCAAGCACTCTTGTGGCACTCTGTACCTCAACGCAGCACTCTGGAACCCTCATATTGACAACTGTCATAATTAGGATTGTTTTGTACAAATTATGCTTTATGAGGTATAATTTTAAAAGTTTTTATGTGATGAACATTAATATCCTGTTGGATTATATATGCTATCATTGTATGGGAAGTTATGAAGTTTTGCTGTGTATGTGTTATGGAAATATGTTGTGAGGTTGGGAACATCTATAACCAACCTTTCAGGTACTTCAATGGAGTAGCCAGACGTGCAGATGACCCATTGAAGTGAATCCACTCTCCCAAACATCCATCTCAGAGAGAGCACATGTACAATGGAGATTGCTTGACCCACGTCATAGCAAAAGATCTTTCCAGCAAGCTGGAAGAAACTATAAAAGAGAGGTAGTGACATCATGACTTGGGCCTCACTGCCCACACAACTCAACACCTGGAAACATGCCTGGAGGACAAAGACTTAGAACTGGGGAGGGTGGTCCCAGGGTGGAAAAAGGGTTCCGCCTGTGCATTGAGGAACTATACCATCTATCAGGATGCAAGACAGCTTGATTCAAATCCTGCTTAATTTACAGAACTCCGACTGAGAAGTTACTTTTATTTCTTAGGCAACCAGTTTCGTCTCTACGCTTGCTACTTATAATCACTTTAAAAAAAATCTTTCTGTAGTTAATAAATCTGTTTTATATTTTACCTAAAAACAGTGTTTTGTGGTTGAAGTGCTTAGGAAATCTCAGCTCAGTTTACAAAGGCTAGTGTGCGACCTCTCCACATCAAGGGAGGGGCAGTCCAGGTAATGAATTTACACTGGCCAGGCTTCTGACCAATGCAACACCTTACAGGTGCAAGGCTGGGGATCTGCGGGGAATTGGCTGGAGCCTCTGTATTGTTTGTTCATGAGTGGCTGGTAGAAGCATTCATGTAACTCAGTTGGGTGTGTCCCTGCCTACGGATGACTGTGTATGTGCAGTACCTGCCAGAGGTTTGTAGCTTGTCACAGCATCACAGTGTGAGAGGCAGCCCAAAGGTTGGTGGGACAGAGGGCTCAGTAGTCCCACAGTCCATGTTGCACCCTGGGAATCCTGTCACAGCTCTAAAGGTCTGATGCTGCTTCAAAGTACTGAATGTTTTGAAGAGGTATGATCACCGTCAGCTCCCATCTGTCTTTAATGGGAGGTCAGGGCATTCAGCACCTTATAGACTCAAGCTTTTAGTGATTATGTACTGGGTAAACACAGGTGGAAATGGGTATTTTAACACATGCATAACTAGCACTTTTTAAAAATCAATAATTCATTAACATTGACCAAGAATGAAATAGATCGGTGCATTGGCCACAATGTTCTTTTGACAGACTTGCAACTGTAAGATCTATAGTTCAGTGCAAGACACTGTAATTAATCAAACAAGATTCAAATAGGCCTTAAACACCACAGACCATCATAGGTTACAAATGCTGTGCTAAACAGGAAGATGCACCACTTTCAGACAGACAAGATCACTTTACCTCAGGTTGAACAGGAGAAATTGAAAAACCCTCCTCCCCCCAAATATCCCATAGCTCAATAGTTAGAGCACTTTTCTGAGAGGTGGGAGAAACCTGTTCAAATCTTCTTACCCCCTATTCCCAGGGGAATTGAACCTGGTTCTCCTACATCCAAGGTGAGTACTGTAACCACTGGGCTAAAAGATTGTGAGGTGGGCACCTGTATTCCTCCTCTGGCCATTTTGTGCAGTGTGGCAGGCTCCTAACACAGTGGGAGCAACCTGCGGCCCACAGGCTACACGCAGCCCATCAGAGTAATCCACTGGGGGAAACGTGAGACAGTGTTCACATTGACCTTCTGCTTGCATGGCCACTTGCAGCTCCCAGTGGCTGCAGTTTGCTGTTCCCGGCCAATGGGAGCTGGGGAAAGCAGCGTGGGCCACAGGGATAGCTGCTTCCCACGGCTCCCATTGGCCAGGAATGGTGAACCATGGCTGCAGAGGGCAGGTTGCCCACCACTGACCTAATACATTCTCACAAGAAATGCCTCGGGAAACTAAGCTGCCTGACTCCAGAAAAGGGATTCCCAGTTGTGGATGGGAAGCAGGGAGCAGTGCCTCCTGCATCCCAGATTGAGGCCCCCAAATCTGTGAGAGGTACAAGGTGTAGGACACTCCCCTCTCATTTGCATCTCCTATTAGACAGTTTAGGCAGCTCCCCAGATAGCATGCTGGCTTTTGTGGATCCCAGTCTCAAGCTCCTGTCTCTTCTCATTTATTGTGCAGGAAGTTTAGGTGCCTAACTCATGCTTTGTGGATCACATGGTTGCTCCTGTGATTTTCTATATACCCAAAAGCTCAGCATTGCAAGGCCTAAGCCCCTTTGTGGATCCAGGCCCAGGTCTCTGATCCTGCAAAAACAGACACAATTAGCTTTCCACAAAGTTAAGCATATGCTTAAGTCTTTGCAAGATTGGTGCCCAGAATTGTGCACAGACACCATATAATGAACACAGTTTTTCCCCTTTAAAAAAAGATTCCCCCCATCTAGACATAAATGTTGTGACTTCCCCACCTCCCTGCAGTTTGACAAGCTTCCTTTTTCAGCATACCAGTTCAATAAAGCCAACAATGCCAAACGCAAACAGAATGGACTAGAAGAATTTTCAGACATGCATTCTGAATTAGTCTCCTAAGGGTTCATGTATCTGTCATTATTGCTAGGCTGTTGGGTGGTGAGATTTTTTTTTTGTTGTTCAAATGTAAGATGCCAAATTCAATTAATCTAATTAGAAAATGAGCAAATTATACAGCTGACATTATAAACACATTTATAATTTCCTTTAACTCTATTTAAATTCTAATTTGTGTTGTAGGTACATAAATTAAACAGATTGAATTTTAAAGTGTCAGGCCCTCCACAGTTAATTTTCACTAGTCCTGCTCCACCTATGAACTCATATCAAACACATAGGATAGCAGAAGAAAAGTCCCGATTTGCCTCAAAAAGCCAATTAACAATTCTTGTTTAGTGTTAATTGCAACAGCAGTCCTCCTCATCATTTAATCAACACCTCAGTAAGGCAATCTAAAGATGAAGAAAGATAAACATTTATTTGATTCACAGCCAGAACTGTACTGACATGTTGGAATCTCTAAACACATTACACTCCCAAGAAGGTAGATTTTTGTGGAGAATGGAAACACTATTCCACAAAAACCTCCCTAAAGGCTAAGCCTTTGGGGAAAAACAAGGATATGTCCAAAATATATTTTCTGAAGACTCTAAAAAACAAAGATGTATGAACTATTGAAATCTTCCCAATAATACATTTTTGGAACTTAGAACTGTAACCATGAAAGTTCTAAAAAATGACCATTGCTTTACAAGTGGAAATATCTTCCAAATATCTAATCAGCCAATCACACATTTTAATTAAAATATAAACATTTTAATTGGATCAGAACAATTAGAAAATAAACACAAAATAGTTGAGTTAGCACAATGAGAGAATCCTTGTGTACAAGTTACATACAGCCTCATTTCATTTCAGTGTCCTATCTAGCTCCAGCTTGAAACTGTTTCCAACTGACAAGCCTTTGGAACTCTGGCAGCCCAGAATTTGCCATACCATCCTTCAATCACCACAGTTCTTAAAGTTCCAAATTCCACAGTATGCATATAGATTTCAGAGTGTCAAGTAATCTTTTCTGCATGATGCAAATGTGGCCTTGAAGAGTTCTTTAGATAAATTGTTTTGATAAAATATATATTTTTTAAAATATATGGTTTCCTAATTAGAATCAAGTTCCTGTTATCAGCACTCTCTCTCAAAGGGGACTCATCCATAAACAGGTGGGAGACAGAGTGCTCTATGAGCAAAACCAACATTTTTAGAGAGACTGCTAAGAAAATGAAATAAAAGCTAGCTAAGATAAATCTGTCCATCAAACATTGGTGTGCCCCTTCTGACCTGTGCATATATGTCATACTTGCAGAAAAGTTATTCAGACTTGCAAATTTCAGTTTGAGTCTTACAAGTAGAACAGCTGCATTAAATTTAATTAAATTTTAATTTTGATTAGGGCTTTCATCACCCTGACAACATAAAATCCACACTAAAAATTTGATTATAAGATGCCACATAAGGTACTATAGCTATATTCATAGCTACAATACACTCTCATGGATGAAATCATCAAGATATAAAATGCAAGGTAGAACCACATTCTATAGGAAAGTACTCTAGCTCAAATTCAAAATCCACTTTCCTGATGAAACCCAGACATAAATCTAAACATGATATTTTTAGTCCCTGAGACTTTATCTGATGAGAACATAAAATGGTGATAAAGAAACGTATTACCAAAGGTACTCTAATTTTGCTACAAATGTCCCTGATCCTTTATAATATTGTTTTCTAGTTTTTGCCACATTCACATTCAAGAATACAGCATATTGCTAATACATTAAAAGTTCAGTTCACAATTCTATACATTTCTTTATATTTTATGAATTTACTACTAGTTTGTCATTTTTACTGTGAATTTGCAGACTCACATTATTTTACCAGTCCCAGTGCTAGTTTTGAGAACTACTTGCAAGATTGTTGAATTACTTACTGAAGTCCAGAAGACTATCAAGCTCTTATTTTGAGGGGTAGCATGCTGGGATCATAGCTGAATAGACATGAAACTCTTACGTTTGGACATTAACCAATACAACAAGGAACAGGAAGGGAATCAGAGTCCTATAGCTCAAACAAGACTATTTTCAGGAAAGTAACACATATGACACATGGATGTCAGCCTAGTACACCTGTTCCAACCTTAGGGTTTGATCCTGAGCTCCACCAGGTTGGCCTCCTGAACCATTTCAATCTGATAAAAAACTCCTGCTAAATCAGTTCAGTTCCCTGCTTCCAACCCCAGCCCTTTTGCAGGCTCCTCATATATATCCCATCCTCTTCACCTTCTCCACAAACCCAGGGTAGGGGAGACACCACAGAATCTTCAGCCTTGTGTACTGTTCCTGCCTTCTTCTGTACAGGGGCACTGGGTGGCTGGGAGTCAGTGGAACAATCCTTTCTCTATCCTGGTGACTGGGGATAGTGATGGGACTCTCCTGTTCATCTCCTTTTGAGGCTAGTGACAATGACTGGCACATGGAACTCCTCTCCTGCTTCTGGGTGGTCAAAGGTAGAAGCAGCTTCACATGGAGCCCTTTAGTTCTGTGGATGCCACATACACCATGCGAAAGTCTGAGTGGTATCACATGCAGACATCACAAGTTCATGAAAAACTTGGACAGTTATATACCTGATTCCCAATGAATGCACACCAAATGCCCTGTCTGAGCCCATTTCAAGCAGTGCTTTGGTCACTCCCCAGCTACGTCCTTGAAATAAGAAATCTTTCTTAGGCCAATGGGGCCTACTCCTATAGTACTTTCAAAGTTTATGCAAAACCCATTTTCAGAATCTTAGCAATAATTTATGCTCGTCAGCATGAATGGGAACACATTACCCCCTGATGTGATGGAAAATAACACTTTAAAAGAAATCCTGAGCATCCACTTTTTAAAAACTGTATAATTAGATATTTGTGTCTATCCCTGCATCACTGTGAAGGAAATTTCTGATTACACAGACAAGCCACTATGAAATTAATGCAAAAGGACTGTGACCAAATAGTGAAAAGACCTGCAAATTCTGTTAATGTGGATAACCTTAACTTGCTAAATCTAGAAGTAGCGCAACACTGTTGAAAAATTTTCCCCATCACATGGTACTTTAATCACCTTTGATCATAACTTTATCCTCGAAGTTCAAGACACTAAGAAAGGGCCAGTTGACACCATACATGTCTAGAGCTCTTTTTTTAGAACTGTTCACTCAAGTGACACTTTATGGGAGACAATAGCAAGTAAGATTAAAGACAAACTAAAATTTAAACACTAGCTTTAAGCCCACATTAATAAACTTGGATTGCAAGGATTCAGGCATAATACTCTGTCCTAATGGACCTTGAGTGGAAAAGTCTTGCTTTCCTTGATGAGGTTTGCAGAGAGCTTGGATCGATTTTTATATGTAATTGGATTGTCAAGGGCTGGAGCTCAGTACAAACCTATGTTACCCACTAAAAACTTAATATAAGGCCTCTGTTTTATTCAGGGTGAAAATTATAATAAATTTTGTTGCAAAATGAGTGTTTATCATGCTGAACTATAGTATGACAAGAACATCCTTCAGCTGTTCATTTATAACTTATGTTTTCCCCATAAGACATACAAAAGGGGATGGGGGGGGGAGTGTGCAGCCTATCTAGTTACACTCTCAAAGCTTGAAAGTACCTCTTTTTTTAAACAGATATTTTCATTAACTGAGTTTAAATGTGTTCAGAACCTGGGTGAAAGCTGCACTTTACTCAAGTCAGTGGCAAAACTCCCATTGACTTCATTGGGGCTAGGACTCCACTCCAAGTCTTAAGTTAAATGAAAGAAGTTGAATAACTTCTCACTCCTTTCTCTCTTTTCCAAGAAGTTTTATTTTTCATGGAGATAATACAGTATTTTTGTTATACTATATTACAAATAGGTTGGAGTAGGAGACAAAGTAGTACCTAGTACACAGGTGGGCAAACTCCAGTGGCCCCTGGGACTGTCCTGCCAGGGTCCTGAGCTCTCGGCAGGGAGGCTAGCCCCCGGCCCCTCCCCCATTGTTCCTCCTCCTCTGCAGCCAGGCAGGCAGCGTGGCTTGCGCCCACACACCTCCCAGGCTTTCCAATAAGCCTGTCCTGCTGCTCTGAGTGGCTTGGTAAGGGAGCATGGGAAGGGCGGGTTGGATAAGGGGCAGGAGGTCCTGGGGGGTAGTCACGGGGTGGTTGGATGGAGAGGAGGTTCGGTGCGGGGGTGGTCAGGAGACAGGGAGCAGGGATGTTGGATAGAAGGTGGGGTCCCGGTGGAGAGGTTGGGGCAGGGGGGTCCCAGGAGGGAGCAGTCAGGGAACAAGGAGCAAGAGGGGTTGGATGGGTCGGGAGTTCTGAGGGGGGCAGTCAAGGGGCAGGAAGTGGGAGGGAGCGGATAGGGGGTGTGGGCCAGGCTGTTTGCAGAGGCACAGCCTTCCCTACCCAGCCCTCCATAGGATTTTGCAACCCCAATGTGGCCCTCGGGCCAGAAAGTTTGCCCACCCCTGACTTAGTAAATCAATTATTTAATTGAAGTTTGTATTAGTTATTTATAGATTGGATCATAGAATATCAGGGTTGGAAGGGATCTCAGGAGGTCAGCTAGTCCAACCCCCTGCTCAATGCAGGACCAATCCCCAACCAAATCATCCCAGCCAGGGCTTTGTCAAGACTGACTTTATAAACCTCTAAGGAAGGAGATTCCACCACCTCCCTAGGTAACCCATTCCAGTGCTTCTCCACTCTCCTAGTGAAAAAGTTTTTCCTAATATCCAAACTAAACCTCCCCCACTGCAACTTGAGACCATTACTCCTTGTTCTATCACCTGGTACCACGGAGAACAGTCTAGATCCATCCTCTTTGGAACCCCCTTTCAGGTAGCTGAAAGCAACTATCAAATCCTCCCTCGTTCTTTTCTTCTGCAGACTAAACAATCCCAGTTCCCTCAGCCTCTCCTCATAAGTCATGTGCTCAAGCCCCCTAATCATTTTTGTTGCCCTTCGCTGGATTCTTTCCAATTTTTCCACATCCTTCTTGTAGTGTGGGGCCCAAAACTGAACACAGTACTCCAGATGAGGCCTCCCCAATGCCTAATAGAGAGGAAAGATCACATCCCTCGATCTGCAGGCAATGCTCCTACTTATACAGCCAAAAATGCTGTTAGACTTTTTGTCAACAAGGGCACACTGTTGACTCATATCCAGCTTCTCGTCCACTGTAACCCCTAGGTCCTTTTTTGCAGAACTGCTGCCTAGCCGCTCAGTCCCTAGTCTGCAGCAGTGCATCGGATTCTTCCGTCCTTTTAAGTGCAGGACTCTGCACTTGTCCTTGTTGAACCTCATCAGATTTCTTTTGGCCCAATCCTCTAATTTGTCTGGGTCTTTCCAGCATATCTACCACTCATCCCAGTTTAGTGTCATCTGCAAACTTGCTGAGGGTGCAATCCATGCCATCCTCCAGCTCATTAATGAAGTTATTGAACAAAACTGGCCCCAGGACCTTGGGGCACTCCGCTTGATACTGGCTGCCATCTAAACATGGATCCATTGATCACTACCCGTTGAGCACAATGATCTAGCCAGCTTTCTATCCACCTTATAGTCCTTTCATCAAGCCCATACTTCTTTAACTTGCTGGCCAGAATACTGTGGGAGACCGAAGTAAAAGCTTTGCTAAGTCAAGGAATAACATGTCCACTGCTTTCCCCTCATCCACAGAACTAGTTATCTCATCATAGAAGGCAATTAGGTTAGTAAGGCATGACTTACCCTTGGTGAATCCATGCTGACTGTTCCTGATCACTTTCCTCTCCTCTAAGTGCTTCAGAATTGATTCCTTGAGGACCTGCTCCATGATTTTTTCCAGGGACTGAGGTGAGAATGACTGTCCTGTAGTTCCCCAGATCCTCCTCCTTCCCTTTTTAAAAGGTAGGCACTACATTAGCCTTTTTCCAGTCATCCAGATATTTCATACTTTGTCATAAAGAGTAAATACATTGCAGCATATTAAAACATATTAAATCAACATTAAGAGGAGATGCAAACAAATAAAAAGAGAAATGGAGAGATTCCTTACATACTACATTCTTTTGGAACTAAGCAATTTAGATGTTTACAATATTATATGTTTATAAAATGCCTTTGTGTATTTAATGAGAGCTGCACTACAATTTTTTTCAGTTCAATGGCTGAAATAAAAAATAAAATAAAAATCATATTTTGTTTGACCCAAAACAAGTGTTTGGTTTTCAGGATCCTTTTATTTAAAAAAAAAAAATTGAAGAAATTAAAAAAAAAATAGAATCTAAGTTGAAATGTTACATTTTGACAATGTGAAGAGATAAAAATTTGACTTTTGGAATTTGTTTTGTTTTTGACTGAAGTCATTTGACAAATTCAACACAAATTTGCTACGTTTTGATTGATGCAAATCTGCATTTTTGTTGAAAAAAGTTGTCTCAAAAAGTTGGCCCAGCTTTAAGTGCAATCCATGATATTTAAAATGCACCAGTGATACTGCAGTGCATACTAGTGTTGAGTTGAAGAGGCCATATTTAGAGGTTAGTTTTGAAATCCTAAGGGGTTTGGTGTTACAAAGTCTAAGGGAATAGGAATTTTGGAGCTAGGTTCTGCGTTAGAGGAACCACTGAATTCTTAGCATGTGTTGTAGGGTGGACTCACCACTGGCACGCTCTTTGTGGCTGAACATTATATTGGAGCTCTTTTCTCTCTAACGCTCCCTGCCGACAATTTCATCAGTTCTGTGGTGATCTGTCTTTTTGTATGATTCAGCCCACCAGCCAGGGCATGTTTTAGTCCCCACCCTTCAAGTGTAACAAGAAGTCTGACAGAAAATCCAGTATCTTTACGTTTGGACCAATGGACCTCACACTGTTCTCTCAGGGGTCTCAAAAGTTCTTAATCCCTTATGTCAGAGGAATTCAAGCCACCATCGCAGTGGCAGGTAAAGGAACCTAGGCCCACAGTCTTTGTTGTGTCCAGTCCAGGGGTACTGGGATGAGAAGCCAAGACCTGGTTTGTCAGACATCTTGCTGCTACCTCCCTGAACTCATTTCTACCACTTGTCTTGTTTCAGGGATTTTCCCCAGCCCCTTGCCTGGGCTCTTTGTAATGATCAGTACCTCCCAGGGCTTTACCCCAGATGTTTGGTTCCTGCCCTTGTATCAGGGTAAGCCACAGGAGCTTGCTCCAATCCTGTGTCTTCCAAGGTATCTTCTCCCCATCACAGGCTTCCTCCTTATCCCACAGGAGCCTTTCTGAACCCCTCAGGCCTCTCCACTCCTACTACCAAGGGACTGACTGAAAAGTTCTTCCCTCTCCCACTGTAGCCCATCACACTTCAATCCAAATGCCTCTGAGGACTTACCATCCCTGCTTCTTGGGATTCACTGCCTCTGGGTTCCTCCTTGCTCAGGCCAACCCACCTCTGGAACCAGGCTTCATTGTCCCCATCCTCCCAGGCCACCTCTTAGCTCAGTGCCTTCTGGTTCTTGATCCAGGCCTCCCAGACTTCACTCTGACTTTAGCTCAAGAGTGAAAACTCCCAAATACCTTTCAACAGGATCACCATCCTAGTCTTCTTTCCACTACCCTGTGCTCCTTCCTTTTTGAAGAGCCAGCTTCCCCCTTTCCCACTCAGGTGGGTTTGATCACTACTTATGCCTAACACACTTCCAGGTGCTACTCAGTGGCCTAATTAGGCTCAGGCTCCTGTTAAAATCCATGGTTAACCAGAGTGTGGTTTATACATTCCATCATAGTCTGGTTTAGGAACAAAGATTTTTAGGGCTGACCATGTTACCCAAGTACACATTTCTTCATGGCTTGTCCTCCTTAAAAATAGACAGTGATTCACTAGCTTGTGACAGTTTTAGGAAGAGACAGGTTTCAAGCAGTAAGGCTCATAGTAGGGTATTTCAATTCTCTCTTAGAAGAAGCAATGTAGACATTAAAAATGAAACTTTAGTACTTGTGAATTCTGAAAACGTTGCATATTTCATTTGAAAGTTCAAACAATTGGCTCATCTTACTTGCCAAAAATATGTTTACAAAAGTGGATGCTATAAAAAGAAGACACTATCATAAAATACAAGGTCTCTTCCTGCAAATGAAAAATTACTGCACATGCTATGTTAAAAGATTAAAAAGAAATAAAGATGCCTATAAAACTAAAACAAAGGAATAACTGTAGGCTTAAGATGTTGGTCTCTTCTTTGAAAAAAAAACCAGCATTTTAAGTTCTCTTTTGTTTTCTGTTTAGAACAATTGTGTTGTGATTTGCAATATATATATTGCTTAGTAGCTGTACAGAATAAAACCTCAGAATTAAGAAGTGCCAGTATACTTTGGGCATAAATGACTTTTATTTGAAAATAAAACAATACTAGTTAAAATAATAATTAATAATAGCCTGTTTATTTAGGATACATCAGACTTGCTTTCAAATTTGTTTAACTGCATCACTGAAAATAAATATCTAATCTGATATCAAAAAGCTAAATTGGTTTAGGAAATAGGCTTTAGATTTTTAGATATCAATAAAGCATCCCATTTCTGACTTCTAAATGTATAACTACTCAGGGCCTGCTTTTCCCCTCACTTGCTCTAGTTTTACTCAGCTGTAACTCCACTTCAGCAAGTTGTTTCTGATTTATTCTATGGCTCAATTCTTTTATCCACAGAATCTTTAGGGGCAGCTGCCTCCTTCAGTAGAATGACAGCCACTATTTTTTTTTATTATTTTTTTAGCATAGGAGGACATTTTAGAAACCTTTTTAGGAACCATGAGAAAAGTTGATTTTATGGGTAATAGATAAGGCTATTGAAAGAGGCACCAACATGTCAGATAAGTATAATAAGGTTTGGGAGTGAAAGTAAACCCTGTGGAGAGGATGAGCTTGGCAGAGGATAGTGGTTGGCTAGGCAAAGGAGCTTTTGGCAGCCTGGGCCCTACATGTGGGCTTGATATCTGAAAACCAAGTGTCTCCCCTTCAAAGAAAAGCAGGGATCCAGAGGCTTTACCTTCTCCCACTATCTGCTATTTTAGGTGCTTAAAGCACACGCCTCCTGTAATGGAATCTCTCACCCAGTCCTCCCCATTCCGTGCATATGCTATGCTGAGAGGCACTGAAAAGTTTCCCCTCTGAAAAATCCCTCTGCTGGTGTGGCAGACTTGCTGAAGTAGCTGAGTAGTAAACTTCTTATTGGGAGAGTGAGTCAGAGCATAACCAGAAAAGTGGTGAATGCCACCAGAAGCAGCGAACTAACCCTTACTTTCCTTTGGTTGTGAAGGTTTAACAAAAGGACACTGAGAGCTCTCTAGCATTCCTTCCACCACATCACTGTGGTGGAAGGCAGGATTTACATTATCAGAAGTGTGACCTCAGGCAGGTGCATGAGTGTAAAGCCATATACAGTGAGGATTTCACAGCCGATGGATATAGTGCTATTTTTAGAAAAATAGCAGACTCAAGAATGTTGGGGAAAGGTGGAATTGGTGGGGGAGGTCATTTCAGATAAAGCTCCCCAGTTGTCCTGTGCCTTTTCAAGGAGCAGATTTGTCTCACTGATACTAGGAAACTATTTGATCTGTGGATTGCAAGGTTTGCTTTCTCCCTGGAGGATTATCATTTTTTTAAAAAGAATATATGCCAATGGAAAGGAGCAACCTGGGAATTTCTTTGTTTCCATTCCTGCCAGGAAGGATGAGAAGTGTTTTTCAGTTTAGTTGTGGTATTCACTCAGGCTCCCAAGTGGCTGAACAACTATAAGAAACTTTCAAAATCTTCGGAACAAAATAGTCAACCAAACTTAAAGAAAGGAGAATTTTTTTGAGTTTCTCTTCATTTTGTCCTTTATTGAAACGTTTTATTGTATAGAATATTGTAAGGCGTTTTATAGAAATTATGCTAAAAACCTAAGGAATATAGTAGACCATGAAATAATTTATAGGTTTTTTTTCCTAATCTTATAAAATTCTGCAATGGGGTATACTTTTGTATTAAATTTTATAAGATGTCCCCAAACATGTCCAGAAGTGCTTAAGTGACTTAACAGCACAGGTTCCATGAGTATTAAAAGTCATTGAAACTTGTGCTCCCAAATAGAGCTGGATGAAATTTTACAGATAAATAATTTATTGGACAAAAATGCAGTTTTTGTGGTAACCCAAACTATTCATGATTTCATGTCGAGTTTGAGGAATAGTTTAGACTGAACTGGAAAAAGTCTAAATGTTTTGGTATTGTCCAAATGAAACGTTTTATTTTGTTCTTCAATTCTTCTTATTCTTCTTCTTTTTTTTTCAATCTTCAGGCATTTTGACAAAAGCAAAGGAAAGAAGGACTAGATCCAAAAACGTCCAAAGTCCACCACCTCCCTTATAAACTGTACGTCAGTGGTTAAAGCACTTATGTGGGATGTTGACGATCTGTGTTTAATGCTCCCTCCGCCTGATAATGGAGAAGGGATTTGGAAGCAAGTGTAATCCCCATGGCCTGACAACTTAAAGAGAAGGAAGCTCTCTGTCACCTGTTGGTGAAATAGGAGAAGAGCAGCCCAGAGCTGCTTAAGAAAAGCAGATAGGTAGAGAGCTCCATTGGAGAGGGAGCATTCTGCCAGCATCTGTTGGAGAGGTGACAAGTACAAGAGGTTGACATCAAATGTGCCTGGGTCCAAAACCCCGACTGAGACTGCTGTCAGGCACAATTGGGTAAGGGAGCCTGGACAAAGCTAACAAGGAAGAGAGAGAAGGGAAAAAGTTGCTACTTTTTTATGGGAGTATCTTTCTGGTGGTGAGAACTCTGCAAAGAGTCCTAGATACCATGGATCTCTCTCTAATAAGCTGAGCCAAGACTGCTGCAAACAGTGCAGGCTGGGAGTGACAGCTTTTAGGAGATGGATGGCACAGGATGGCAGCAGGTTTGTGGCGACAGTTGGTGCAGAGAGGCAGTGGCAGCTTCAAGACATCAGATGCTGCAGAATGGTGGTGCCTGGAGCAGGGCTGAGATGGTTTGTGCTGAAGCTGGGGAGAGAGCAGCAGCCTATCTATGGGACTGTAGTGTGGGTTTCCTTACCAATCAATTAATGCTGAAGTCACATCAGCTAGTTCAAGTGGCAGAGCCTCCAGAGCAGCCTGGACAGTACTAACCTGCCAGGATCCTTGGCCTCTCTAACCCAGAATGGCTAACTGAGTGTGGAGGAGGGAAGTGGCTAGAAAAACCAGACACTAACAGTTGGCAGGAGAACAGAGGTTGGGGCCATTGTTAAGGCCTCTGGGGGATCAGAATCTTACCTCATAGAATTTGTTGGTTTAATAATTTTTGGTTTTCCCAAATTCATTCTGCTGCCACACCTGCCCCCACTAAAGTTCTCTTTGTTTTAATTCCTGGATACAGTGATTGAGAGTGGAGAAGTATTTCCCATCAGGGACACCAAGGATGGTAGCTATAGTTTTCTAGGTTTCAGAGTAACAGCCGTGTTAGTCTGTATTCACAAAAAGAAAAGGAGTACTTGTGGCACCTTAGAGACTAACCAATTTATTTGAGCATAAGCTTTTGTGAGCTACAGCTCACTTCATCAGATGCATACTGTGGAAAGTGTAGAAGATCTTATTATATACACACAAAGCATGAAAAAATACCTCCTCCCACCCCACTGTCCTGCTGGTAATAGCTTATCTAAAGTGACCACTCTCCTTACAATGTGTATGATAATCAAGGTGGGCCATTTCCATTTCCATTGGATTTGTGTTGGAAATGGCCCACCTTGATTATCATACACATTGTAAGGAGAGTGATCACTTTAGATAAGCTATTACCAGCAGGACAATGGGGTGGGAGGAGGTATTTTTTCATGCTTTGTGTGTATATAATAAGATCTTCTACACTTTCCACAGTATGCATCCAATGAAGTGAGCTGTAGCTCAGGAAAGCTTATGCTCAAATAAATTGGTTAGTCTCTAAGGTGCCACAAGTACTCCTTATAGTTTTGTAGGTTTCTGTAAGGATGGGGTTTCAAGACAATACTAGTTAAGTCTTTCATGAAACCCTCCAGAAAATTGAACTCAGCCCTTTTTGCTGCTATCAAGACCTGGCAGAAGAGTTACATGAGGGAAGATTTTGCATCATCTTTGGAACAAAGTCTGTCACTACATTTTTTTTAAAATTATACCTGCCATTTTCAGATGGTTTAGTAATTCCAGATAATTTTATATTCTAATGATTTGTGGCAGTGTAAGATTAATTTGAATGAAATAAATGCAAAGGAAGGTATTATGTATTATGGCATTTGTGTCAGATCAAAGTCACTTTAGGTTGAACTCTTTCTTCAACATGAAAAGCAGAAGAAATGCTGTAAGTGAGACTTGTGTGTGTGGAAGAGTTGGAAAAGTTCACAATCTATTACTTTATGCCACCAGAAAATAACCTTTATGGTGAAATAAAAGAATCAAATTTGAAGATTACTGAACTCATTAATTCTATTTAGAGGGAACCAGAACATCAGGGAAATATCAGAAATCAGAAGGGAGTGACATACTAAAATGCCCAACTTTATTCATATTTGCAAGTAAAGAGCATGTTTTATCAAAAATCACTTATAGCATGGGCACATTTTAATCAATTTTGGGGATATCAAACATCATAAACCAATAACTGCCATTTATAGTGGATGTCAGTGAAAAGTTAAGTACCATACTGCATGATTTAACTTACCACAGTATTTCCTATATTTAAAAAGGTATGTCGTACCACGCTGTTAACTTTTTAATGGTTCCCACTCTACCTAGAATATATGCTTGATACCAAAAAATAAAATCAGAAGATGCATGTGCTGCTATGGCAATAATGAAAAGTACCAATTTATTACAAGAGGCCATTTTGAGGTGAGTTACATTAAGGAAAAAGAATCTCAGCAGAAACTCTAATATGAAATTACACTAGAATAGACAATCTGTGAGAGATCTTTCAGTCTTTCTGAATGGTTGTTTTCCTAAACATTAAATCTTCACAGTGGACTATTAATGAGTCTTCAGAGTTTCTCATTATGGAGCAGTTAGTAAAGCTCTTGTTCAAGGATATATACATTTATATTAAGCAGTATAAAGCTGCTCCGAATAAACAACAAGCAGAACTGGCAGCTAAAACCTAAGTATAGAACTTAAGTTGAGAGGGAGACTGTCTGTGTCAGCAACATGTAGGTTGAAAGTGGAACAAAAAGGATGCATTAAATAGTATATTTGGCGAAAATAAAGTTGGCAACCCTATTTGGTCTAGGATGTCTCTTTCAGTTATGACCTTTAAAGTAAAAAAGGATAATTAGAGAAGAAATAGAAAGAAAGCACATTCAATGTGAGAATGAAAAATAAGGGGCATAAAAATATAGGGCCAGATGACGGAG
Source organism: Eretmochelys imbricata (assembly GCF_965152235.1). Classification (NCBI taxonomy): domain Eukaryota; kingdom Metazoa; phylum Chordata; order Testudines; family Cheloniidae; genus Eretmochelys; species Eretmochelys imbricata. The sequence goes on from NC_135572.1 coordinate 130,222,017, forward strand.
CCCTTTCTCACCCTGAGAAGCACTTATGTGAGTGGACCCACTGGCTTTAATGGAAGTATATGATTAAATGCTCATCCTTCATGATCTAGCCCATGCTAACGGGAAATAAATTAAGGATGTGGAGAAAGAATAACTGAGTCAAATTAAAGTTGATAAATGTACAGAACAGGTGAAAAAACTAAAGGGGAAGGGTGAAGATAGTCATTAAATCAGAGGTAAAAAGAGAAAAATAGACAAGGATTCCAAATAAATGGGTCTTGTGAAGGGTAGGAATTCAAGCCAACCACACAGCATGTGCTTAAAGTGAGGTTTGTAGGTGGTTTTCTGCTTCATTATTTTTTTTCACCTCCTTTTTCCATTCTTTGCCTTTTTCCAACTAGAAGTCCCCAGTGAAGATTGCAAAATTCATTTATTTTATTTGTCGAGTGACATCAACTACAAATTAATTGGGACAATTTGACTTCTTGCAAGCCAGAAGCAAAGAGAAAGGGAAGCAAGATCCTTTAAAAACCACATCAGCTCAAGAAAATTAAAAATCTTGGAAAGAAATCCTAAAAGAAATTTATAGCAAGATGAAAGAACTATACAAAGAATGTTAGCTTTGGTTAAATTTATTTTACCTTTTTTTAGATAGCATTTGTGAGAAAGTAAGTTACTATACATAAGAAGACTAGGCTGTTCATTGTACTTGAAGTATAGATGTTAAATATGTCTTGAAAATATATTGTTCTCTCTCTGTCCTTTTAACTGTCTGCAACACCTAAGATCATCACCAATTATCCCTATGCATATTCCATACCTTTCACTTCATCTTGGCTCTATAGACAGTGAAAGTCAATATGCACATCCCACATCTTGTCTGCGAACCATCCATTAAGCTAAAGTTGAAGTACATGTTCCCCAGGAAAGGAATCTTCCACATATTATTAGACTTTCAAACCAAGGACTCCCACAATTTATTTGTGAATGAAACTAACATTTCCCTTGGTCTAGCTTAAGAGTGTTAAGTGTCAGACAAGAATAACTACTACCTTTTTCCTGAGTAGACTGTTCTATGTCCTACATGTGAACCAGGAGTCAGAGAGGAGTATAGAACTATATTCCAATAAACTGTTATTCCTTTAACTTGCTGTGAGACCCAGAACACTGAAGGTCAAATAAGGCAAACTGCCAAGAGATCCAAACCATGTAGTCAGTGCAAATTGTAAACTGTTCATTCATCTGCCCTAGAAATTAGAGATACATTTCTGCATGTGAATAATCTGTCATGTTCCTCCAATGTAATGCCAGATCCTACTGCAAACCCTAAAAGATATGAAATTAGGTACTAGGTATAATCAAAAATTGTACAGACTACATTCCCTAAATTTAACATCATTATAAGGGATTTTATTTTTACATTGTTTTTTTTTTTTCTAAATGATTGTTGCAGTATAGAAATGGTGTGGCATAAGAAGGAAAAATATTGAAAGATACAAAAACCTAAGCAAGGTATAACTTTGAAATACTAAATGACATTCCTTAAAAAGCGAAAAATTCAATCTCTAGTGTGGATTAATATTGAAATAATTATTTCTGTATAATATTCCCATCTTTCTCTGTATTGATGGTACCTCCCAACTGTACGTCATCAACAACTTCCATTAACACACTCCTACTTCTTATGCCATGGTCATTAATTAAAATATTAAATAAGATCAGACCCAAGACCAATCCTTGAATTCCACTAAGCGTCCATCCAGCCCAATAGTTCTCCTTTCAGCACAACGAATCATTCTCTTACCCATCTTTCAATTCCTGTATTAATCTTAATTTTTCCACGTAGTTCCCCGTTAAATGCTTTATTGAAGTTCAGTGAAACAAGGTAGGTGAGATAATATATTTTATTGCACCAATTTATGTTGATGAAAGAGACTACAAAGAGATACAACACAGCTCTTCTTCACATTGGTCCAGTAAAAGGTATTACCTCACCCATCTTGTCTCCCATATACTGGGATCAACATGGCTAAAACACTGGAAACATTACTGAAGTCCAGATACATTAGATCTACTGTATTTCCATTGTGTAAAAAATCATTTATTTTGTCAAAGAAAGATATCAGGCATGTAATTATTTATGATATTATATCAAAAACAAATACATAAAATCTGTTCAAAAATGTTCTGATTCCCTTTTCATGTCAAGAGCTCCTAAGTAGGTGAAGGATGGAGGGCAACAGCCAACTCTTAATACTAAGTGTAACATAACTAACCCCCAAAATGTCAAAAAGAAAAGAAAGGTCAAGCCATTTTCAATAACTCTGAAATATATTATTAGAAAACTGGTAGTGACATCTTAAGGTTGTACACTGGAAAGTAAGGTATCCTCCATCCCCCAAAAGTCATTTGTTTTGTTCTCTGTCCCCAGGAAACTACTTGAACACAGCAAATTTCAAACTGAAATGAAATGAAATGATGATACTGAGAAGCAGGGACATTAAAACAAAAAGAAAATTTAAAAATATGTTCACTCAATTATGACTGAGATTATTGGGAATGTGGATCATTTAAATTTTTTAATGGAACTAGGAAATAGATTATTACTTTTAAAACAAAATGGTGTCTTTAGAAAAACAAATCACTCTTTGATTTCCTCTGAAATTACCTTGAAATAAGCCTCTTGCCTAGCACCAGAGAAGCAGTAAATGGGTCTGGTTTCCCAGTGGAAAGGGTGAAAAAAATACAGTAGTCTACTGGTAGAATAGATTTTAGACTATAAACTCTTTGTGGCAGAGATCACCATTTGCCATATATTTGTATGGTGCCTACACAATGTTTTTTTGGAGCACAGTGGACACCCAAGCTAGAAAGAAATTGCCCTATATCTTGACCAACTCCAAACACCACAGACAGAATTAATGTCTGGACTAGGATCATTTCATTAGATCATGCAGCCTCTCATGCTATTGAGATGCCCCAACTTGTTGCCAGTGGTCATGTAGGTTGCTCAGGAGACAAGCTGGCTCAGTTTCAGGCAACCAGCCATTAATTATTATTATTCATTTTTGTATTGTGGTATCTCAGACACTTCTTGGGGTACCCAGGATTATGAGTCACCTTGTTACCCCTCTGCCTCCAGCATGAGGGATACATACTTGTGCTAAACTAGGTGTCATCTCCCTGAAACCACCAACTTATTATCCACTCAAGCACTCTTTTGGGACCTTACTTTCCTTTCAAGATAATAGTGGGTGCACCCCAGTCCCTGGGGTCCCTTTGAAGAATTCCCTTTTAGTGTCCACCCCCTCTCTACTGAACACTTACAGAAATAGCAGATCCACTGTCCCCAAGGGAACAGTGTACACAGTGACTTATATATTTCAACTCAGGAAATATTTAATACCAGGGCACTGAGTATTAAATATTTAATATTTAATACTTGTTTAATACCAGGGCACTGAGTATATTTGCAGTGAAAACAATAATAAGTTTATTATCAAAAATTCAAAATTTAAGAGATAATGTGTACGAATAATGGAAACAAAGATTAAATATAAAACAAAATTATAACACACTTTCTATCAAGAGCACATCCCTGCGGCCCACCGCTTCCTTCAGCTCCCGTTGACCGGGAACAGTGAACCGCAGCCACTGGGAGCTGCAGGGGGCCATGCCTGTAGACAGTCAATGTCAGCAAAATGTCTTATGGCCCTCAATCAGATTACCCTGATGGGCCACATGCGGCCCGTGGGCTGCAGGGTGCCCACTACTGATCCAGATGTTTCAGACCCATAGTGTTAGGCACTGCACAAACATATAACAAAGAGATTGTCCTTTCTCTGAAGAGTATACAATCTAAGCATGAAATGAGACACAACAGGTAATCCGTAGCAGAGAAATGATCTGAGGTCTTCCCCAAAATTAAATGACTTATAGCTATAGTTCTTCTGGAACCCAAAACCCAATTTATGATGGTTTACATATGTCACAATTCAAGGCAACTGAATTTGGATTCCTCCTCTGTGGTTTCGCAAAGGTACACACACTCAGGCTTCCAGTTTTCTGGACATCCCTCTCTTGGGCAGAGATGTATCATTTTCCCTCCTAACTGGGGTATTTCCAGGCTGCCCAGTTTCCTGCCTACACTGTGAATTCCCCAACAGGTCAGACTGCCTAAACAGACCTGCTTTGACTTCTCCTCAGAGGCTATACACACTGTAATTGCTCACAATTATCTCACAACCCTTTCTAAAAAAGCCCATTTATTCTTAAGGTAGAAGTCGAGTTATGGACAAAAAAATAAAAAAAAAACAGAAAATCCTACACACGTTAATAAGCTTACCAGAGACCACTCTGATGGCAACATGGGCTCTGGCAGGTGAAGGGTCCTTCAAACCCCACAAAGAGGTTTTTCTGTGGTTACAAGTTAATAACTGCCTTGGCTCAGAACAAGTCCAATCTATGCAGCATTCCTTGATACTATATGGGCTTTTGATCTGTCTTCATCTAACAGGTGATCACTGGACAAAGTTTCCCTCTTCAGGGTGAAGCTTCAAAAGGCTGAGTTCTTACCTAACTGGGGGGGTAACATTTGCATATACCTTCCCCTAGAGATTTCCTGGGAAACCCACTTAACTATAAAAGTTCTCATTCTTTCAAATTGTCCTTTTAAAGCACATGACATTTCCCAGGGTTTACATTTATCATGTCATTAGATAGAATCCTATAATACATAAACATTTGCATTTTAATACAATGAACTCTTAAGATACCTAAACTTAATTTAGTAAGCTTTAATATAATTCAATAAGGTTTGTTCAGGATATTGCAGGAAATTTCCATGTCATAACATCAGTTCAAGGAAAAGGGCTAAGGGCATTTAAAAAAAAAACAAATAAAAGCTGAGATACTCCTTCTATCAAAAATTATGGAGGCCCATGGCCACAGGCTCTGTCTACTCCATATATTAGAATCTGAGGTTCACACAGTGCAAGCCATGTGATTAGAGTCCTGGAGCATTAAAATTTCACCTGTACTGTGGTAAATAAGTATCTTAATGTAATTCAGTGGAACTGACCCTGTAGGACAGGTAGAATTGTAAAGTTCCACGGGACTATAGCTACAGGACTTTTTAGGAGTCACTACTAGGGTTAGGTTTCAAAAAACACTAGATTTTTTCCTTTACCAAAAAGTGGGTATGGTCAACAGATATATGAAACAGAAATATCCAGAAAGAAAAGGGTAGATATTGGTGATCACAATCTTAAAAAATGAGTCACTATGGTTGCATCAAAATATTATTTGGTCAGATGCAGAAGCATTGCCAGATCACAAAGATAAAAATTCAAAAATAAAAAATAAAAAGACTAATGTTTTCTTTTACATAAATTTCTCAGTGTAAGATATGGTCACATTGTGGGGGAAAAGGAAAGCAGAGATTAGACACGCATACGTCATCCTAATCCCTTTGCTGCTATGTTGATAATCTACTGACAAAGTGACATTTGTATGACCATATGGCCATATGTCATACATCTTTCCCCCTTGTGTTCTAAACTGTCAGATACTGCACCCTCCATCTGTAATCTATAGCAGTTTGTGCCAGAATTACACAGTCTCTAGCAGTATCCCATTCTCCAAGTTAATTTTGTATTGGTATCAAAATAGCTCTTAATTTAAGAGCTTCTATAGTAAAGGGGATGAACAAGTGATCGTGGAGCTTTGATGCTGTTCAGCAACAGCATGGGCTTTAGGATAGAAAACCAGCAGCATGAATACAATGTCTGATGTAAATCACTTCAGTGAGAGTAAGTTGTCTTGGTACCTCTACATCATATCTCTTTATTTCATTTCAAGTAAGGCGCAAAAATGAGCTAAGGAATCTTCTGTATATCAGATGCTGCTGGTAGCTTTTGTTTGAAGGAGTGGCCCATTTGATGAGACAATAGCAATGTAGGCTTTGAGTCTGATTCTCTTCATATGTGTGGTTGTTTAAATCAACAATAACTCTGGTTGAGTCAATCTTACGACAGCAAAAATGGCAGGACTGAGGAATTAGGCCCTTTGATTTTAAATATTTTAAAAACATATTTCTCCCACGTATGCAGTCCTTCAAAACAAGCCTCTCCCAAATTATCCTTATACTGTACATTAATCTATAACCTGGGCTATTCTTTTAGAGATTGATGTCACACTGCTCCATCATGGTTACTATGTGTTGCAAGTTCTTCATCGTTTCAAATTCTTTTCTTTGTCTTTCAATAACTTGTCAGTGGAGAAGAAGAAAGGGAAAGGCTTCCAATGCCACTAATGTTTTTTTTTTTTTTATAGCAATGTCTTTTGGCTGGAGTTTCTTAAACTGGAAGTCACCACTGACTTGGACCCAGATCCTGCTCCCATTAATTTCAATGATACAGAGGAAAATCCATATGTGATTGGCCCAAAGCAACTTTTCATAGCATCTTTAATTGGATGCCTATTAGAAAAGGTACTTGTCTATCAGAAAAGGTACTTTTTACTCAAGTTCTCTGAATGCACTGGAAAAATTAGTCCCCATGATCACCTCCCCAAGAAGAATAAAAAAAATATGAATCTCTCAATTTTTCTCTAAGTTTAGACTGAGTCAGCAGATCAAATTCAGAAGTGCTGTTGTAATTTAGAATCCCTTACATTGATTTAAGAGATCACAAGTTAATATTAAGGGATGAAACTTAAACCACCCACACATCACCTCTGAATTTCCCAAATTTGTTCTAAGTACTTTAAAATAACTTATTTTAAAAGACATTTTAGAACTTGCAAATGATGTTGAAGGCAATAGACTGACAGTGTTGGAGACCTGTACCTACCACATGTCAAACATATCATTGTGGGCTCTCCTTCCTTTCCCCCACCTCCACCCCTCACCTGCCAACTTCCAGAACAAGACTCCCATCCCCATTTGTTCAAAACCTCTTTCAATAACAGTATTAGAAGTAAAAACAACTATGTCCATGTTCAGTCAGTCTTTCATCTCTCTACTGAGACTGTTAATGAAGATGTTGAATGTAGGGGTACTTTGTGTAAACACTAATTTACTGTGAACTAGACGAATGTCACCAATTCATTTGATGGTGGGGTGTTTAGCTATCAAAAGCAATTTCACTCTTGAATATCAACCTGGGCTGAATTCAAACTGAGATTTGCCACATCCATGTTCTATCAAAAATGCTGTTTCTTTTAAATTGAAATATTCATCTGGAATGTATCATTTCTGAAAAAAAAAATCAAAGACAAAACTATGTCAAAACATTTTTATTTTGTTTGAGTTTTTTATATTATAATTACTATTTTAATATATATTCAAATCCAAATGAATTTGATACTATTAAAATAAAATGTTTTGGTCATCCCAAATTTATTATTGTTTTAAAATTTTTGTTTTGCAGGACATTTTGAAATATCAGCTCTTTGTTCCAATTTGGAATTAAAAAAAATATTTGAAATGTCAGAATTTCCCATGGCAAGGAAATTCCATTTCCTGACAAGCATTAATAAAAATGCACATTTTGCCCTTATACAAAATGGCACTTTTTTCTTGTTACTTTTTATAGAACTGCAATCACAAGCTACCTTTATTCAAGATGGCTACCCTACAGCATTTGCATGTAGAATCATGGCTACCCCTAGCAAAAATGGCTACCATCTCCTATTGTTGCCTTGTGCACTGAATACAGATTGTCCATACTGAAAATGCCCTCACCAAGTGCTTCCTCTAGCTAGAAAACTGCATAGGAAATTGTGAGAAAATGGAGACTGAGGAACAGGAAGGAAGAGTGAGGGAGTATAGGGGAAAAATAAGAAGTGCAGGAAGGAGACTGAAAGGCAGTCGGGGGAAAGGAAAGTGCAGGGGAGAAACTAAGATAATGGGGAAATTTGGGGTGCCTGGAGGGATTCAGAAGGGCTGCAGAGGAATGGGTGATGGGAGAGAGGGAGAACTTGAAAGCTGGGAAGAGAGGAAAAGATATGGTAGACAGGTTAATACATAGTGTAGGTGGGAACAGGAGACTGAGGCGCATGGAAGGGAAATGGAGTGTCTCAAATTATTTTTGAATGCTTGGGGTTGGCAATATTGCTATGCAATGACCTAGAGTTGATTGTCACTGTAACTTGTTACCATTCCCTAGAGCAATATGGTCTTACCTCCATGTCCACAACAAACAATAAACCAAACTACCTGAGGGCTGACACTGAAAAAACCCACCACCTAGTACTTTTAATGTAGGTTAAAGAGTGAATAAACAGTGTTGAATGTGAAAGTGAATGTGAAGTCCTAGGCCAATACACCTAACTTTCCGAACAGCATCATTTTCTGTCTTCTTTATATTGATTATGTATTTTTGTGACACTAATGAAACAAGGTGTGAATGATGTATGAAATAAACTGTGTGCAGTGCACAAGCACTTAAGTGGTATAATTACCTGTTATGATGTGGCTGATTTACATGTTACCTTCTATGTCCACTGCATTCAAGAATGTACTGGAACTTTTTTCACCCCATTCCCTAATCAGCTCTATAATTGGATCCAAAATGTTATTTCTCCCCACCAACAAAATCCCCAAAGCAGTTTTGCCCAAACTAGGTTGCAGATGAATGGTCCACCACTCAAATCAGCATTCGTTGTTTGCATTACATAAACGATTTTTATGATACACACATGATAATATGTCTATGACACCATATTTTCAGATTGCCCCATTAGAGTTATTGTGCTCTCGAGCTATCATCTGATAGTATGAGATTTTCCAATGGAGTTCCTGCATGGAATCTCATGATGTGCTGTGGTACATCATTCTGTGGATGAAATCCAACTCTCGCTACTCATGCAAAATTCCACTGGCTTAGAAGATAATTATTTTTATTTGATTTTGTTTGTTTTTTTCTGAGAGAGAAATGGAAAATAAACTACAAAAACAAAAGCTGAATTAACTTTATAAGGTATCACTGTATCTATATGCCAGTTGGTCTGTGATCTTTAACCTCTTTATGAAAAATAGCAATTAGTAAAAACACTTCAGACTAAATTTGTAATATTAACTCAGAATGCTCATTTTTGTGGATTTAAGTTGCATACTAAATGTTAGTCTCGTATCTTTTTCAGTCTTTATGATAGGGTGACCAGATGTCCCGATTTTATAGGGACAGTCCCGATATTTGGGGCCTTTTCTAATAAAGCCATCTATTACCCCTCGCCCCCACCCCGTCCTGATTTTTCACACTTGCTATCTGGTCACCCTACTTTATGACAATACAAATGTCATGGTTGCTGAGCTGGTCAACAAGGTTAACAACAAATGCCACCTGTGAAGGTCTTGTGATGTGGTGGACCTCTGTCCACTATGAACTAGTCTAGGACTGATAACTCATGTCTCACTGCCATCAAACCACCTACAGTTAGCAATAGATTTTCATTTGCAATGGAGCGTGTGTGTGTGGGAGGGGGATATTCATTTATATTTTAACTCTATTACTGGCATCTTTAATCAAAAAAAAAGATGCAAACATTGTTATTTTCAGGCACTTGTCTGGCAGCACATGATAATGAATTAGTTAGCTCCATTTATATGCCATAGATTAAATTTTGCATTACAGCTCTAACCTAATTTTTTAAATTTCAGCTACTGTAGTATAAATGTTTCCAGCTGGGCTTTGTCAGCCTCTGTTCCACTATAAATCATATCTGCCTTCTCATCTGAAGGTTCTAACTGATGGGGCAGAAATAACAATCTCAGCTGGTTTTGTGGCCTACATACAGCACGACGACAATGGGAAGGCAGGTAGCTTCTCTGTTCTTCCCTATAAAGCTATAAAATAAAAGTTATACCCATTTTAAGATAATGTTTCTGGAAGCATTCAAGTTCCCAGGTCTATTGTGATCACTGAGAAGGCAAATAATGCTTACATTGCAAGTAGGTAAGAAATTTAGCAATACCTGAAATCCCACTAGTTGTGCAGTGAAAGACAGGAAGGTGTGATACCTGGGTTTAAAATGATCCACTTTGAAGCTGTGGGAAGTTTGGGATCAAGCTCAATTATATGGTTAATCTGAGCCATCCAATATCATACTTTAATGTTAACCTCATGCTTCATGGTTCAAGCCACTAACTATCAGATATCAGGATGAAACCAAACAGGGTGGAGGGGGCAGATTATCACAAATCTTCCTATCTTGCATCTGATCCAGTTTGGCAATCCCTACATTCCTATGTTTTATATAATCCCTGTCTTGCTAAAAATATAGATCAATAAATCAAAATCTAGCAGAAATATCTCACACAATTTCATTTCCTACCACAGGTAATTCCATTACTAGAGAGAGGACACCATAATATGGAATTTAAAAAAAAATCCTTTGTGAAAATGAGCTATAAAGTTTAATACAAAAGGACATATCCACATTTAAAGGTGAAGGACAACACACATTGTCATTCTGATACAAGTCCTCTGATCCAGTGTTTTCTAAGTGACATGGGTCATTTCATGGAATATAAAACCTATTTCAATGGCAGAGGGAGAGAGAAGAGGGAAACTATATGCCTTCTTTCTAACAGTCACTGAGTGGAAAAAAGTAAGCTACAGATTTGATATATTAGTGCTGAAGCGCTTCTACAATCATTTTTTAAAGCTCACCATCCATGTATATTACAGGATGTGTGTTATAGATCCCAATCTATGGATATCTTTCTTTCGCTTGGAAATACAGGTTCATGGAGTCTCCTTTCTGTATATTTTTTAGCATCATAGATGGATGTGATTTCTCTTGAGCTGCAAATCTATCAGTCTGCATTTTTGTTATATGTAGTCCCTGCAGTATGGGTCTACTTAGACAAAAATGACTTATGTTCCATATGTATTAAGATTTACATATCAAATTTGCTTATTTTATTATTTATTCTTATTTGTATAATGTTAGCCCATCCTATTGAGGTTTGTGATAAAGAAACATATAGTAAAACACAGTCCCTGCCACAAAAGTAAAAACATGGGTTCAGATCCTTAGGTGATTGTCAATTGAACTAATTTGATTTATACCAACTGATGAGGTGATCCTGTCATTTTTTTTTTCAGTTGCCATCCTTCAAAATGGAGTTTATGATGTTGTAGCCAACCTAATGTTTTTTCATGCTTGTATATCATCACTTGTAATAATCAATCTACTGGTGAAATGTTGTCCTCAGTTATGCATCTTCAAACCTATCGCCTTCTTCCAATTGTAAGCTACATATTTTTCAAAAATAATCTTATTTCACTATTTTCTTCTGCAGGTGTGAGAAAAGGCAAATAAATGCAGTAACAGTGTAAACATTTAAACATGTGAGGAACTTTATGTAGCCAAGTAGTTACAATGAATTCTGTTTTGGCAAGCTTAGGACCAGATTCTGGCCAGGCTGTACATGATATACACAAAAGGAACTTTCACCATCCCTATTTTGTGCCCTTAAACAGAGGCTGGATGGGAGCATAGTGGAGCACAATGCCTGATTCTGGACATTACCTGCGGCAAAGGGGATAAGGAGAAGCAGGCTGAAGTCAAGCCAAAATGCCTCTTGGTTGGTTTAGGCACAACAGGGCCTTGTACTTGCCATTCAAGTCTATGACAGCCCAGAGAGGAATCTTGCATGGGACTTGCAAGTGTAAGGGATTGTCTCAGGGCAAGATCCCCAACTGATGTAAATCAGCCTGTCCCCACTGAAGTTAATGGGTATGTTCCCATTTGCACCAGCTGAAGATCTGGCCCATCATTCCCTTTTTCTTCCCCGTTTATTCCACCTCTACTGTTTATCAGAGGTAATTTAGAAGAAGCAGGGTTGTTGTGGCTCTGCTTACTTCTGAAAATCATTCAGTGGAGTCCTGCCAGTGCAGGACTCTGAGCAGAAGTGATTTGAATTTGCTCTTGTCTTGCTCTTATCAGATATTCAGGCTCCTGTAAGCAGTTAAATTAGCACACTGGCAAGTTAATTTGTTAAACCAGCCCCACCTCAAATATTCATAATTCTTATTTCAAATCTGCATCACTTCCCTTGACTCATGCTGTTACAGTCCGTTTTGCATGCCGTTCTGCTCCTCTCGTATCAATAAATTGCAAAACTTTTTAGACAAATTGGAAAACCTACAATCAACCAAACGTACCTCATTGAAAATGTGCTGCATGCAAGATGAATAGATAATCATGGAGTTTATCCAAATCTCTCAGATGGACGTCAAACAGTGGGAAAGCTTCGCTACTCCTCAGAGCTAATGCCTCCCAACCACCTTCCGAGCACTGATACATAATTCTAATTCTGTGTGTTGGCAATGCATTTTTAGGGTACTAACATACATAGAGCATGTTACATGGCCTGTTCAAAAATATCTAGGCAAACGAGTCCAGAAGCAAATGGCCTTATCCTCCGCTGACTTGCACCACATGTAATCCTTTGCACCCACGCACAGTGAGCAAAAAATCCTTCTGATCCCTATGCGGGGGCGGGGGTTGAGAAGGAGGAGGAAGAAATGGCACATAGCCAGCAATGCTAACCATATGCTTCTTGGGAAGACCCCAAGCTGGAGGCATCCCCAGCTGCCCAATTAGGGCAGGTTTACAGTCCCTTGGCAAGGCAGGAGTGGCACAAAAAGTGCATAATGGCTCTGAATATCTGGCTCCATATTTTCTTTTAAGTGTTTTGCAATATTTGAGTGTTATTTTCTCTGGTGGACTAACTCCATTAAAGTCACTATTTACACCAGCAGAGAATTTGGCCCTGAGGATGCAGATCCCCCTTTGCATTTTATATCTTATGGTCAGTTGGTATGATCCACATCAAAGCCAAGTAATCTGTCTTTATGAAGATGATATGCAGACGGAGGGGGGAACTGGGGAGGTGAAATCCAGCATGGAACCAGGTGCAGGGCTGCAGCACAGCCTCCAATAGCTGCTCGTTGAGGCTGTGGGCTTGAATAGCAGTCACAGCCCATCCACAGTCTTTGGACCGTGTGTCAGCATAATTGGATTGCACAATGACTTCCCCTGACTTGTCCTCTGCTATAAATTCCTTCAGTAGGTGTGACTGGTACAGAGACCCCTTCAATGGCGGGCGGGAAATACTTTAAATATCACTGCATGGCTGCTACACTGGTGGCCTCTCCCAGCTTCTGCACACAAGTTCCAAGTCAGCAAAGGGCCGTTGCAGGGGGTCTACAGCACCTAATACAAGCAGGGGGGAAATCTGCTGCAATGATGAAGCTAATGGGAAGTGAAGCGGGTGGTAGGACTGTGCTTCAGTCATCAACCACCTCAGGATAGCAGTTCAAAAACTGTTTAGGGGAAGATTATTGCTTTACTCTCTGCCTGACTTTCTAGAAACATCCTTTGTTAGTGTTGATGAGTTTCTTCCCCAACAAATGAAGAGTCCTCTGCAGAAGTCAAATGCTTCCTTCTGACCACTCATCAGTGGATAAGAAATAGAATCTTCTTCTTTTGTATGACTTGAATAGGTAGCAATGATTACAACTTTACATCTACATTTGACAGCCAGAACATTTTCCACAGCAGTGAACTGGTGAATGTCCTTCAGGCCCCTGGCCAAAGAATGAAGGGGACATTCAGATATGATGTGCTCTATCATTTGTGCCTGGTGACCACACTTGCATACAGGTGTTTGCCTCAAACATAATTGTTGCTACTTTCACTGGGAGGTTGGTAATGTGACATCCAGTGGCCGGTTGATGACATTGGTATGTTAGTGAATTTGCACAAAGCACAGAAACCACCACCACTTTACAGGAGCACCACATGAAGGTTGTTGTCTTGCTTCCACAAATAGAAATAAAATAGTTCACTCTGTTTTTTTTCCTGTGGAAAAGGCGGAGAGACTGTGGAAAAAAAAAGTGACACTTTGCTCAAGAGCAAAATGCTTTTTATGACTAATTTATGCCATTTTTCTTCTTATCAGGCTAGAAAATAACAAATGAAAGCATCATGCATTTTTAAAAATACTTTTATTTATTTATTTCCTTTCAATAACAGACAAGCAGCATCTGAGGCAGTGCATCACACAGTTTTTACAATGAATTTGTTTTGAAAAGGACAACTCAACAGTGAATTGCTTTTGTTGCTTATGACCAGTGAATGCCCCACCTAAAGGATTCTCCCACAGGGAGGAGAGTTCATTTTTCTCCTTAGGACGAATTTCTGTCTGTAGGTGAAATTCATCCAGAGAGTAAGATCAACAGGAAATCTGCCACAGCTTCTGAGTCCACATCTGACTTACAGAAAGGAGGTCACGAGCTGAACAGAGATATGTAGGCATCCCTAACGTTACTACAGGAAGGGTCTTTTTGACAGCTCATCAGAGACAGAACAGGGATGGGAGCAAGCTATGGCAGGCCATGGATCCACATTTAGTCAGTTACCCAAGTGCCCCACTCAAGTAGTGTAGAAGGACTGCAGCTACTACTTCAGCCTCTAAGCTATTGTCATAACCATTAGAAGTACTGTTCTGCAGCCATTCTCCCTGGCTTTAAGGTCTGAGATTCACCTTCCAGACCCACCACATCTCTCCTAAATAGATTGCAATTACATGAGGTTTATGCGACAAGTGGATTTCACCCAGAATGTGTATTGGTCACATCCAATAAACCTGTGAAGGTGTATTATATACCTTTTAATTATATATAATTATATATTATATGATATATAATTATATACCATTTAAGTACCACCTGTGAAGGTAAAATATATACTCATGTAGTGAAGATCTCAAGAAGTATTGTAACTTCCTGTAACAGAGTGGCCTTCCTGCTAGGAAGGGGTCAGGTGTTTTGTATAAAAGCTAACAGTGGCTCAACTGAAGAGGAGCTGGGCTCCTGCAGTAGACCCCGAACCAGGGGGGTTGAAGGGATGGGTGTTTGAAATTCTGTCTGGATCTTTGCTGAGTTGTTCCCCCAAGACTTTGTCCCATGGCAGAGGCAGGCAATCTCATCTAACTTGTATATTAATTAAAGCCATTTACTCAGTTATAACAACCTACATTGTCATAGGCTATATAGGAGAAAAACCATAAAACTCCCCAGAACAAATGCAAGTACTAGCAAATACTAGCAAATAGCAAAACTTCTTAAAATGCAATAACAGCTGTCTAGGCAGTTGATTAAATATCAAACAAGTAACTTACTTGCTGAGGAGGGAAGACCGGGCAGCAGGCAGCCTGAAAGCTAGTCCGAGAAACACTGTTGCTTGCAGGGGTTCATTTGTAATTGTATTGGGAGCATACTGGATGCCAGGCTACAGGCAGGAAAATGGTTCAGTAGGAGCTCCTACTACTGGACTCTGTTCCTCAAAGTGAGTGTTTATGGAAAGGTACTGAGAGCTACAGTTAGCAGGCTAGCGCTTGGATTGCCTTCAGCACTTGCCTCTGAGCCTGTGGTGCACAGAATGTCTACTAGACACCTAAGGGAGGCAGGTATACCACAATACTTGCAGCAACCCCTTGCACTGGTGTCACTATGATGGCAGCAAGTGCAGCTACAGCCGTAGTACAAGCTACAGTATCTGTCTGACAGAGCTATCAGGGCAGTAGCTCCGTAGAAACAGAACTCTCATTTTGAATGTCGACAACCACACCTTTCATCCACTAGTCTGCAGTACATATGTTGTTTTCTTTGGCAAGAAACCACCTAGATATCACTTAAACATCTAGGCCAAGTTTTTGAAGCTATTTACAGGGGTGGACAACCTGACCCTGAGAAGGAGCCAGAATTTACCAATGCACATTTCCAAAGAGTCACAGTAATAGTCAGCAGCCCCCATCAGCTTCCCCTGGCTCCCAGTGCCTCCCACCCACCGTCAGCCCCACCGATCAGTGCCTCCCCCTCCCTCCCCACACCTCCCGATCAGCTGTGGCATGCAGGAGATTCTTGGGGGGGAGGAGCGAGGGTATGGCAGGCTCAGGGGAGGGGATGGGAAGGGGTGGAGTGGAGCAGGGCAGGGCCTTTGGCAGAGCCAGTGGTTGAGCAGTGAGCACCCTCCGGCACATTGGAAAGTTGGCGCCCTAACTACAGCCCCGGAGTCGGTGCCTATACAAGGAGTCACATATTAACTTCTGAAGAGCCACATGTGGTTCTGGAACCACAGGTTGGCCACCCCTGCTATTCAGATGCTGCTGAGCTTGATTGTCAATAGAATTTAGATTCCTAAGTGCCTAAATCCCTTTTCAAAATGAGATTTAAGCACCTAAATCATTTAGATGTTGCAACACTGAGCACAGCAACATCTAAATAGCTTTAAAAATCTGGGCAGTAAGGCCTGATTAAAAAACAATACCTATGTAAAAATGCATGGGTAATTATATACTTAATTTGCATATGATCGCACATACAAGTCACATTGAAGCCTGCAAGTGACCAGTTGCATGCCTGTATAATGGGTTATTTAGAATTGTAAATAGCCAGTTTATTTGCACAACTCTGGCAATTGTGTGGCCAAATTAAGCATGCCGTTGAACATGCAACTTTGCACATGTAATTGCATACATGAATTTTTGAAAAAATCAGTACTGCAAAACCCGAGGAGCTGTTTGCTCTTGTTGGTTTTAATGTTACAGGTGAAACTCCTATTTCAACCCAAGACATAGTGAAAGGGACTTATTGGTAGGATTTTCTGTTCAGGTTAGTAGAGTGACCCACAAGGAAAAATAAAGCAGTATAGTCTTCTCAGTCCAAATTATGTCAGTTTACATGTTTGTTTCCTTGATGGGTACCAATCTGATTTGTTTCTGTGATCAGTGCTTTGGTTCTGTTCCTAACAAATATTTGAAATTGTGATCTTTCAGTAACATGACACTGGGGAAAGGCTATCTGGTGAAGGATTCCTCCAGATGGAGTGCCATTTTGCTGTTTATTTGAGAGCTGCAGGTGCCTGACATAAAACAACCATAGTTCTCACAGGACTAGTTCACTTTGTAAAATGTCATAAAGCATTACTAGTGGAAAATTGTAAATGCAAGGATCACTTTTGAGCTAGAGTATTCAGCTTACAGTATCTGTTTCTGCCTATCAAGCACACCTAAAATAAGAACATTTCTGCTTTTGGCTTCCCCCATCCACCTTTGACATCACTGAATTTGTTTTAAAGCAAACATAGTTGATGGATGTTTATTAAAGATATTACAGGACCTTTAAAAACATTGTTATTACCCTTTGTATTTACAAATGTTTTGATAAAAATCAAACTTTGGCAAAAACAAAACAAAAAACCCACTCAATTCTTTATTTAATCCTTCTACTTTATCACATTCACCATCTATACTATTCTCTAAAGATTTAATCTTCAAAAAGATTTTAAAGTATTGGACAGCAAAGTGGTTCTCACACTATGGTCAGAGGACCATAAAGCCCTTCAAGTGAATCCACTGAGATACTTGCATGACAGTGGCCATCATCCCATTGAACTACAAATTTTCAGTTGTTAGTTGTTCTGATTTATTGAAAAAAATGTTGAAAATGTGAGAGGCACCTATCTGAAAATCTCTCACTGCCTCAGATGTTTTATTTTTCTATTTTAAATATTGTTTCAACTGACTGATCAATATCAAATGGTCTGTAATTCCCCATATATAAATAAAAAAAAGTCTCTAGGGGTGACAAGTTATACATTTATGCATGTCCTGGATTAGGGCCTTAGTGAGAAGAGAAACAAGCCATATGAACATGTACGGAATAAGATCATTCTAGAGCCATGTTTCTTCACCTTTTTGATACTAAAACCCCACTTGCTGCCTTCCTAAACTGTCAGGGAGATCTCAGGCAGCGGAGCCAATCCATGGATGAGTCATTAAAAAACACTGCTCTAGAATGTTTAACTTTATTTAATATATAATATATTCCAATTGCATCAGTCTATCTTAGAAGCTTCTATTGAAATACCCCCTTATTTTAATGAGTCACTCTTTTTTTCTACCGAAAGAATAACAGGGAATATTCACTATTGCATAATGGCTATCAATTCATGGGGGGAAATTAATTCAGTCTAAAAGAACAAAATTTACCAAGGAATTAAAATGTTAATCTCAGAGCAGATAAAACAGGCTGGTATTTTACAGTCAATGATCAAAGTTGGTCCTAAATTCGTAAACTTGTAGACATAAATTGTGAGCTAAACTGGCATATTGAGGCCAAACTTTTTGTCCTTCTGTGACGTAGTCGTGTCCTGTAATCATCTTCTGCATCTGTCTCATTTGTGAGAGCAGACATCATTAGATTGGTGTGATGCTCTAAGGGAGGTACTGCAGTGAGCTGATGCATGATATGCCATTGACAAGATGGCATAATTCATTGCTAACATGGCTTTTATCATTGCCACTCTGAATTAATGGAGGGAGGAGGGAGGAGAAATGAAACAAATATACTCCTCTAATGATTTCCATTGAAACCATGAAAGCACTGACTAACAGTGGCTAATTCTCACTTCCTAACATGTATACTAAATGTTAATGAAATTGTGATAATATATAGTGTTAATTTAGCAGCACTGTAGCAGATACAATTTGTATAAAAATTAAGCAACAATAGCAAAATAATTGAAAGTGATAAAAATCTTTATCATTTATTCAGAGTTCGAATAGATAGATGTGTAGGTTGGAAATTAAAAATGAAGTGATTGTAGATAGATCATCCCAGTATTTTTGTGTGTGTGTGTAAACTATATTGGTAGACTTGAATTGCTGTGATCGATTGCAACTTGCACAGTATCAATTAGTCTCATAGTGTTTCTTCAGGGAATGCTATTATTATCCCAGAAGGATCGTAGAAATAGTTATGGCATGTTCCTGATCACTGAAAAAATTGCACTTCCATTATCTTGACGATATCCTACTTACACAGAACATGATCATACTCACAATATGTTCTTTTGATGATGATTAAAAGGTTTCAGGATAAAGGATTGTTGCATTTGCATTCTGTCTCTTAGAAGAATATCCAAGGTGATTCTCTTTTGAAAGTATAAAAATGTGTGTTTCTAACTCTCATCCAAGATTTAATAAAAACAATAACTCATTGGTATGTGGTGTAATCAGGCAATGAAAGCTTAGCATAATAAGGCAAAATAAAGTTACTAAAGTGACAGAATAAAAGTTTTCACTGAGCACCCAACTCAAAGGGGATCATATTACAATCCAAATAGGGTTTCACAAACTCTAATGCAGGGCTTCATTGCACTCTGACCTCCTTCTGACAACAAAAATTTCTACAAGACACTGGGTGGAGGGGCCGAAGGCAAAGCCTGAGCTTCATCGCCCAGGGCGGAAACCCTTGGGCTTTGGCTTACGGTGGGTCTTGGGTTTCTGCTTTTGCCCCAGGCCCCAGCAAGTCTAACTTTAGCCCTGACGACCCCATTAAAATGCGGTCGTGACCCACTTCGGGGTCCCAACTCATAGTTTGAGAACCACTGTTTCATATAACAGTTTCTAATTTACAACTATAAAATAGATTTTAAAAGTATAGTATTCTTTCTTGTGTTTCATTTCACTTCAAATTCAATATTTTAAAAAAAGTTTGGAAATTTCTCTTTCACTGAGAGAAAATTTGCAATGGGTTCCATGGGAGTAAGAAATGGAGAATTATAATAGTTTTCCAAATTGTTCATCACCCAAAAACCCCAGCTAAGAACAATGGGACCTGTTGGGTATTGAGTGCACTGGAAAAATCTATCTGAGTTTCAGTCTGAGATAACCTAAATGCATAGCCCCAAATTGAGCCCTAATTAAAGTAATGTCTTTGATAGAGCTGCATTCACTTGCAGTAGGCCTGGATCTGGCAAATGGAAAATCGCTGAACTTCAAATCTAGATTGCAGATTTATTTTAGAAATATATTAATAATCATCGGCATGCTCTGTAGAGTGGTATATGAAGTATTTTATGATACATTAACCATGTTATCAGGATTACACAGAGAAAAGAAAATGCATTGCTCCAAATTGTTAACTTTCACCTAATTAGCTGTTATGTCCCATCTAAGATTAATGATACTGCTTCAGTGTAGTCTACAGAGTCATCATTTATAAACAAAGCCTGGGAAGCAAACTCTGGGTTACAGAATATTTCTACCCGTTTTGAGAGAATGAACCCCAGACATAGTTTAGTGGGCATTATTTTTTTGTTTTGTTTTACTTTTGGTTATATTGTTACTAGTTTCTTGGAAAAAGGGGGATGATTGCTTTGAAACCCCTGGAGAGAACTGGATGACAAAATCTCAGGAAGGCAAAGAACCTTTCCAAACAAACACACTCCCTGCAGAAACAGAGTTGTTGATCTCCTCAGCAAAAACCCTACCTTAATGTAGCACTAATTAATTACATCCTCTTGACAAGAGACACCTAAAACACCTCACATTTTGTCATCATGCAGTAGCATACAAATGACAAGTTTTGACAAGTATCTATTCGTTGTTTCCAGAATTTGCTTGGAGTACGACAAGTGTACTTTAAGCTATTATGCCTTGGTGCTCTTTAATCAATCATCCTTTACTTTTCAACTTAATTCTAGTTCAGTTAAACATGTCCAGCTCTGCATTGTGTGCACTATCAATAGAGGTGTGAGGTCTCAGGCAGAACATTAACACAGTGATAGCAATCACACACTCGATTAATGTTTTTACATTCAGGAGGATCCTAGCAGCAGAGTATTTTGATCTTACATTGTAGATTCACTTTCTGCAAGAACCCCCCACATCAGGAACTGGCATGGTTTGCTCCTTTTCTGTCTGGCTCATGTAGTGTCACTCTTTAGGGCTGCCTTTTTTTTTCTTTTTTTTCTGAAGTGCCACACTGAATCCCTAGTTGAAAGCTTCCATAGCCTGAGATGCTAATGAAACAATGGAACAAACTGCAAAACAGGATTATTGCAACTTCCAGACTGAGGGTCTCCTCTGCAGAAAGTGAACTGAAAAAATAGGAGCGAAATCCTCTTTTTGCTCCTATCTAGAGTAGAGGCTATGCTTAGCAGTACACAGTTCAGAAAAAGTGGAACTGATTGAGAAGGGGAACTAAAATTCAAGTTCAATGAAGCCAGGGATTACACACAGGGACTCACATTTTATTGTGAAAAATCACGAAAGGGTATGTACAAGAGAGAGTGCTACGAAATCTTACACATTCCTGTCCCAAATAATATCCAGTATAAATGCTACATGAATAACAAGAACAGAGAAAATTAGGCTTTAAGTTCAAAGGGAGGGAACCTGAATCTATACTGGAACCAAGTTTGGCTTCCAGAGATTGCTGACTGGGATTAGCCAGGCAGAAGTGTTTTGGCCTTCCTCAGAGATCTGGAGGTTAGTGTGTGAGGCACAGTGGAAACCCCATAGAAGGCAAGATTGCTCCAAATACAGACGTTTGCCCTCTCAGGTTTTGGGGGCCACCCTTTTCTCTAACCTATTGGAGGCATTCTAACTAGAAAGCAGGAACCAGTTCTCTATCTTTTTCCTTGCCCCCGAAGTGGAGCTTTTCCCAAGTAGTCATAGCTGTTAGCTGAAAGCTTTAGAGATTTTAACACAGTGAATATTGCTGTCTATTATAGACCCTGTGACTTAGGGATTTCCTTCAAACTGAGTTGTGAAGGAATCTATGCTTCCTTGTACTGTGAACCTGATGGTGAAGAATCAGAGTGGTCTTCAGCCGATCAGGTCAGCCATCACTGATGGGGCCAGTTCATGGTTAGCAAGATCAGAGTCATCCAGGAAATGTGAACATGAAGAGCCTAGGAATAGAGATTTGCGGGAGACTGCATATATTAGAGAGTAAGGAATATGAAATTTATTAATCTTCCAGGATCCCAAAAAGCTGGTATTATAGCATTCTTCATTGACTTTCTGGAGGCAACCCTCATTCATCTGGGAGGAGGCCTCTTCAGTTTAGTCAGCATGTCTGATTATCAAACATACCAAACAATTATATTGCTCTGAGGGAAGCTAGATGGCATTCCGTCCTGCCAGTCAGGAACATAACTTTCTGGCCAATCTCTTGTTCTTGGTATCATCACTGATTTTGACATAAGACACTTTTGCCATATTATCGGTCCTCATCAGGAAGGCCAGACTCACTGCCTGAAACTTAGAGAAATGGACATGTAGAACTGGCTTCCTAGGGGACCATATGCTGTGTGATGAAAGAGCACTTCTCTCCCCCAGAGATTCTCCACCCCAAGAGATTTTCATCAATAGTGATGACTAAGGCCAAGATTTTGTCAATGATATTTTAGTACAAGTCAGGGACAGGTCACAGGCAATAAAGCAAAATTCATGAAAAATATTAAAAATATCCATGACAAAATGGAAATCCACTGGGCAAGTGTGGGGCAGTTTGGAGCACTGGGGGCCCCTACCACTAATGGGAGCTCAGAGCTCCAGGATCCCCCTCCACCCGTGGCTTGGAGTTGCTGGGGTCTGCCTGCCGCCCATGGTGGCGGGGAGCTGTGGAGGTCCTCCTTCTGCCCAGAGGAGCTGGGGGCAGCGGGGATCCCCCTACTGCCTCTGGGGGTTGGGAGCTCTGGGGGTCCCCCACTGCCCATGGTGGCAGGGGCTGCGAGGATCCTCCTGCTGTCTGCAGTGGCAAGGAACTGCTAGGATCCACCTGCTGCTTGTGGCGGCGGGGATCTGCAGAGGTCCCCCTGCCACCCATGGGCTGCGGAGTACCCGCGCTGCCCATGGTGGCTCAGACTCAGCTCCCAGCCACTGTGGGAGGTGGTAGGACCTTGAAGCTCTCAGCCACCAAAGTCATGGAGGTATTTGGAAGTGACGGAATCCGTGACTTCCGCAACCTCAGTGACAAAATCGTAGTCTTAGTGATGACTGGTCTCTGCAAAAGTTGTTGGTTGTGGGGCATCCCTCTGGAGAGATCATCTGGCACCTCCCATTATAATTGTGACTGGATGCTTGGTCCAGGAGAAACCTGATCTATAGATCAAGCTCAGACATCACAGAGACGAGTGCGGTATAGGAAACTAAATAATATAGGTCTCCCCATGTGTATCCCATTTGCCAGAAGGTGACTTATGTGTTTCCTGACACCATGGACCACCTCTGTGAAAAGGGGACATCATGCACAGCATTTTCACAGTGCGTTGAGCAGTCTCATTCCCTGTAAGGAAAATGTTGTGGCCTCTTTTTTCCTGAGAGGGATAGCCCAGGCTCTGTTTTTTTTTTCTTCCCCCAAGACAGCCATGAAGTGGGAAAGTAGTTGAGAAGGAAATTTTGCTGTTTTTGAAATTTACAACAAACTACGAGTGATGAAGGAACACAGACTTCTGGGTCTCTCTCAAACTCCAGATACTTGTGTCTTTTATGACCCTAGGCATGTCTATATGAGTTCTTACTGTGTGTGGCAAGCTGAGGTGTAAATCTACAACACCGCAGTGTGCCACACACTAAGAGTCTGTGTGGACCCTGATACTATGCACTAAAAGTTCCCTAGTGCACTTTGCTGTACCAGAGTTTGAAACAGCAGTACATCAAAGCACACTACAGAACTCTTAGTGTGCATCAAGAGGGTCCACATAGACAGTAGAACGCTGGAGGTTTACATCCCAGTAAGTGCTCAGGTAGACAGTGGCTGCTGCTGCCACCATCTTAATCTATGTAAAGACACTGGAAATGAAGAAAAGACCAAAGAGCAAAACAGTCTATTGAAAATACTGTTGGCCCAGAGTAAAGTATTTTACATGTGAGTGGGAGTGCGCAGATAGATGTCTCTCCTGTTTATTGATGTGAAGGACCTCCTTGCTCCAGAGTTGCAATGACCATCCAGGTAGATTCTCTTAAATTTCCTGTAGACAGCAAAGGAATTGAGCCATTTGAGATCTAACAGTAGGTTGAGGAACCGTGCCCATGCGGCACTTCAGAGAGCAGATTTCTGACCTGGAACCCTTGTTAATGCTATAATGCCCAAGGAGTTAGATCCATTGCCTCTGTTTTCTGGTTGGGGATGGGATTATTCTGTCCAGTCTGCAAGAATGTCTCAATGACCACATTAGTATCCAGATCAGCTCATGAAGAGTACACAGCGATTATCCATGATATTCCCGCACTGCTGCTGGAAGAACATGACTTGATTCCCAGTGTCAAAATCTCTCCTTGGCTGGGATAGGAGACTTTGGTGGCTTATTTCTGTTTCAGGGTGTCCTCTTCTGGTGAGATCTCTAGAACCACATCTTATAATAGGATGTGTAGGGAGACTGGTGGTAGGAAGAGAGGAGGTAGATATCTTTGGTTTTCTCATCAGGTAGAGTTTTAGTGAAGGCTTCTCCCAAAAGCTGCTCATCCTTAAATGGATTGAGGATTATTGTGTTTGGTCTGGAACTACGCTGCCTCTAGTATATCAGTCACAAGGATGTCCTCCCTGTGAAGTTATTGTAAAGAAGAAAAGAACCAATAGAGACTACATCTAGGGATGAATCATACAGAAAAATGCTGCAAAACGAAAGCTGGCCCAGGTGAGAGAGGCAGGTAAGAGAGCAGGCTGCATTGTGATTGGGCAGTGAAGGTAAGAGTTGCCTAGTGTCATAAATATAAAGGGAAGGGTAAACGCCTTTAAAATCCCTCCTGGCCAGAAAAAAAAATCCTCTCACCTGTAAAGGGTTAAGAAGCTAACGGTAACCTCACTGGCACCAGCCCAAAATGACCAATGAGGAGACAAGATACTTTCAAAAGCTGGGAGGAGGGAGAGAAACAAAGGGTCTGTGTGTCTGTCTATATGCTGCTTTGCCGGGGATAGACCAGGAATGGAGTCTTAGAACTTTTAGTAAGTAATCTAGCTAGGTATGCGTTAGATTATGATTTCTTTAAATGGCTGAGAAAAGAATTGCGCTGAATAGAATAACTATTTCTGTCTGTGTATCTTTTTATAACTTAAGGTTTTGACTAGAGGGGTTCTCTATGTTTTGAATCTAATTAGCCTGTAAGGTATCTACCATCCTGACGTTACAGGGGGGATTTCTTTACTTCTATTTACTTCTATCTCTATTAAAAGTCTTCTTGTAAGAAAACTGAATGCTTTTTCATTGTTCTCAGATCCAAGGGTTTGGGTCTGTGGTCACCTATGCAAATTGGTGAGGCTTTTTATCCAACATTCCCCAGGAAAGGGAGGGTGCAAGTGTTGGGAGGATTGTTCATTGTTCTTAAGATCCAAGGTTCTGGGTCTGTAGTCACCTAGGCAAATTGGTGAGGCTTTTTACCAAACCTTGTCCAGGAAGTGGGGTGTAAGGTTTTGGGAAGTATTTTGGGGGGAAAGACGTTTCCAAACAGCTCTTCCCCAGTAACCAGTATTTGTTTGGTGGTGGTAGCGGCCAATCCAAGGACAAAGGGTGGAATATTTTGTACCTTGGGGAAGTTTTGACCTAAGCTGGTAAAGATAAGCTTAGGAGGTTTTTCATGCAGGTCCCCACATCTGTACCCTAGCGTTCAGAGTGGGGAAGGAACCTTGGCACCTAGTAACCGTTAAGGAAACACAGCCACTGGAGTCAAAGTCAAGAACAGTAGTATCCAGATTCAAGATAGGGTCCACAATGTGGGGCTGGAAACGGAGGAGAGGCTTTTTCAGAAACATCCTTTTTCTTGTTGTCTCAAGTCTGAGGACTTCCTTCTGGAACTTAAAAATCCTACACAAACAATATCTGAATAGTCAATATTTTTCCATCAATAGGTTTTAAAAAACCCTATATGGTTTCACCATTTTTTTTTAGTGTTACCCAAATTAAATAACATATACCAAGGGAGTGAAAAGCAGTAGCAAAGGAAACCATAATTGTGGAAGGAAAGATGATTAATAAATTACAATCTCTGAAAGCTCATTAAACTATTGTGTACAAAATGAAACCTATCTTAGAACTGTGAAGCCATTGAAGTGCATTTATATAGAGAGCATTTATATTGTATGTAAGCAACATTACGCAATAGGGTTTGCACTTGCCACTAGAGAAGTTTAAATGAAGGGCCCTGCCAGATTGCCAAATCATTGCAATCGGAGATTTCAACCCCTTTGCTAGAAAACATGGAACACAGATACGCTGCTAAGGAAATACATAATTGCAAGTTACATAAGCAGTCTTTTTCATGTCGTGGATACCATCACATCTACAAGAAGCCCACTTCTGCCTCCTTTGAGCTCCAAACTCACATCTATTTTTAGAATTAAACATTTTTCAAATACTGAAATATTCAAATGAGATTTTTCTCCATTTTTGCACAACTACACTTTTGAATTTTGGCCCAGGTCAGACGTGCTAACAAAAAAGGTGCCCCAAGTCCTCCTTTTCTTTTTGCGAATACAGACTAACACGGCTGTTACTCTGAAACCTGTCAAAAAAGTTTTGTCTCAGTATTGCAGACAGAAACCAGAAGCTCTAAGAAATCGTATTCTTGCAAGATCTGCAATAACTGTTGTTGAATCAAGGTTCAGACAAATTTCAGATAAGCATCCAGATGTTTAGATGCTTTTAAACACTGACACAACCATCAAATCTTTGATTACTCATCAATAACTGATGTGTATCTGCGTTACTTGAAATCTGTCATATTTTATTTTAAAAAAATATGTTTATTTGATTTATTTTAAATTTGAGTGCAAGGACAATTAAACTGTTTTGTTTGTTTATCCCATATCAAACATTAGTTTTCTAATATCTGTAGGTGATTCTTCCACACTGGCAATTTTACTGCACACACAGCAGCTGAATGTGACAGAGAGGTGTTGCTTCCTGCTGTTGGCTTTGGCTGCTCTCTCATCCCCTTTTCTCTCTCTAGCTCTCTTTAATCATACAGTTTTACTTTGAAAAGACGTGTGCAAACAGAATAGAGGGAGGCATCAGATGTCTGACACCCTCATTTGCGGCAGTGTCAGAGATGAGCAACAATACCATATAAATCTACAAAACATTTCCGTCCTTACTGCTGAGGAAACAGAAGTCACATCTGTGAAAATAAAGTAAGCAGCAGTTTTTAAAGTCAGTATTTGCAAACCCTTACCTTATTTTGTGCGTATCCAATTTCTGTTTCCAAGGGAACAGACAGAGGAGGAGGAATCAGTAGCTAATGGTTTAAGTAAGCAAGTACTCGAGCTTTCAGTTGCTCGCTTCTATGTTGCTTTGTTGCTTTGCTAAAGTCACAGATAATAACACTTTGGATAATTAAGAAAAAAACATGAAAAATAAACACACCTTTAGTCAATAGTCATGTGCTTCAAAACAAAAAGAATTTGGGGATAGAGGTGGGATTTCAACATGGAGCTTCTCGGCAGGCCAAAAGAGGGAAAGAGGGGGATGAAGACAGAATTCCTAAAAAGCTTATATTCTAGTAACATAAATCAGAGGAAGTTACTGTAGCATTGTGTTAAATACATGTTCTGCCTCCATTTCCCTGTTGTATGCTTCAAGGACATCAGCTATTATTTTGTCCTGGGCAGGAGGACTGTTATCAACACAGCTCTGAGAAGGCATGCAAATGGGATGAGCCTAGAGCTAATGTGGCCACTATCTCCAGGCAGCTGCAGACTACCCCTTGCTATAAAATTCTGGGGTCATTTCCCAACCTGTAGTGTAATGTTGGAAAAAGTAAGGTAGGGACTCCATGTCAGGTAATTTCAACAGTCCAGAGTTTGCAGAGTTTTCCAAGGAGAGAGAGACCTGGGAATTATAGTGTGCACAGATCAGGTCTGCATGCAAGACAGTAAGATCTAAAGCAGCCACATTGTTTCTAGGAGTTCCACTAAATATAAAGAACGAGGAATATTTGTGGCACCTTAGAGACTAACACATTTATTTGAGCATAAGTTTTCATGGGCTTTAGCTCAAATAAATGTGTTAGTTTCTAAGGTGCCACAAGTACTCCTCTTTCTTTTTGCTGATACAGACTAACATGGCTACGACTCTGAAACCTGCCACTAAATATAGGCTCTCAACTTGGTTTCCTTTGGTGTTTTCTGATACCAGATAACTGACGTTAATCTAGCCAAAATATCACTGACAGCGTAGTTTTATTTCCATTCAGGTTGCTTATCCTTATCTTTTGCACTAATATATCTTCCATCAACCTCCTTGTTTTTTTTAATTCAAATAAAACATTAGTTAGTAGAATCCAACTACTGTACTTAGTGTATGACTATAAATAACCCCCATAAAAACTAATCATGTTGTTAACTCTCATCATTAACACTTCTACAAAACTCCAAAGCATTCTTATGATGTAACAATAGAACTATAAAAAGAAAAGGAGTACTTGTGGCACCTTAGAGACTAACACATTTATTTGAGCATAAGCTTTTGTGAGCTACAGCTCACTTTATCGGATGTTGTAGCTCACAAAAGCTTATGCTCAAATAAATGTGTTAGTCTCTAAGGTGCCACAAGTCCTCCTTGTCTTTCAATAGAACTATATAGTCTCATCAACCCAATGCTATTCTGTACTGGAAGGGAGGTGCAGAGTGGAGGCCCTAGGTGCCACAAGGAAAGAAATCCCCTTTAGAAGGAAAGAGAGATGAGCCAACAAGCATTTGCATTAATCACTCATCTGGCTAGAGGGTAGAACTCATGAAATAATAACTAATAAGGTCTTCATTGGCTTTTAGATCTGGCCCTCATAATCCCCACAATTACAACTCTAAAACCAGCCTGATTTAAATACAATTCCAAACTACATAAGAGCCCCCAGTAAGCATGTGGGCATTTGAAAAAATATGCAGAAATAAAAATACTCACCTGCTGTGTCCTGCTGCATCATCATACATCTAGTAACAATTCTAGCACTGACAATAACTGTTACAGAATTAAGTCCGTTATTTAAAGTGCAGAAGCTCAGTGCCATTTACACCAATTTGGGAAATATAAAAAGAACAAATGAAAAAGCAAACAATAAAACAAAGAATGGGCTGGATCCTGCCCTCAGGTGCTCATGAGCAAGTACTGTTGAGTGGAAGCTGCTCTCAAGTATCTGCGGGCAACAACTGAATGTGATGGCTAAGCCATCTGTGAATGTCTAACTGCTCTAAGAACAGTAACCAAGCAAGCAACTGAGATGCTATTTAGAAGCAAATGTACTGTACATATTTTTGTTTCACACATGATTTTGGGGATGGAACATATGTGGCCCAAATCTTGAGCATCATTAAGATATGAGAAAAGGCAGACTGGGTTTAGGCCTCAAAGAGTATGTCAACACTACAATTATACACCAGGAGCTGGCCCATGCCAGCTGACTTGGAGGACTTGGGATACAGGTCTGTTTAATTGTGATGTAGCTGTCTGGGCTCAAGCTGCAGGCTGAGCTCTGGGACCCTCCCACTACACAGGGGCCTATACCCAAGTCTGAATGTGTACACTGCAATTAAACAGTCTCATAGCCTGAGCCCGGCAAGCCCAAGTCAGCTGTCACGGGGCCAGCCACAAGTGTTGTTTTTCATGTCTTCAGAGAGGACAAAAAAGAAGACAAGGATGTTTGTGAGACTGGCAGACTTTAAATCAAACAGGTTTCCATGAGCTGTGGTAATTACATTGAGAAAATAAAAGGGATCAATGAAGAGGTACTTAAGGTAATATTTAGGCAGATTTAATTGATTTCAATGGTGAATTCTACTTAAAATCCAGTAGTATAATTTATTAGTTCCCACTTGGTATCACTTTTCACTCCTGCCATTCTCAAGCTCCCATCGATTTGAGTAAAAGATATTTTATTATCTGCCCTCCGTAATCAAACAAACCCCCCATGGAAGCCAATGGGAATTTTCCTGAATATGGATTGCAGAATTTGGCATTTAATGATTCATAGCAATTGGAAGTTCCTTCTAGTTGGTAAGGCTTGTATTATGTCTTCCAATGAGAAGTCTCACAAAAAAGATGATGAAAAATGGCTACATGATCTGATCTACATGGTGCTATCAAACCCATGTGCCAAACACTCTATACCAAGAAGTGGAAGTCGTAAACAGCTAGGTATCCAAGCAGCTAGCATGTGTAAAAAGTGGTTGGAACTCCCACAGGTTAAAAAGTCATCTAAATGTATACAGCAACAGTGAAACATGCTAATTTCCTCAGCCTCTATAACCCTCCCCCCAAACCCTTACCTTAGGTAGCATGCATTCTAGGTGGGTACTAATTTGAAAATGGTTAATTAGCATGGTTTACCCATCCATTTTGTAATTTATGTTGCACGGCCAATGTTAATGGTATTTACGGTAACCTTAATTTGCTATGCTTTTAAAACACAGCTAAGAAAGGTGGGAAGTGTATCATAGGATTCAACAATCATTTGTCTCCAATTTTGACACCCTGCTTTTGTGTGTGAATGTGTTGCGAATATTCTACTTTGATTCTAATGACAGAACAGTTCAGCACTTTTGCCCAGTGCAAGGACTTTGGCACTGTAATTTTTCACTACTACTTCCCCTCATAGAAAGGAGCCATCCAATGGCTTTATTGTGAGTAGATCATTATAGCTTTAGCAAGAAAGTCACCCATATAAGTAGCCTTCCAAGGGTGGCCAAGTGGCTTTAGACTGTGATTTAAGCTATGATTTTCAGAGATATCTAGGGGATTTGGAAGCTTAGGAATCTTTGAAACATCACAGTCTCAGCTGGTAAATCTGCTTGACAATTTAGCAAGGATGTTTGCCTGTGGAACATATGTAAATTCTTCCCATATCCTTTACCATTAAGTCTTGAATATTGATCTCATATATAGGGAAATTAATTTAATCATTGAATAGCATGCCATATTTTTGCATAATAGTGATATTTCCCAGCTTTTCTTCAGTGTATAATGGTGACAGGCATTTATCTTGGGCTGGGACTATATGTGATTTTAGTAAGTGGTCATTTAGTGATCACAGTATTGTCTCAGGAAGAGCAAGATGTCATTTCCAGTTAGGAAAAAATGTTTTCTCGTTACAATAGCCAAATGAGAAAAATGAGCATGATGCTGAAGTGAATGCTATGTAATGGCCAGGAAAGCATCTCAGTATGGTAACAATTTACAACAACGGAGACATCTAATTTATTTTATGATCCAAACAAGTCACAGCTTTAACTTCCAAGTACCTCCTAGGCATCCTCTTTTATTGATGTAAAAGATGAGAGAATTATAATTCATTATTTTAGAGAAAGAGAGAGAGGCCATTTATAAATAACTTTACCACAGTATGTGAACAAGGAAAGAAGAAACTAGCCTTTGATACAGCACAAAGAATGGTGATCTGCTAGAATCCGTGATGACAACAACAAATAAGTCGTACAAGAGAGAGGGGAATGTTGCAAGCCTTCAGAGCGAGAGGCTATTGGCGGCTAGCATCAAGAAACAGAGGCTATGGAAGAGAAAGATTGGTTGCTGTGAATGGAGAAGGCTTTCAGTATGTGTGTGTGTGTAGTAGAGGGGGGTTAAAACATTCCAACTTCTAAATGTTCTTGAACCAAAGTTACCTTCCCCCTCCCCCCCATTTTTACCCTTCCCTGGTGCTGACTGGTCACCTAACCCACATCCAGACCAAAGTGTCAGCACTGATTCTAGTAAAAATGATAAGTCAATTATTGAAAAAAAAAATTCTCTCTGTATGGAAAAGGCCTTGTTCTAAACCCTTAAAGGAACATCCTCAACTAGTCTAAATTGGGCTAGCTCTGTTGATCTCAATGGTTCTATGTCAATTTACAAAACCTGTCCCCTATTATCCATATGCCTCAAGGAACATGTACAAACATCAGTACACTGGAATTTCAGAAAAGATAAATTCTCATTTTTTTAGGAGTTTGATTACAGATAATGCCTAGAGTGGGAAATGCAGATAAGAGCAAGACAATGAGGAGTATAATGAAAAGAGATGGTAATAAAGTGTCTGAGCAAAATAACTCTACCAGTTAGCGAGGGTTGAAGGAAGATAAATAGGGTCACTGTGATGTACTTTAGCAGCCACGCCTTGATGGGTGGGTTGGGGAAATAACTAAGAATGTACTTTAGGCAACATAAAACAAAATGTCAGTCTGGTTTATTTGAACTGTAGGTGCTATTCGGCATGGATGGTTTGTACAGTGTCTTGCACAATGGTACCCTGATTCTGCCTCGTGCCTTGATGCAATACTGGAAGATGTATTTTATACACATAAAATCAATAATATTTCTGAACTTCAGACAATCCAAATTTCAGATAACCGAGCCTTAGATAATCAGAATTGACTCATGAATGAGAAAAGGCTTGTCCTACATTGTGTCTTCATGGTGTTTTAAAAAAAGCTAACAGTTTTTTTTACAACTGTTTTACAAGTGTCTCACTGTCCTTAAAATGCCATGCAATCTAAGATTAAAACAATTAAGGCTATCTTCATGTAATGAAATATGTGGATTATAAAGTAAAATCCACATACTGTATAAATTTCTGTATGTGTACATAGCTAAAACCTATTTATATTTACTTTTAGAAGACTTAGAGTAACTAAAGGTTATGCGTTTGTTGTTGTTAAGTCGTGTGGACAACCTATCCCTCAGTTATAAGGAACAGTGTAAAAAAATTATATGTTTGAAGCAAAGTTGCTTTGACATAATTTCCACTTCAGTTCATTCATTTTATTTCCATAGTTAAGCCAAGTAGCATCCACTCTGAAAGGTAAGGGACCTCTGGGCTTCCCTAAAGCAGAAGTTTTTGTAAGGCAGGCAGGTCTGGAAACTTACAATGGCTCATCTGCTAGTGCAGTGGGTCTCAACCTTTCCAGACTACTGTATCCCTTTCAAGAGTCTGATTTGTCTTGTGTACCCCCAAGTTTCACCGCACTTAAAAACGTATAAAATATGAAAATGCAACAGTGTCACAGCACACTATTACTGAAAAATTGCTTACTTTCTCATGTTTACCATATCATTATAAAATAAATCAATTGGAATATACATCATGTATTTACATTTCAGTATACAGTAAACAGAGCAGTATAAACAAGTCATTGTCTTAGAAATTTTAGTTTTTACCGACTTCGCTAGTGCTTTTTATGTAGCCTGTTGTAAAACTAGAAAATAGCTAGATAAGTTGATGTATCACCTGAAAGACCTCTGCGTTCCCCCAGACATACACATACCCCTGGTTGAGAACCACTGTGCTAGTGTACTTTCTACATTTCAGAGCTGATCGGTGGCTTCACAAAGCATAGTACCTCCCTTTAAGACTCCACCGATTGATTGATTTTTAATATACACTTATTCCAAGCAGTCCACCATAGCTGAACATACAGTCCTTTGAACCTCAAGAACCCACTGCCATTCATCCCTTAAGCATTTCTTTCATTTTCATCAAATATCCATCAGGGAAGGATAATCTCCCAGTATGTTTGGCGTTAAAGAGACATAAGAAGTCCGGCAGACACAACTGCCAATGCTCAATGACCCTGTGTGGGTGCTGGTATGGGAAGAATAGTTTCTTGACTGACTGTATCTATGTAGCATTAGCTAGATTTGGCATATGGTACTTCATTACAGAGCAACAGAAACATTATGCTCCAGAGTATGTTCCCATCCTCATCCCCCAGTTTCCCTGAGATATCCTGACCTATCCTTCACCACATAAGACCACACCATTATCACCAAGATGGCCCAGTGCTTGAATGAGATCAGCTCATGCATGAACAGCTTTCTTAAGCTGAATCCAAGCAAGACAGAAGTGATGCTGAAGAACAGAGGAAAGTACTTTGAAGATTTTGAAGCCCTGGAACTCACAGTTGGGTAAAGGGCCACACCCACAATTGCTCAATTCAATCCATTGTCTAGGAATACTGTTGGATTCTTCACTGATGCTGAGCTCTCACACAGCAGCATCCACAAGTGACACTTTTGTGTTATTTCCTCTTGGCTAGGAAATTCTGTCTCATTCTGGCCTCAGTTACTCATGCCTTTGTCATCTATTGGCTGGATTACAGCAATGGAATATCTCTGCTCTTGAAGCCTTCAGCACTTAGGAAACTCCAAATAGATCAGAACACAGAAGTGCAACTCCTCAAACAGAAGCTACCATAAACATATCAAACTTGTCCTCCATTCTCTACACCAGTCTCTCATAGAATTTTTACTCAGGCTCGAAGTATCAACCCTTAGTTTGAAAGTGCACTATGATCTGGACCCAGGATATCTAAAAAATAGTCTGAAGTTCTGGAATGAAGACTGTGGTTGACAGCTACACGCCTCTGGAAAAATGGAACTCAAAAATAAGAGTAAAGTTCATCTGTGAGTGAGACAGAACTTTCTCTGGGGGCTATTCTGAGACTATAGAATGAATTCCACCAGGAACCAAGGACCACTGCAAACCTCACAACTTTCCACTTCAAGTACAAAGTGCATTTCTCTGATCTTCCCTTTTCTAACATAGACACATAGCAACAGGTATATTTAGATTTAAAAAAAAAAGACACCCTAACTAAACAAGACAGTCCACTGCACATGCTTCTCCCTCTGTAGAGAGGATGAGAGAACAAACAACATGTGACAGATGTTTAGTTGTGCTGTTTAATGCATTACTGGAAGGCAATTAGATACTATGGTGATAAACATAGTATAAAAAGCTGTATAGAATAGAATTAGAATGGGTCCAAGACTTACTGCCAGATTGCCTACCTCTACTTTCCCCTATCTTGAGAGTTAATGAGTAACAAGGACATGTGGTAAGAGTACCTTGTAAACATCTGCACAGAGGAAGACATTTGTAGTGCAGAACAATAATAAAAGTTGTATTGGTCCTACAAAACCCATTAACCAGTCCACGTTCTTGAGCACGATCTATTAATTACCAATTTACATATATACATTGTAGAACACTCATTATAGCAGGATTTTCCCCATGCCACTAATTGCCAAACATAAGCAAAAACAGTGTTGTACAATATAGAAAGAGTTGAATGACTTTCTGCTTTCTCCTCCTCCAAATGGTAAATCGTTAACAGATGAAGCCTGTTGTCTAGTTAGAGATAACTTAAGGCATCAAACTTGCAAGTGGCACTACTGTGTCCATTTAAATCCAGCATGTTTTCATGTTACCTTTAGATACTCAGGTGAATAACATTACAACAATATTTATATAGAGAGTCAGTCAGCTGGAATTGTTTCTGCTTAACACTGCTTCTCCCCTTAGGTTCTCACATCTTTGTGAATTGTTGGTATTTAATTTTGGGATAATGCAATGTGACAAGGTAGACAACAATCATAATGAGTTAAGCTAGTGATATTTCAGAAAGGTACACTATGTTGCCAAACACATTTAATAATGCATGCAATGTTTCAGATATAATGGAGCAAATTTTACAGCCTGAAATCAGTCTGTAGGGAACAAAATTTAGCTTCCTATGTGTATATCATAGACTTAAGTTGGGTTTCTGTACTGTAGTGGTTATCACATTCACCTAACATGTGAAAGGGCCCAGGTTTGAAACCAGGCAGAAACAGGTCACTGAGCTCAGTGATAGAGTGTTTAACTGCAGATCAAGGGGGCTCTAGGGGGGAGGGCTAGCTCAGTGGTTTCAGCATTGGCCTGCTAAACCCAGGGTTGTGAGTTCAATCCTTGAGGGGGCCATTTAGGGATCTGGGGCAAAAATGGGGGATTGGTCCTGCTTTGAGCAGGGGGTTGGACTAGATGACCTCCTGAGGTCCCTTCTAACCCTGATATTATATGACATAATTTTTGCAATATACCCTAATGCATTTGTGGATAAGGTAAAGATGTCTTTTTTCCCCAGCCATTAAGAAAAAAAGGCAGGATGGTTATTTCAGGCCCTTAAACTTTTTAATGCTTTATGGCTTGATATTTCCAATTCAGGAAACACTATGGGCCAAATCCTGTGCCACAGTCACAGAAGGCCGAGTCTGCAGCAGAAGTACTGTGGTTGAAGAAAGGATTCCGGGTACCACAGTAGAGGCTGTGTACTCCCCGTACCCTGTAGGTCAACTACCCTAATGTAGACAAGGCTATATAGACTAAAGTTCTCCTAGCATCCTCCTTCTATGCTGTCATCGGAAAGGGAACTGGTGGTTGTGCTTCCATGTAGTCCAAGCCATTTCCCCTGTAGAGGGCAAGTTTAACATCCACAGAAGCTACTGCTGCCCCAAGGCTGAAGTAATAGCTGTGGAACATCATTTAGTCAGTAAAGGATCCTTTTCTCCTGGACTTCAATGGATCCCCCTGTACTCAGCTCAGGATTTGGCCCCGGAGTATATGATTCTAGCTCAGAACTAAATGTAGAACCAAACTGACATAATTTAAGTAAATGTCTCTGGGTTATTCTCTATTTATTAGAGCTTAATGGCTGTAAAACAAATCAGTTGGTTTATTAGTCTATATTACTAACTTAATTACTATTTTTAATTCTATGCATTCTGGCCTAAGATTAAAAATGTAAAGTATTATAGGTGGCAAAACTTATTTGTGATTGCATATGAATATATGTGCCCCCTACCACAAAAAATGAATAATCTGCAGAATTTGCACTTTTAGTTGAAGGCTTAAAATTAGGTGAGGGGCGAGGACGTTAGCTGGCCAGTAAAAAAATTTACCCTCATTTTCTCCAAGCTTTGTACAGGAAAGGGCTCAGTTAAAAAGAAAAAAAAAGAAAAAGAAAAAAAAAAGACTGCATGAAAAGGATAAAAATCACTGAAAAGATTCATCAAATTTCAAGATAGGAAATTACATTAAATTTGTTTAACTTCTGTGATCGTGTCAGAAATTCAAATGTTTCCCCAAAAGCACAGCCATTTTTAACTGTTCCAGCCACCTGGTTGCCAGCAAAGATTTTAAAATACTGAAAGTATGAAAGTTGTAGACTATATAATGGGTAAGTTACTATAAAATAATTATTGCTAAAAACCATGGAACCACCGCAAGAAATTAGTCTACTTTTGAAAGTCTTGAAGTTACTCAGCATACTCCAAAATAAAATGGATTTTAGAGACTCAGGCCTGAAAATGTCCCATATCTTG